>NW_025776796.1:0-344476 GCF_021130785.1 Homalodisca vitripennis | reverse complement strand
ACGTGATTCTTCCAACTACGGACATTAGGGTGTATGTTAAAACGGCGATGAAAAAGCTTTTGGTCGAAATGGAAGAGTTCTACGCCAAGGGATCTGGTTGGACCTTGCACAAAATCCTCCACCTCGAGTTACGAATTAATCGTTACGTTCCACTCAGAGGCTCCAGTTACATGGAACTACACGAAAAGATTTCAGCTAAGAAAGCAATCGTAAACATAATGAACAACGATCAGAAATGTTTTGTGTGGTCAATCTTAGCCGCGTTGCATCCCAAGGAGTGGCAAGCGCAGCCCCAGCGTATACACCACTATCAACCTTTCGAGCACGAGCTAGACGCCTACCTGGACGGCATCACTTTTCCTGTGAGTCTCGATAACGTCAAGTTGTTTGAAAAGCGATCTGGAATATCCGTCAACGTGTACGCGTATGATAAGAAACTTGTCGTCTATCCGCTGTACGTGACACGAGAAGAAAAAGACACACACGTTGACTTGCTGTATATTAGAGATCAAAACAACTCTCACTACTGCCTCATCAAAGATCTCAGCCGATTAGTACGTTCACAACTTTCAAAGCACACGACTAGAACCTGGCTCTGCAAGCGCTGCCTCATGCATTACGGTACCGAGGAACTACTGATCAAACACAAAGAAGACTGCAGCGAACACGAGGCGGTTAAAATACTGACACCGAAAGAAGGCTCCACAATTCAGTTTAAGGACTTCAAACACGCGATGAGAGTTCCGTTCGTGGCTTACGCTGACTTTGAGTGTATGCTGACTCCCGTAGCCAGCAGCAGCCGGGATCCCGATGCACGAAGTTCTTACACTGAAAAGTACCAGAAACACGAAGCGGTTAGTTTCTCGTACTACTTCGTGTACTCTGACGGTGATTACAAACCGCCCACAACGTATTTCGGAACTGACGCTGCACAAGTGTTCGTGGAAAGCATCATGAACGATGCCAGGGAAATATTCCAACTTTACTCAAGAGCTGCTGCTGTACCGATGGAGCTGACTCAAGACGATTTACATGCAATAGCCAACGCTCGGCAGTGTCACATCTGTGGCAAGTCATTCAACGATCCCAACGATTACGAAGTTCGCGATCACGACCATCTGACGGGGAAATTCAGAGGTATGGCACACAACTCTTGCAACCTCAACTTCAAGAAACCGCATTTCCTGCCAGTGTTTGTTCACAACCTGAGCGGATACGACACCCACCTGTTTATCAAGATGTTTGGGCTCAACAACGAGACCATCAAAGTTATTCCCAATAACGAGGAACGTTACATCTCGTACACCATCGAGGTTGAGCGTGGAGTGAAAATACGGTTCCTGGACTCGTTGAAATTCATGGCAAGCAGTCTAGACAAGTTGGCTAAGAACCTGTCCCCCGATCAGTTCAGACACACTTCCAAATTCTACCAAGGTGAGAAACTTGAACTGTTGTTGAAGAAAGGCGTGTATCCCTACGACTACATGGACAGCATGGAAAAGTTTGAACTTTGCACACTTCCCGCCAAAGAAGATTTCTACAACAAGCTAAACGACGCTCACGTAAAGCCCGAAGACTACCGACATGCGGTCAACGTTTGGAATACGTTCAACATACAGAACATGAAAGACTACACACTGTTGTACAACAAGACGGACGTACTCTTGCTGGCGGACATTATGGAGAACTTTCGCGACGTTTGCATGCAGACGTACCAGCTCGACCCTGCTTGGTACTACACGGCTCCCGGACTCGCGTGGAGTGCGATGCTCAAGACCACCGGCATAAAACTCGACCTTCTCAGTGACTACAACATGATCCTGATGATCGGCAAGGGCATTCGTGGCGGAGTGTCACAGTGCTCTAACCGGTACGCCGCAGCAAACAACCCTTATATGGAAGCAGAATTCAATGTGGACCAGCCGACTTCCTACCTGACGTACTTGGACGCAAACAATCTGTACGGCTGGGCCATGAGTGAGTACATGCCGTATAAGAACTTCAAGTGGTGCAAAACCGACATTGACGTTACAAAAGTTCCGGATGACGCACCAACTGGCTACATTCTGGAAGTCGACTTGGTGTATCCCAATAATTTGCACGACTTGCACTCTGACTTGCCTCTTGCACCGGAACGTCGAGTACCGCCGGGATCGAAAGAAGAGAAACTTCTCACCACACTGCTAGAGAAGGAAAAATATGTTGTCCACTACCGGAATCTAAAACAGTATCTATCGCTCGGCATGAAACTTAAGAAAGTCCACAGAGTTATAAGCTTCAGTCAATCAGCCTGGCTCAAGCCCTACATCGACTTGAACACTCAGATGCGTACGCAAGCCAGGAACGAGTTTGAGAAAGATTTCTTCAAGCTCATGAATAACAGCGTGTTCGGTAAGACAATGGAAAACATCCGGAACAGAGTGGACATCCGACTGGCCACGAAAGACAAACAAGTCGACAAGTGGACTGCTCAACCAAACTTTAAGAGCAGGACGATATTCACCGAACAGTTGGCAGCCGTTCACATGTCAAAAACGAAATTGATGTTCAATAAAGCAATCTACGTCGGCATGAGCATTCTGGACGTGTCGAAAACGCTGATGTACGACTTCCACTACAACGTCATCAAGAGGCGGTACGGTCACAAAGCCCAACTTCAATATACAGACACCGACTCGCTAACGTACCACATCCAGACGACCGACTTGTACAAAGACATCAAAGACATGATCGATCTGTTCGACACCAGCGACTATCCCGAGCCCAACCGTTACAACATGCCTCGAGTCAACAAAAAGGTACTAGGGAAGATGAAAGACGAGCTCAACGGCAGAATCATGTACGAGCACGTAGGACTTCGCTCGAAAATGTACTCCAGCAGATCCGAAGGCGGAGTGATCAAAAAGTCGAAAGGTGTCAAAAAGACAACGATAGAAAACCACCTGACCTTCGACGATTACAAACAGTGTCTGTTCACCTCAGGTATACAATACGGTTCGATGAACATGATCCGGAGCTTCAAACACGACTTGTACAGCGTTGAACTCAAAAAGATTGTTCTGTCGCCTCACGATGACAAACGTTACATTCAAGACGACGGCATCGGGACTCTGCCCTGGGGACACTACAGCATCCCCGTAGAAGTTATGGCTGAGCTGGAAATCCGGTCTGCTCTGTCGACACAGTGAGACTACCTACGGTAAAAACAAATGTAAATATATTATGTAAAAACCTGTTTAGCTGTATGTAAATATTTTCACACATTGTATTTAAATAAAATGTATATATTTTTTTATGTTGTTGTGGATTTTCTTTTCAGATTAATGTACTCTGTGTTTATAATGACAAAAGTCTGATATAAAATTAATGATCAATTAAAAATTAAGTGGAAGCAAACGAGCTGTAATCTGTAAGGTCGTGACCCAAGATAAACCGTTCCGAGTGTTGCGAATAATAAGTGCTTGGTATATTAAACATTAATAATCTAATCATTCTTCCTCTTTCATTAGAAGGTTTGAATTGTATAAGTGTTTTATATCAATTTAGAAAAATACGCATATTAAGTTAACCTATGTTGTCTACCTATACTTTGTCAGGATAGATACTAGAAATAAATACTAGAATAGTTACTAAAAAAAGGACTTTATGCAACGCTTTAATTAGTAACTAATTAATTAATTAACTTAATTAATCTTTGTAACTTGTACAGTAACAAGCACTTGTAGCAGTAGCAAGCTTGTTTTTTATTTCCCTGTAATCAGGGAATAGGCTTGTTCTCACTAAACAAACATCACAATAGTACCATTTACATACAGTTCACAGGCAATATACTGATACAGAGTCAAACTCAATGGGCCATGTGAATAAAAACTAGTATATGTACGCTACCTTTGAATCGGATCTGGATGTTTGAAAATTTCTTCAAGGATAGCCTAACTAAAACTATAATTGTTTTCCTATTTACAATTCCCTAATATTTAGGGATTATTATTAAATTAAATTATTTATTAACAATATCGGCAGTGCTATACCTATGAATATTGCAAATTTAAATATAACAGTGTATGACATACAACATTTGTAATTTTGCACACAATTTAATTGTAATGCATGGGCTGTGTTCTTACGTGGTTAGTACGTAGCTTGAACACTGAAAATTATATAATGAAATTGTATCGAATATTGAAAATTTTACAAATTCAACCAAACTTTCTTCAAACACAAGTTATAAATAGGCAAAATTAACGTTACCTTAACTTTCACAATTGGATAATATGTACTTACGAGTCACATTGAAATTCCCAATCACGTAAAAGTATTTTTTTTCTCAATTTAAAAATAACACACGGCGATCAAGTAAACGCGTCGCGGTACTTCAGTAATGGACGCTACGGCTGTGAGAAGGCTACTGTATGGTTGTTCTGACCACAGATAACCTATTGGGCGCAGATAACACTGTGTGTACAAATATTATAGTATTAGACCTGCTTTACTAAAACACGTATTGGTGCGTTACATCTATTGGAACACGACGCTGTCCTACATAAACGAGGACACTGATAAACGTCATCACTGAACCATGCGAATGGTGTTTCGCGTAATGTCGTACATGAACTCTGTCTGAGACACCAATATTATGTACGCCGTAGTGCCCACGTCGCCTTGTGCGGACGCAACTGCTGTAGTGAAATCCAATTCGACTTGTATATCGTTTCTGGACCTGTCTCGGCTGGTGGGATGCAAATGCGTGTCAATCACGATGATGGGGTACCTCGATTTAAAATCGTCCATGTTGACATACACGTCCGTATCGCCGTACATGAGTTTCCTAAATGTCAAGTACTGGTCGTACAACAACCTGTAGTTTTGAGTCGCCATATCGCAGTTTTGCATTTCCGCCGGATAGCGGTGTCCGTTGATTTTTACCGACACATTCTTCAAGTTGCAATGATCGAATCGACTTGGGTTTTTCTTCTGCTTGTTGGTGCGGTCTGTTTGCAGTGCAACGATAATGAATTTGGGATTGTACACGTTACGATAGAGGCCGGTGACGTCAAAGTTGAACGTTGAACCAAACACGCCTTTCTTATCGATACACTGCCACTGCAAGTAAGTGTATTTCAGCAAATCCTTATCACTCATTTGTTTGAGACCGGCAATCAGCTGGCTCTTGGCGTTTGTCTCGTACTCGACCAACGGAACACGCAACACAAACGATTTGATTACAACTTTACCGTCTGCCGGTTCAGTTGCTCCTTGTGCATTACCCGACCAGTGGTATATAGCGTCATTGTCTTCGGCTCGAGTGAACGTGATCTCGAACCCGCCCTTGTACATTGGGTGACGCAAATGGTCAAAGAATCCCAGACCCAAGTGGCCGAGTGTACCCAACGCTTCGAACTTGCCGCCGCCACTAAACTTGGAAATGAAACCGCTAGTCGGCAACATGTACATTTGCGATTTACTGTAGCTCACCAATCCTTTCACTTGACTCGTAATGCCGGGATGGTCCACACTGTCGAGCAGAGTGTTGTGTTTTTTCAGTTCGATTCGCGAAAACAGATACGCTGGAAAATTGTCAATCAGTTGAATTGTCGACGCTGCGGGGTATTCGGTACCGTCAGATTTCTTGACCAACTCTCCGTGTATGTGGTACATTATGCGAGAATCGTAAAACGCATCTCCGTGATCCAATTTGAAAACCGTATAGTTGTTTGGCGTATTGAAATTTAGGTCCGAGACCGGCATCACGGTCCGGTACTCGCTCCGCTCTATTCCAGTAACTTGTTCTTCGTACAACTTGTCCATTCTCGTGTATCTACCCGGGATGGTTGTGCCCGTATCTAACTCTATCTAACATTGCTTTACGACATTACTTGTATTCAATACGATATACAAATAAAGTTTTACTAGTGTTTAAGCGTCAGATCTGAGGTGTAACAACTTTGATACCATAACATGTAATTGTTTCAAAATGATATCTTCCATGCAACTGACTTGTAACGCGCTCGTGGAACACGGTCAGAATGTACGGCAGACTTTAGTAAAACCTAGAATTTGCTGATTATGCACGATCCGGAACCAGATCCAAATAAATGTAACTGATGACATCGTCGTTTAACAGAGCGGTATTGTTTTGGTCCGTGATGGCTAGTTTGATCTGTTGTAATTTCTGTAGCCCTTGTCTAACCGATACATAGTGTGGGTACTGCGGTCTCTCTGATATTTTATAACCGTGCGGCACATCGGGATAGAACTGATACAATATTGCCGTCTCATAGTGTCTGTGTTTGTGCACGTCGTGACTCGCATAACTGTTTTCAATAATATCGCAGTGTACTTCGACTATTTCCACCGGTCTTAGATTTGGTGGGTTAGTTGCTGTTACTGTTTCACCAGCATTATATGTAATGCTACGCTGATCAAAACCGAGGACTGTACAAAGATTCGAATCCATTCGAAAATTGTACGGTGATCTGAGAACGATGCGATCGCCATTTCTTGTAATCTTGAGATAGGTTTCAAATTTCTGTTGCAACGATTCCATCGTCCAGTAACCGGGTTCTAGAGTTATTACGTGTTCTCCCTGATCGATCAGTGTAAAGACAACGTGCGCCGTTTCTCTCAGGTTGTAGATATTGTTTTCCGAATAGAAACCAATCAGAGCAACTTTATATTTCACGGTGTCGTCCAAGTGGATTGGATGCTCGAAATGCAAGTTCAGCACGGAACCTTTACCGAAGAGTTTTAACACAGGCATTATTACTCTATATCCAAGTCCAAGTTCAAGTTAATACTAGTATACTTACTATAGTACTGTGGGTATATGGAAGCGTGCATCGCACGTATACGCTACACACTACTCTATTGGAGAAAACACTTTTTCATACAGTTCTGATACCGTATTTGCACATTGACGCTTCCAGTTTTCAAGTTGTTCGAACCTTGTATTAAGCCTCCTAATGTTTTCTTGCAGTGTAAACGAAGTTTGCTCGTTTAATCTCCTCGAGAGGTCGTCAATTTCTTTTCTGATCACTACGTCGTGTTCGTCTACAGATTTTGCAGCGTTTACGATCCGTCTGTTTTTCACGTTTACTTTGTTGTTGATAAACTTTACCTTGCTGGTGAGCTCATCTGTGTGAGACTTTAAATCGTTCTGAACCGTTTCCACAGTATGTCGTAAAGTTTCTAAATTTACCTCGCCACCTCTCCTGAAAGACTCCAATCTTTCGTTTATTCGCGCTTCCACGTATTGTTTGATAGTTGTTTGATCGCCATATTGTGAAGCAAAATCTTTTAACTTTTCATTTATTTGCGCTTCAACATATTGTTTGATCATCATACTATCGTCATTAGCAGATATCAACTTTTCATTTATTCGAGCATCCACATATTTTAATACATTGGACTCATCAATTATCATTGCTTCGTTGAATCTGTTCACTGCAAACATTATGCAAACCAAGATTTCCAAATGTATTTATCTTTCTCCAACGCGCTTTCTATACCAGTAAAACTTTTGCAACCAGACATGTATAGCCTTAACACTTCCAGGCACAAGTGTCCACATATGGGCTGGTCGTCGTAGTCTTGAATTCGTTTGGTGTTGTACATCAGATTCTCTGGACCCAAGTAACGGACTAGTTCCCGCGGTGGCTGACTGTCACCGTACGAGTCGAAGTAGACTTTGCTGTGACCCATCTTCATGTAACACGTCCAGTGTGTACCGTCCGAATCCAGATCGCCCAGATTGATTATGCCGCATTCGATGCGATGCGGTTTGACCGGTAACGCTTCTCGCATAAATACACCGCGAAAGTTGGGAATGTTCAGTCTACGAGCCCACACGTTCAAATCACTCGCTGACATCGGTTTAATATGCTTAACTATGTTTTTTAAACAACGATAAAAGTTTTCCATCTATACGTTTACGGAGACCGTTGCCACTGGGATCTTTTTCGATGATGGAATCGAGTTCGTTGTCAATCAGGTTCTTCAGCCACGGGACAAGTTGCTCTTTCAGCAACGGTGCAATTTTCCGTCTCACTAGCGGTGATACGAATTTCTTTCCGTACGGCAAGTTGTCCTCTACGAATCCCAACACTTCTTTCAGTAGCCCACCGTCAACGTTTTTCTCCAACTGTCCGTACTCCAACGATAATCGCACACCGCTATTGTTCTTTATCGCTTTCTGCACCGCTTTGTGCTGTCTATCCGTCAACATGATTGTATCACCATCACCACTGCTCGACAATTGATCTTTCGCAATACCGATCACTGCCGATCTGCGTTTCTTGTAGGCGATGCGCAGCTTACGCTTCTGACCCTCGGTCAGTTTTATTTTGTGTTTGTGTAATTCACTCATTCTGTTACTGTAAGAAATCGCATATGTAAATATGTCTGATATTGTATACGTATTACATATGACACCTTGTCAGTTAATATAGGGAAACATGGAAAGCTATTGTCATAAGTGTAAGACGAAAACTGCATCGCTCAAACAACAAACAGTAAAGCTTCGCTCCAATAACAGATGGCGGTCAAAGTCGGTGTGTGGAAAGTGTGGCTCAAAAAAGAGCACGTTCATAAAACTCTCACCTTTAGTAGAGGCGAGGGAACTGCACAAACCGGTAATAAAAAAGTTTCCGAGACGGCGTATAGTAACTTTGGGCATCGACGACTTGTGGGCTGCCGACTTAGTAATAATGACGGCTTACTCTAAAGTCAACCGAGGCTTCAAATACATGTTGAACGTTATTGACACGTTCAGTAAGTACGCTTGGTCGGAGCCGTTAAAGACAAAGAGTGGTGTGGACGTGGCCAGGGCTTTCGAATCGATACTGAAAAGAGCCGCGGATGCAGATCACAGGCCACCCAACTTGTTGCACACGGACAAGGGCCGCGAATTTGAAAACAAAGACTTTAAGCAACTGCTGAAACGATACAGTATAAAAATGTACCACACGGAGAACGAGGAAAAGAGCGCCATCGTGGAACGGTTCAACCGGACGCTCAACAACAAAATGAAAATAGAGTTTGAGGCGAGAAAATCGTTCAAGTGGCTCGACATCCTGCAACCGTTAGTCGCACAGTACAATGAGGCGGACATGCACAGATCAATCGGCATGACACCGTCAGACGTTGATGAAACAAACGAAAATCAAATATTACTAAAGTTCAATAAATTGAAATCAAAGATACCCATTAGAAAACCTAAACTGAAAGTCGGTGACCGTGTGCGCATCACTGTGAAAAAAGAAGCGTTTGCCAACAAGTACAAAAGCAATTGGACGAGAGAGATTTTCACAGTTTCCAAAGTCATTGCCACTAGACCGGTTACATACAGAATTACTGACGCTCAAGGTGAAGAAATAGAAGGGTCCTTTTACGAGAAGGAATTACAAAAGACAGTTCTGTAATAGATATACGGTATGAGTCGTTATTGTAGTAATTTAGCAGACTGCAAAGAATGGACATTAAAGTATACTGCAAAGAATCGCTAGCAAATAGCGCAGCTCTTATACCACAGCCACTTCGCTGTCTGATTGTCGGTACGTCGGGATGTGGCAAAACCAATCTGTTGTTGAATCTGGTGTACAACGAGAAAGGAGTCAAGTTTAAAAAGCTGTACGTGTTCAGTCGGTCTATACACCAGACGGCTTACACAGACATGTTGCAGACGTTTACGAGTATCGAGAAAAAACTTTGTACGAAAATCGCTTACTTCTTTAGCAGTTGTGAGGATCTCATATCGGTGGAAGAATGTGACCGTAACGCGTTGGTCGTGTTTGACGATTGTCTGATGGAGCAGCAAGACAAAATTAAAGATTACTTTATTCGCAGCCGACACAAACAGATATCGTGCGTGTACTTGAGTCAGAGTTATGGAAAGGTAGACATGCAAGTGATTCGTAATAATGTGAACATGTTGTGCGTGTTTAAACAAAACAAACATTACACCAAACGAATATACGACGACTTTGTTGGATCGGACATGACGTATCGTGAATTTGAAACTTTATGCAGAAAGTGTTGGTCTCAGCCGCACGGATTTATTTCAATAGACATGACGAGGAAAGCGCATAACGGTAAATACAAGTTCATGCTTAACGACGTGATACACGCTACATCAACGTTTACCCAATAACGCAGATATACGCAAATATTTTGTCGAACGACATATCACCGTTCTACCACTGACGATGATACACGCAAATATTTTTTTAAACGACATATCACCGTTCTACCACTGACGATGATACACGCAATTATTTTTTTAAACGACATATCACCGTTCTACCATTAACGATGATACACGCAAATATTTTTTTAAACGACATATCACCGTTTACTGAACTGCGTGTAATACGCTATACACCACGTACATGTCAACACCTACTGTTATAGTTAAACATAATGGGAACCAAAAGACAAGCTGGCATTGAAAACGTGTTGATCAAGAAAATTAAGTCTGAGCCGAATATACCACCCGAACCAGTTGCTAAATTTCCAACTGCGAAAGAGGCCAAACGCTTTGCCCGACAAGATGATAAATTACGCGAGGCGTTCTTGAAAGGTGAACATGATGTTTTGGAACAACGCGATAGGGAAGACAGACTCAACTCTATTGTCGGAAATGTGGAACTGAAAGATGTACCGAAAATTCCTCCAGCGCACGAGGTGTGTTTACCGTCCGTGAACGAGGCCAAAAAGTTTAAAGATATGGATAAGCGGTTACGTGCAGAGTTTGCCGGTGTGCGAACGAAAGAACAGTTGGATACACGAGCTAAAGAAAAACAGTACGAACCAATTACGCGTGCAATCAAAGAAACAAAAGATACACAGAGCGCAGAACAGAAAGAGAAACGATTGAAACAACTCAAAACTGTAACGTTACAAAAACGATTGCGTAAAGATTTCGTACCATCGGCCATGAGTACACCGAATCGTGATGTCACTACTGCATCTGACACACCACCACTACCACCCGAACCGGAAGATGATGAAAACCTGATAGACCAGTCGATACAAGAGTACGTGGAAGAGAGAGGCCAAGATCTCGGACCGCTGGCTCGCGAGTACATGACACAAGCTAAGGACCAAGTGTTTGGTATATGGTACGACATGAGTGATAGTCAATTGAAAATTGGTCATTCGACTATTACAGTAAAAATGGACGATATACTGATGACAAAAGAAAATAAACGATACAGAGGCACAGTTGGTTTATGGAAACTACTGACCGACCCAGGAATAATCAGTGATGACGAATACACCAGCGAGGATCGAGACAACTACAAAGATATATTGATCGTGTCAGATGCGCTGTATCAGAGGAACGATGTCACCACACAACGACCCAAGTCAAGCGTCGGTGCAAAGTGGAAGTTTTTAATCAAACCGATCTGGGACGAACATAGACTCGAGCAGATGCGTGCCACGACATTTGGAGCCAGCGGCTCGGGACTGAAACGTTACACCAACTTACCGATCGAGTACAAGTACATTGGCAACTTAAAAGATTTGATCGATAGGCTGATGTACATACAAGCGCAGGAAGCGGCCGGCAACAACAATTTCCACAACGAGAAAATGTCCTTGGTGCAGTTCATCAACGATCGCATGGAAGAATTGGTGACGAAACCCAACGGTCTCAAGTACGTCTTGAGGTGTCTGTCGGCGTTGCCTGAACATGTCATAAACGGATCCGGTCTGTTGAACGATATCATAAACAATCTACCGTTTGAAATGCACGTCCCCGGTTACAACTTCCTGGGACCTGGCACTCGGCTCCAAGAACGCATGAAACGTAATGACCGCGGTGTGAACCCGCTCGACGAGGCTGCGCGCCAACATGATATATGGTACAGCAAACACAAAAACACCGAGGACCGATGGGAAGCGGACAAAGTGTTACAGGACAAAGCGTTCGACCGCGTCATTGCTCCGGACGCTGATCTGTCCGAGCGACTGTGGAGTCTAGGCACGGGCTCGGCAATGTGGGCCAAGCGTAAACTCGGTATGGGACTGTCGACATCTGGTTGTGTGTATCCCCAACTGTGACATCGGGTTGTGTGTATCCCCACACACACACACACACACACTGCAGACAAACTGTGTAGGGTATTCCTTACACCGCGTGTCAAATTCTCGTTGCTAAGTACATGGCATTCATGATCATCAGTCACATCGCTCATAATGTATTGACACAAAGAGATGGTTGGACCACTAGATAGATTGTAACTATGGATCTAAAGACTACGCTCAACCGGCTGCAAGCACCACGCTACACACGGCTCACCGACTTGAGTCCTAACGTACCGTACCGCGTAATGCAATTCGAGCGCTGCACCACACGAGTAGGAGAGACCGTCATGGCTATCCTGGAAGACAACGAGGACCAGTACCGAGTGTTTCTCCCCGAACGTTATCTGCATGCACTTACAGACGATGATATAACAAAGTACAACAACACCAAAGACGTTGATCGCATGTCACTGAAATACTTGGGCAGAGGCAAAGGAATCGAATTTGTGTAACCGCAGTCAAGTAACCAAAGTACACGCACAAGACCATAATACACACACAAGACAAAAAAAAAATATGGTTTCGCTCGGACACCGTAAACTCGGCGGAGGCACAATCTCTGACTATCTGAGCACCGACGTACAACGTGACGTTTAGAAATGACATCTTGTCGCGTCTTTAAACATTTTTTTTTTATTTTTCGGATTTGATTTCAAACTGTATTTGGTTTTCAACACCCTTGTAAACCAGGTGTATTACGTTGAAGGCTCCACTGTTGTAACTCGATACGATATCATTAGTCAGTATGTCGTCGAAATGTCTAGGCAAGTAAACGTAGCACACGTTGAAACCACCTAAATGACGCAACGTTGCCAAGATGGTCGAGTCGACTTTTTCGAGTTTCACGACTTTGTAGTATTGATGAGGTATCAGATCAGAGACTTGGACATAGTGCCCGGGTGTACAAGTGTTCAACGCGCTCACTAGACTGATCGTTGTTGCGTTGGCTTCCTCACAACGAGAATGTTGACACGCGGTGGATTCCTCACAATCAGCTGTTACGTTGGATTCCACACAATCAGTTCGTAAGTCGACTCCTCCGACCGACCTGCATGTGTTGGTTCTCTGATGCCGTAACATGCACCTTTTAACCACCACTTTGCCACACACATCACATGTAGCAGTTTTCGCTTTGGGCATTGCACCCGACACGGTAGCCATGTTGGTACTGACCAACTACCTAGTATCCCAACACTGCCTCAATCTCTGTACAGTATGAGTGATGTTCGTATGGGTCGCGTTGTGTAACTCGGGCACCGCCGGCCGCCGCCGCTGACTCACCGCGTTGTGTCACTGCCGCCGCCGCCGCCGTGTGTGTTGCTCCGCTTTGTGTAATCGACAAAAAAGTTTTACGCAACTGCTGAAACAGTACAGTGTAAAAAATAAAAAAAACAACTTGTTGCACACGAACAAGAACCGCGACTTTAAAAACAAAGACAACTACTGAAACGGTACAGTGTAAAAAATAAAACACAACTTGTTGCACACGAACAAGAACCGCGACTTTAAAAACAAAGACAACTACTGAAACGGTACAGTGTAAAAAATAAAACACAACTTGTTGCACACGAACAAGAACCGCGACTTTAAAAACAAAGACAACTACTGAAACGGTACAGTGTAAAAAATAAAACACAACTTGTTGCACACGAACAAGAACCGAGAATTAAAAAACAAAGACAACTGCTGAAACAGTACAGTGTAAAAAATAAAACACAACTTGTTGCACACGAACAAGAACCGCGACTTTGACAACAAAGATTTTAAGCAACTCATCCCTCCCTCATCCCTCTTTGGGACGTCGGTAAACCGGCCTTTCTTATCTACTCATAGCCATCTCCTTGGAAAGCCTCGACAACCTCTTCCGGCGATAGGGTGGCTGGGAGACCTTTGATCACCACCTTGAGGAGGCGCTCAGTGGTCATGGCGAAAGTGTGGAACTTTAGCTCCTGTTCCTGTAAGTACCTTTGTAGTTACCGAAAGTGGGCCACGGTGCTCGTCTTCAGCCGTAGCGTCCGAGCGGTGCAGATTGCCTCCAGGTCGCCTCCAACCAGCTGTTTGATGGTAAAAGCATGGCTGGCCCATCCTTTGGGGACGTCCAGGATGATGGGAGGAATGCGTGGCCCTCGCTCGACGTCCATGTCTTCGCCTGCGTTGGTGTCCGTCCGTCGGCTTTTCGGCGGAAGAGTCGGAGCTGGAGCCGCTTTTCGTTTCCGCAGACCCGCGGCAGGACGGCCCGAAGTTCCAGAGTTGGCCTCAGAAATAACTGGATCTATCAGCTGGGCAACTGGAGCAGAAGTCCCCGGTGGTGTCAGGTGGCCTTTGGAAAGGCATTTTTTGGATTCCGACCGGCGTGGGTTCCCCTAGCACTTGGTCGCCGCACCCTGGCAGCTCTCGGGAGTAATCCCGACTTCACCTGGGCCCTGTTCTCCTGTCCCGGGTGGCACGGCGTTGCTGGGTCGAGATGTAGTCGGCAGGCCGTGGATGGCCTCCAATGGGCCATCGGAGGTCTCCATCAGGCCGTGGGAGGTCGCTGGGGCAGCAGGAGCCTCAATCCGGGCCTCTTTTTCAGAATAATCAATCCTAAAAGTCGAGGTGGATGCTTGACCGGTCAGTAGTCCTTTATTTTATGTAATAATTTCGGTAATTTATAAACTATTTTTTTCTATCTGTTGAGGTGTGCTTACGAGAAGGAAACTATGTCTTAAAACAATATTGTTGGCTTTTTTAAATAGGCTAAATATACAAATGAGTTGAATTAGATGTATGTTAGCTGACAATAATCAAAATGCCTTAATAAATTATGTTTGATTATTTAAAATTACTACATTTAAAATCATTTTTGCTGAGTTTAATAAATAAATGTGGTCTGCAATTGTTAAATTATTCAATTAGTTTCTTAAATTAACAGATCTCTTTTGTACATTACAATAAATAACAGATGGGGATTTGAAGATATATAGTAATAGAAACGCCTTGCTATATCCCGTATCACTATTATATTCTATGGTGGATGCTTGACCAGTCAGTAGTCCTTTATTCATGTAAACTTTATGTCTTGTTTTTCTTGATTTTTAATCTTCTTTGATCTTCTGAGTCTGAACTCTCTGAACATTCTGAGGGTGAATAGTTCTTGTCTTCGTCTATGTCATCACTATTATCAATCAAATCTTTGAAAATGTTACTATTTTCTACTGTCTCTGCCAATTACTAATCGTTCATACATATATGATAAATAGTTTAAAAATTACTTGGAGAATTAATTACTTAAATATGTCTGAGATATATCCCTCAGGCATTTAATAGCAGTGCAATATTGATAATATATTGTAATAAGCGAATGCTAGTTGAATTATCAATAAAATTCACATCTTAATAACGTTTAATCGTTTACACTCAATAAAATAATAACTAAATTAAACAGGTTTGAGGAGAAATTTGGTCTGTAATATTGTTGATTTAATCAATTAGTTACGGAAACAATCACCAGGGCTCTAAAGTTAACCTACACACACAATTAAGTTGTAAATTTAATTTTGCCTTTTTGTTTCTTGTCATAGTACAAACAATTATTTTATTAATTTTGAAACACATCTTGTAGTTATATAACATTTAGTTTCTGAAACTAAAGTACAGTTTTAATAAAATTTGGATCCTTAAAAAGTTCCTTTTTAAAATAAATATAAACTTAACTGATAGGACCTTTGTTCCTATTAGTTAAGAATAAAATAGATAATAATTAGTTTAATTAAAAATAATAATCGGAACTGTACTACTCTATAAATTATTAAATTTGTCAAGAATCACGTAATGTCAGATTACTATGTACAATGCTGCTATATTACTAAACAAACAGCTTGTATTACTAAGTCCCTCATAGAGAGATTGATGCTTAATTTCTATATGAAACATTAAAAGCCTCTTTGGGCATAAGAAAGTTCCAATCTCTCTTAAGATTTATTGAGTTTTAAGAGACAGTAATATTTTTGTGTACTGTACACTATTGTATATCTTCGATATATTTATTGTTCTTCAACCCTGATGAGAGAAACCTTTATAAAACATTTTATTAGAAATATGATTGATATGACTATTTATTCAAAGTATACTAAACATTTTGGTCCTAGGTTATTTATGATACCCTCGTTTTTCTGTTTTAGGTTAATGAGCTAACGTGTAAATCTACGAAAAAGGCGTACAAAACTTTGACAACGGAAGAACCACATATATACCGTGTTTTAATAAAATTGTGTATGATGTTTCGAAATTAAACTCTACTTTAGGTCGACATTAAGGTTAAAATCCAAAGCACATTGTATGTATTTTAATAGTAAACTTTAGTATGTTTTTTCCTGTATTACCATGTCATTATATACATCAATGTACTTAAAATTATAACTGTACATAATTTCATTGACCATAAAATATTTAAATCAGGGACTTTTTCAGTTACTGCAGCAACGGCTAATCACATTATTTACTTTTAGATCTAAATCGTCTTCGGTAGAAAGTTAAAATAAAAATTACAGTTCTATAAAAACAATAAACCAGGTTAACTTGTTTCGTTTATTCTTCTTCCATTGGCATACACTTAATCACAATTAAATTTCTCAATAGAAGGGTTGAAATGAAGATTGACTCAAGGAAATGGATATCTTCAGATTATTTTATGTAATGCAGGATTGACTCTCGTTTTATAGAACAGGAGTAGTTGGTGTCAAAGTGAAATATTGTCTAGTAGTAACATTACTAAGACGGAGACCAGAGTGTAATATTAATAAAATAACAACATAGTCTGTACTCATTTTTAAACTGCATTACTAGCTGAACGTTCTTATAATGGTTTTGGCCACTTTATTAATATAGTGTATGTTATGTGTGCGAATACACTATCTAGACAAATCAAATCGTTAAATTGCATTGAACAATATTATTGCACAGTAAACGTTAATTTTTAAATTTGGAATTTTTTTAAATCATCCTACATTAGGACAGCATTTAAACGTACAACACTCAATTCAGATCATCTCAATTAATCCACTTCCCGTGCCGGATTCAGTTTCCTCATCGCGTGGTTTCCTCGTTAAATGTCAGAATCTCAGAATCTAATCAACACTGGTATAGCAGTCTTATTATACTATAAAAAATCAATTACGAAAAGTTCAACTTATATATTTTAAGTTTCGTATGCAGCGTACTGTTGCTCGACTCGGTGTTACATTATTTATTTCACTTTGATAAATCATGTTTCTACATTATTTGTTTGTTCATATTTCAAAACATTCTACGCAATGTAATTATATATTTAATTTACAAGGTCTTTTGTAAAAGAAAACTAATTTTTACCACTTGTTTGAATACTTATATTTTCTGTAATGTATCTAAACCGTGTTCACTGAAAAAAAGTAAACGAACCTATTTTCGCACACTTACTGGGAAAACACTTGCTTTTAGAAATGGAATCTGTAGGGATGTTTTGTAGTGGGTTCACACTGAACATATGGGAGAGAGGAGATTCCTACCGGGTCTAAGTATGAGTAGGCTAGTTGTGCAGCCACCATTCACTAGGATAGCGTCTTTATCTGCTCTCCTTAAGTAGGTAGGTTAAGTAGGTTAGGTAGGTAGTAGGTTAGGTAGGTAACCTTCTCAGGTTATGGGTCTGTTTACGATACATGGGCCACTGAAGGAGGTTCCTTACAGAGCCTATCTCGGAGAATGATTAGTGTTAGAGGTTGCTAGCCAGGACACGGTTTAGTGTTCTTAGATGCAAAAGCGGGAGAGGCTGGCACAGAGCCTTATCATGCCACCCCTTAATCTAAGGTGATATGACTGAGATAAGAGACTGAGCTCACGGCATCTATACAGGAGGCACCTACAATCTTACACATCCTGAATATGCTGTAACTCCAGAAACAAGTGCAAGAGGAACGCATTAGGTAGCAGATCTTTAAACGAAGTGTTACTGATTTTTTGTATCACCGAACGAAAGAAATGGCCAAAAATCCAGGTTTTTCACAATAAATCCATTTTTTAAATAAACATAGTTTACGCAATGAATCTTTATGCAAGCTTAATTACTTTTTAATTTCTACAGTTAGCTTGAAAATGCCCTCTGTGCGTATACCGCCATTACAACATTAGTGTGTAAATACACTCTGATATCTTGTATTAATGTTTGTAAATCAGAGCAATGTAATGATTTTCAAAATAGCAAGCGTTGCCTTGTTTTACCACTAATTAGATGCTGAATGTTTTATCTCACAGACAGGATAAAAACTTTTTCAGACGGAAATCATTAAATTTTGCTTTTGAATTTTAATACCAGTTGGTGTATGTGTCAATAAAGTTAAACATGTAACTTTCTGTGAGACATGGGTTCTCAGATATATTTTTCTGCTTCAATAAACTTCAACCCAACCGTCACACATATAAATAATAGATACATCATTTTCAGGCATATATATAAATATATCGAAGGTTATAACATTTATTTTCGTGTCTAAAGATTTATTTTTAATGTGTTAAACTAAAAATATAATGTATGAAATAATTTCATGTGTTAAACCCTTTTGATACTCTCGCATTTTTCTCAATAAAAACGAGTAAATATATTGTTTGACTTCTTTCCTAGAAAAAAACTTCACTATAAATTTTAAGAAAAGTCTGATTGTGTATTTATACAATGTAAATTAATTCTCACGTCCTGTGCTATGACCGAATAACTCATTATTTGAGGTATTGTTATACAAAATTTACATAAGCAATGATTTTGAAAATAAAACTAGATACAGTATTTTAAGTTAGACTAATTGAAAACCTCAAGTTTAACCAGTGACACTGTGATAACTAAGCGCTAGGTTACAGTGAAATTTACTAACATCACTCCGCCACCACTTTGTCTGAAGGTACTCAGTAGCGGTTTTGTAGTAAGGGGTTTAAAGTTAATTTGACAGGGATCTTTAAAATAGAAGAAACTACTTATCAGTTGGCGAATAAATGAATAAAATCTTTTATAACTAATAAGTAGATATCGTATAACTTCAATAAGATAAAGTATTTAGAAACTATTCAAAGTATTAGACCTCCAGCCAGTGAAACGAATGGTGGCGTGTCAAGAGAAAATGACTTATGATTTATAGGATTCTAAAAAAAGTTATAATTGACAACATATAAATATCATGTAGGTATTACAAAAAATTTAATAGGGGGGCATCTATGAAAGTTAACTAAATCCTCTGTCTGCATGTTTCTAGAAACCTCTATCTTTAGCACCATCTTTTCACTGGTATATCGTAATCACTGTACGATCTCACGCTGAAAGTTATTTACCTTGTGAATGACATGCTCTTCGTGAACTCTGAACATTTCTGATTATCTTAGCCTATGACAGCTTCGCTTAACTAGAACTCTCAGCTTCTTCGACAAACTGATCTCAAGAGCTGCAATAACATTACCACAATCATCTGATATTACATTTGATCAATAGGATTTACAAGTCTCTGAAACCAACTCATGAAGGACTTTGAGAGTTTAAAAGGACCAGCTTGTTCTTTTAAGAAGGTAAAGCCATGATGTTAAAACTCACTCACACCTATGAAAGCCACAATCAGGGGAAATATAAGACTGATCTAAAGTTGCCCCGTTTATATATGCTCCATTATCTGCCCTATATATATATCTATATACCTATTATCTGAAGATATGACCTCTATTTCCTCTTAACCTCTAGGATTCTCTGGCTTATCAAAGCTCTAAACCATTTTCAGATATCACACCTTGACTGTTATTACACATGCAGAAACCTGTTCATCTAATAAAACAGGTGAAACATACCCAACAATAATGGTTATTAAAATTATACATTTCCAGGGAAACGACAGGGAAAACATACGAGATATTGAAATTTTGTTAGATAGTACAGTTTTGTTCTTCAAAAGTACTTCGACTTGCAGTTAGCCAAAGAACTACCACCAGGAACAGGATGCGATGGCGAGGAGCACGAGCAGGACAAGGAGCTACTTGGATAAGTTTCTTTTATTATTAATAAATAATATTATCCGCTCTTACTATCTGTTGCTACCCAAAGCAGTTTACATCCTAGTGGTTGGTGCTGTGATTAATAGTCGCGATATTAATCACAGCACCGACAACTCAATTAAAGATTTAACAGGATTTTTTGAATTTTGAATTTGGGCTCCATACTTGTTTTGTAAAGATTATTGTATTTTAAAATAAAATTTATTTGTCTACTCAGATAGTTGTTGATAAACTGGTGTTTTGGGCTGTGTCCTCCCGAAAAAGGTGATTACGGTGGGGGTAACAAGCCTGGTTTTAAAATAGTTTTCATAATCTAAATATAGACAATTAAATTAAATTGTTCAAATTCGACATAAAAACCGTTATATGACACTTTAGCAGAGGAGCTTAGTTTACCGGCCTTACTTCTATTTAATCGATGTTGAAATCTACACCAGAGATCTCTTTTATTGCACAACAATTGAAGAGGTAGAGTTTCATACATTCAATGACTCACTGGACTCCATTGTAACTTTAAATAATAAACCTGTTCGCTTTGAATAATTTTAAATATCCTTATCTTGACTATAAAATGTGCTATCGCGAGAAATAATAAAATAGCTGTACTTCTACATTTAAAGGACACTAGTTGAAGAAATAGTTACCAGACATAGTCTGCCATCCTGATAGCTAATTAATTACTGTCTCAGCTTATCAACTGTAGGGCCCGAGTTCGAGTACCGGTACGGGAACGCTGTTTTTGCACGCTACAAGTTGTCTACCCTTCAGTAGATTTAACCGTTAGTAATTGAGATATAATAGCAATAAAAATAATTTCAAGAATTTACAGTAAAGATTAATCTTTTGAAATTTAACTAAAACATTCTCTAGTTCATTGAGGTATTCAAATATCTGAGTTTACTAATCCAATAAAGAGTAAACTTGTTTAAGTAAAACGCACATTTTGTGAAAAGGTTGAGTTAGTAAAACGTTTCAGTTCCATACAAAATCCCAGACATAATTAATACAACGTTATAATTTAAAAACTATATTGATTATATATTTTATAACATCTCTATCTTACGGAATGACATTTTATTTTTAAACAGTCTGAAGGTGAGAGCAGTTCTGAGTATGTTATAATATTACAAAAGAAACTTGTACAGACTGTGTGTATGTGTAGTCGAAGTTATTATTTATCTAAACTGGTATTAAAATTAATCATTCTCCTTTTATAGGAACCTGGTAGATCTGCATGTTATATGATATTTTTTTAATATTTATATGAACAATTGCGGATTTTACCGTAAAACGTTCAGCTCTACTGTTTTTATTCCCTAATCCATCATTTATAATGTTTAATATTTTCACCAATTTCACTTCGCCTCCCTTAAGCACCTTCTTATAGCATTGGTCTCGAAATGTCAAAGTCGTGTGTTGTATGTTATTAATGCCACTATACCTAATTGAGAGTTTATGTCAGAATGTGGACATGTGTAACCTACATATGACTACGAACTGTTTAAGTGATAATTTAATCGAACCGATTTGTCATGGTTAATCGAACCTTAATTATCTTAATCGAACCGATTATAAGACAGTATTTGTATACCCTTTGACATACACGCAACAAAATTTTAACCTCAGTACCACATTTTATGTTTTGAATGAGTATATATTATTTATATACAACTGATTCTAAACGTTCTCTTTGCCTAAAATTCCGATTTGTATTTAACTCAACAATGTGTACTAAATTACTACTAACGAGAAAATTAATTATGATAATTTAATACAACTATCTTGAGCATTTTACAGCGATAATAAATATTTTATGTTAAACAAAAATTTAAATACTACATTATCGTATATTGTTCTGATTAATATAAATTTTTAATGAGATGCACTTTGTACTTTATTGAAATAACTTTTTCCTTAAACCTCTTTTGTGCAGTTATATCACAAATAAATCTAGTATACACAAGATTGGTTCCAGTGAATATTTTTAAAATTTACGAAGGTTCGTATTAAGTGTGTCTCTGGGCTTTGTATTTGGAAAAAAATATATTACCATATTCACCATAATCTAAGAGAGAAATAAACCCTACAATTATATTTTAATAATATGTTTGTTTTTTATGTATATGGATGATGAATCATATAACCAGAACTCAGTTTAATGTGATTAGTAGTGTTGGCGTAAAGAAACAATGTTGTTAACTTAATATTTAGTAGGTAAACACGTAAAACATGCGTACAAAAACTGTTTAACATCCACAGAAACACCAAAGGTAATTTAATGAAAAATTTCTTAGACGATTCGAAAACTCTGTTCATAATTCATTTAACACTCAGCAATTAAGAGAAAAATCAGCAAAATAAGATGCAATGACCAAAACCAGGTCCAGAACTTACATGGATAAGATACGAGGGCTGTTTTTTAAGTAAGGGCCGTTTTTTTTTAAAGAAACTTTTTTCAAAATACATTTATTTTCAGAATCTACATACTTTTTTTATTATTCTACATAGGTGCCTTGTTTGTTAAGGCACTTATCATATCTTAAAACTAAGTTTTGAAATCCATCTTCAAAGAAATTTACCGCCTGCTCTGACAACCAGGAGTTCACGGCCGTCTTGACTTCTTCGTCGTCATTGTAACGCTTCCCGCTAAGATGATTTTTCAAGTACCGAAAAAGGTGGAAATCGCTCGGAGCAAGGTCGGGGCTGTACGGCGGATGATTCAAAACTTCCCAGCCAAAAGAGTCGATCATTTCTTGTGTCCGAGCAGCGGTGTGAGGCCTTGCATTGTCGTGGAGGAGCAGAATTCCCTTTGTCAGCATGCCGCGTCTTTTGTTCTGAATGGTGCGCGGAGACTGGCCAGGGTTGCGCAGTAGGCTTCTGAGTTAATCGTCATTCCTCGCGGCATAAAGTCCACTAGCAAAACACCGCGCCTGTACCAGAACACAGTTGCCATAACTTTGCGCCTCGACAGCGTTTGCTTGGCTTTGACTTTGACTGGAGATGTTGTGTGCCGTCATTCCATGGACTGTTGCTTTGATTCAGGAGTGATATAGGATACCCATGTTTCATCTCCTGTGACAATTCGACTCAACATGTCGTCTCCTTCCTCGTCGTAGCGGTTCAAGAAAGTCAAAGAACTGTTTAATCTCTTTTTTTTGTGATCCTCAGTGAGGAGTTTGGGCACCCATATTAAGCACAATTTTTTAAAGTTTAGGTTTTCTGACAAAATTTTGTACAGTACTGACCTGGACACTTGAGGAAATTCCATAGAGAGAGTGGTTATTGTGAACCGTCGGTCCTCGTCAATTTTTGCGTCAACTGCAGTAACCAAATCTCCCGTGATCACAGATGGCCGGCCTGAGCGATCTTCATCGTGGACATTTTCGCAGCCATCTTTAAATTCTCGGACCCATTTCGCACTTTACCTTCACTCATTGCCTTGGCACCATACACCTCATAAAGCTGACGGTGAATGTCAGCAGCCGACATGTTTCTTGCAGTCAAAAATCGTATCACTGACCGAATCTTAAACATTTTAAAGATCCACAGTAATGGATACAGGTTAGCTACAGAGCTGCAACTGACATGAAGTTGTTCGCTAGGAATGGCGGGAGGCGGGGCGCACGCTCGTTACAGCAGGAACGTGAACTACTACCGTGTACGGGAGAACGGCCCTTACTTAAAGAACACTGCCCTCGTAGTTTTATTATTCATAGGTCTAATGTTCTCCTTACAGTATCTCTCGAACCCAAAAGCAGTTTACATCCTAGTTTATTAATCACAGCACAAAACACTGGAGCAGAACATATCTAATGATAATAAGTAAATATAATTTTATATTTTTATACATTTTAATTTCGTGGTTTCCTCCATTTGTAAAGATTATATCTAACCAATGCATTATTTTTATACTTTTTCTGGTAATACTTGTGTTTTGGGCTGTTAATTCTGTATGTACCAAGGCGTACAAAAAGAATCGAATCAGAATTTAATGAAGAAAATCTCCCACTTTCCCGCCAAGTCCAAGTCGCTGTGACTGTGGGGGGGTGGATCCCCCACATCTTTCAAGGCCTCTGCCAGTTAGGCTTTTGCCTTGTGTCTCGAGGGTCAAAGCCCTAGTAGCTTTCGCTACCTGTCAGTGAGGTGACGTCTCGTGGTGCAGTCGAAGTTGTAGTCGATGTCATCAGTCATCCATGGGAAGACGCAGTTGGGGGACCTCCTGGGCGCGAAGCTCACGGATGTGATCCCATGGTGAGGACTCTGCAGCTTCCTCAAGACTCGATGTCAGGCCTTCTACGAAGCTCCTGATGGTAGGGACGTTGGACGAAGCCCTGACTACGGTGTTCCTCACGAACCAGGGCGACCCAGTGGCCCGCCGGAGACACACGCTCTGGACAGCGAGCAACTGCCTCCTTGCGGTCTTGCAGGTGAGGTGGTACCATGCTGGGGCCGCATATGTGAGCACCGGTCGTATCATAGCCGTGTAGAGCAGGACATTCGTCCTGGTCGGTAACTTCGTGGTGTTGAGTAGGGGGCCGATGCTGCCGAAGCCCTTCCTCGCTTGGCCACAGATCCTCTTGACGTGGGGTGTGAAGGTCAGCTTGGAGTCCAGGAGTACACCCAGGTACTTGACTGAAGTCTTCCACGGTATGTCCGCTTGTCTCCTTGTCCTTGTGAAGTTTATGGCTTCACATTTGTCAACGTTGACCTTGATCCTCCACTAGGTCAACCAGGGCTCCAGTAGGTGCAGCTGCCGCTGGATGTAGAACCCAGCCATCATCAGGTTGGCAGAAGTGCCCGTGAGAAGCGCATCGTCCGCGTACTGGGAGAGCTGCACTCTCTGAGCGAACGGAAAGTCGTTTGTGTACCACAGGTACAGGATCTGGCCGAGGACTGATCCCTGTGGCACACCAGATGTCACAGGGTGGGTCGTGGAGGTGGATCGGGCAATGCTGACGGAGAGGGCCAGGAGGTGGAGATAGCTGCGGAGCAGCCGGGAAATCCTGCCAGGCAATGGAGAAGATGACAGCTTGAAGAGCAGTCCCTCGTGCCACACCTTGTCGAAGGCTTTGCTCACGTCTATCAGGACCGAAGTGGAGTGGTGCTTCCTTCCTACAGCTCCGGTGATGTTGTTCAGGAATCTGCGAAGCTAAAGGGTGGTGGAGTGGCCGATGCGGAAGCCGAATTGTTCTGTCCTGATAGACGTGAAGAACTCCTCAGGGAATCTCGCCAAGACGATCTTCTCCAGAATCTTGGAGAGCACAGGCAGGAGGGAGATCGGCCAGTGGTTCTCCGGGATGAGAGGGTCTTTGCCGGGCTTGGGTATCATGATCACCTTGGCATCCTTCCAGGTGGTCGGGAAGTGAGCCAGGCGTAGGCATGAGTTGAAGATGCAGGTGAACGTGACGATCACCCAAGCCGGCAGGTTCTTCAATGCTGGAGTTCCTAAGGAGTCCGGGCCAGGGGCCTTCTTCGGGCGAAGGCAGCGAATGTGGTCTTGCACTACAAGTGTAGTCACAGTGGGCAGTAGGTCTTCTTCAGTTTGGTATTCCTCCAGGAAGTTTCCAATCATGTCGCACGTGTCCTCGTCGTACACATCCGCGTGTGGGGAGAATTGGTCTTCCATGGTGTCGGCGAAGGCCTCTGTTCGATCTCCAGGGGAGTAGACAATACCACGCTGTCCATGAAGTGGTCGGTTGGTCTTCTTCTCCCCTCGAAGTGCCCTGGAGATTTTCCAGATGCCGCCGACACCACCGTCAGCTTGATGTTTCACAAAGTCATCCCACGCAGCCGCTCTGTGTTCAGCCAGGAGATGAGAGCACCTCCTGGCCTGGCGGTTGAAGGTCTGCTTGGCGTGGGGACATCGGGACTGCTGATACTCCCTTCGCAGTCTGCGACGAAGGCGAATCTCCTCTCTCACTCCTCGGGTAGAGGTTGACTGATGTCAGTCCGGGAGAGAGGAGATGACGAGGCCGTCATAGCTTCTTGGAGGATGGAAGTCAAGTCGTGTACTTGTCGGTCTAGCTGGTCCGGTGACTCGGCAGAAGTTGGTGGTGGTTGATGTCTGTCAGCGAGGTGGTTTGCAAAGTGGTGGCAGTTGATCTTGGTGGGACGGGTAGGAGGATATGATGGCGCTCCGTCGTCCGAGAGCTCGAATACAACTGGCACGTGGTCTGACGAGAGATCAGACACTGCAAACACCTCGATGTGTCCGTCCAGAGAGCCAGCTAGACCGATGTCCAGTATGTCCGGGAAGTGCCGTCCATTGTGATTGTAGTGCGTGGGCTCCTCAGGTGTCAGTAGTTAGATGTGGAGTCGGTTGTCCAGGAGACGGTGGAGACTTCTGCCGTTGGAGTTGGTGTTCCGGCATCCCCAGTCCAGATGCTTCGCTTTGAGGTCCCCAGCAACAAGTGCAGGGGAACCAAGACGCAGCAGGGCATCAAGGCAGCGAGTTTGCAGAGTGTTTCTAGGTGGATTGTAGACGGAGGCAATCTCCAGTTCGGCTCCGCTGTAGTGAATGGCAATCCGGGTGATCTCAGCTCTTGGGGCAGGGACTGCTGCCAGGAGACGATGGGTCACTCGCCGATGCACCATGATCGCCGAGCCTCCGCTGGGTCGGTTGTTCTGCAGATGCCTATCGGTGTGGTATATCTGGTAATTGGGGATAATTGAAGCGATATGTCGCCCTGAAGTGAGTCTACTGTAGAAGAGCGACGTCCACATCCATTTCAGTTAGTAGCTGACTGAATTCCAGCCGCTTGTTTGCCAGCCCGTCGGCGTTCCAGCTGACGACTCTTAGCTTACCCATGGACGGTGGCGGACAACATGTCCATGAGGCGTGACATCAACGCCACTATGTTAGTCAGCTGAGAAAGAATCTGATTTAGTCTTACCTTGAGATTTTGAAGCAGGAGGGAAACTGGGTGAGAAGTCGGCGTGATGTTTTGTGTGATCGGCTTTGCTTGTAGTTCAGGGCGGGAAGTAGGCTTAGGTGGCTCAGCACGAGATCTCGGTGTGGGCCTGGGTAGTGTTGGTCTGGCAGGGGCAGGTCTGTCCTCGATTGTTAGGTTCTCTAGTTGATGAGAGGCATGGGGTGGACGTGTCTCGGTGGTTCAGGTCTTCGGAGTTGAACGAGAACGAGCCCCCCGTCTTTCCGGCTTCCGAGCTTGGGCGATGACGGCGACGCCTTACCATCTCGAAGTCGTCTTCCTCCCGGTTTTCAGTGGAGGGCTCCGAGGTGTCATCTACGATGGCAGGAGGGGCAGGAGCAGGAGCTTCTCGAGGCTTAGGAGGCTCAATCCTGGAAGGTACAGGCCTCTGAACCCTCCTGGCAACGGCAGCATACGAGAGCTGCTTCTCGTTTTTGAAGGTGACACACCCACGGTAGTTGGCAGAGTGGGCCTCTCCACAATTGCAGCATCAGGCCGGGGTTGAAGCTTCCTTCGGGTAGAGGCTGGACGGATGATTATCACCGCATCGTACGCAGTGGCTGGAGCCATGCCCAAACCCCTGGCATCGGTGGCACTGGACTGGTCCACTAGGCCTGGTGTACTTCCTGACCTCCAGCCTGCAGAAGAACAGAGTCCGGGCGGTGTAGACATCAGTAGGAGGCTGGAGCCCATCGCCTCCACGGAGGGTGATGACCCACAGGCTGGTCGGTTGTTCACGTCTTGTTTTCAGGAGCTTGACCTCCACGATGCCATAGCCATCTCCTTGGAAAGCCTCGACGACCTCTTCCGGCGATAGGGTGGCTGGGAGACCTTTGATCACCACCTTGAGGAGGCGCTCAGTGGTCATGGCGAAAGTGTGGAACTTTAGCTCCTGTTCCTGTAAGTACCTTTGTAGTTACCGAAAGTGGGCCACGGTGCTCGTCTTCAGCCGTAGCGTCCGAGCGGTGCAGATTGCCTCCAGGTCGCCTCCAACCAGCTGTTTGATGGTAAAAGCATGGCTGGCCCATCCTTTGGGGACGTCCAGGATGATGGGAGGAATGCGTGGCCCTCGCTCGACGTCCATGTCTTCGCCTGCGTTGGTGTCCGTCCGTCGGCTTTTCGGCGGAAGAGTCGGAGCTGGAGCCGCTTTTCGTTTCCGCAGACCCGCGGCAGGACGGCCCGAAGTTCCAGAGTTGGCCTCAGAAATAACTGGATCTATCAGCTGGGCAACTGGAGCAGAAGTCCCCGGTGGTGTCAGGTGGCCTTTGGAAAGGCATTTTTTGGATTCCGACCGGCGTGGGTTCCCCTAGCACTTGGTCGCCGCACCCTGGCAGCTCTCGGGAGTAATCCCGACTTCACCTGGGCCCTGTTCTCCTGTCCCGGGTGGCACGGCGTTGCTGGGTCGAGATGTAGTCGGCAGGCCGTGGATGGCCTCCAATGGGCCATCGGAGGTCTCCATCAGGCCGTGGGAGGTCGCTGGGGCAGCAGGAGCCTCAATCCGGGCCTCTTTTTCAGAATAATCAATCCTAAAAGTCGAGGTGGATGCTTGACCGGTCAGTAGTCCTTTATTTTATGTAATAATTTCGGTAATTTATAAACTATTTTTTTCTATCTGTTGAGGTGTGCTTACGAGAAGGAAACTATGTCTTAAAACAATATTGTTGGCTTTTTTAAATAGGCTAAATATACAAATGAGTTGAATTAGATGTATGTTAGCTGACAATAATCAAAATGCCTTAATAAATTATGTTTGATTATTTAAAATTACTACATTTAAAATCATTTTTGCTGAGTTTAATAAATAAATGTGGTCTGCAATTGTTAAATTATTCAATTAGTTTCTTAAATTAACAGATCTCTTTTGTACATTACAATAAATAACAGATGGGGATTTGAAGATATATAGTAATAGAAACGCCTTGCTATATCCCGTATCACTATTATATTCTAATGTAAGTATTAATAAGTAATATAATCTTTTTTATAATAAAATAACATGAGTCAATGTTGAGAATAATACGGCAAGCTGGACGTTAAATCGAGAGGGAACATTACTGGAGTAAACTACTTTCATAACGTTGTTAGCAAGTCATTTAAATTGAATAGGATTGTTATTAAATCATAAAACTAACCACAGGAATTTATTTTTTACTTATTAAACATTCTAAGTTAATAACAAATAGCCTCCCTTTAGTTCTAGGTTAATCATTAAACTTTTCTTGATCAAATATCATACATAAAAAATCCACCAAAGGCGTAAAAATAAAACCTAATACCTTCTTGAAAGTTGAAGGTTGTTTAAACTTTCCGATAATTTACATGATCCTTGACATATTTAATACTATTATATTTTAAACCTTTCTCTTACGAAAGCGGCAACTCTCACAACCATCTAAATATAAGGACAGTTCACACCAAGTTTTATAACAGCTACAAAATTAGCATTTTTGTACTAAATTGCAATACTTTTTCCAAGGAGCTAGTGTTTGATTCCTCTGAAAACAGTCTGTTGCAACACCTGCAGTAGTGTATTCTCTTATTTTTAAAGACTACCAATTATCCAGGCTACCAATAAGTACATGGATTACTTTTATTATACTGAGTAATAAATGTTTTAGATATTGTCCTAAAATTCTTTTTAATAGTTAGAATGGTTAAAACTACTGTTTTGGGGCTTCGATAAGGATAGCATCACTTCTAATCTCTATAAATCTTATTTTGGACGACCTGCTAAAGTCGTTAAGCATAAGTGGTCTCTTCGTATAAGGCTATGCAAAATCACGGGGTTTCCGCCATGAATAAGAACATCTCCATAGACTCAGCATACTTAGAGATGATCCTCTTTGAAGGTTATTTAGGGAACAGAAGGAAAAATTACCTGCTCCTATTTCATTACCTTGCGATTTTAGAGTGGTTTATCATTTGCGTTCTGGTCAAATGTTTTGAACATTCCAAGGAGGCTCTGCTGGAATGCCATGAAATGTTTTTCAGACTACTGAAGTTTAAATGTGGTTGAATTTTGCTTCTTAATGCTTTAAAGCATAAAAAAATCAGCCGCTCCTTTAAATATTAAGAAGGGAAAAAGGCCTTATTATATGAATGCTACATTAATATCAAATATTTTTACTTCAATCCAACTTTTCCCCACAATTAGACAACCCAGATGAACGGTGACCTTGTTCTACGTATGATCCCTGTAATTCCCTGCTCTACAAATGGTCCCCAAAAGTACGGGAACGTCTACCACTCAACCTCAAAAATAGCTGTAACTGACTTTTTCAAAGCGTATATTTGATTTTCACTCTGAATTCATAAGTAATCTCTCGCCCTAAAAGGTAATGCCCAGAGGGATATTTACAAAGTAATCATTCCAAAATACCATTATGAAATTATATCATAGTGAATAACTTATGACTATATGGTTTCTCTATATAATGTATGTGTATGGGAGATCAGACAAGTAGAAAATAATTTCTTTTTACTAGTATCCTTGACATAAAAAGATAAAAAAATAAAACACCCATATGATATATAATTAACAGTTTCCACTCAAAAAATATTTCATATCCATAGAAACAACAAAGGTCTGATATTTTAATGTTTTTGAACATTAAATACTATTACGAGTATGTGTCAGCATTTTAATAGTCGTTTAAGTGGCAACCCGTCAGATAATCACCACATGTAGCACAATGTGATGGTCAGTAGCTGGAAGGACTAGGAATTACAAGGATGAGTTATTCTATTTTGGAGTAATCACAATTACTCCTAATAATGACTCTTGATACCCAAAGCCATTTAAATTTTAGTATTAAATACAACACAAAACACATGAACAGTTTATATAAAGCGATTGCCTGATTCAAAAGCAAATAGAAATTTAAATGTGTTATTTCTTTGAATTTCCTTTTATTTTTCAAAGGTTTTCACTGCTTTTCTTTATTGAAAAGCTACTAAACTTGTGTTTTGGGCTGTTTTAATCCTCTCTGTACCCAACGCGTTCAGGGAGTATTGGGTTCAATCATCTACCAAATTCCAAGCGTCATAGCAATTTTGGAACGTTTGAATAGTTAATGAAAAATACTTAATCTTTTATGAGAAGAATGTTCTAACGTACGTCTTCGAGAAACTTTTTGGACTTTATTTTGTTACTAAACATTCACCCGAGCAGTGTTTACTAAGTGTTTACTAGTTCTAAACATTTACATACCTGTACTTCCATTAGTGTTGTTAGTTGTAAGTCCTTGAAGCGATAGACTTGAATAAAATTACCTATTTGACTATTTGTTTTACAAAATCTCCCTTTAACCATAAAAACTGCTCTAATTATTTGTTATATAATAATGAAAAAATCCTCAGCATGTTTTAAATTCCAAGAGAACTTATAAGGAATGAACAATGGGTAAATATATCCTTTTTACAAAGAAACTGATAGAAAATGTCTCTGGAATCTAATACATTGACTCCTTACTGTAATAATTTTTCTCACCTTTTTTCCAGACTCTATTTGCAGAATTAAATAACTAAAATTTTAATGTACATTTAATATTCACCAGTTGTATTTTAATGAACAAACTATTACATTGAGTATAAATAAAATTAAACACACTAATAAATTAATAAAATGGTTTGTTATTTTTAATGATAACTACTAATTACTTTGTAAATGTTATCACACTACGCATTTGTTAACGATACTACAGAAGAAACCCATTGTTAGCCCAACTACTAATCCTGCAACTTAAACTTTATAAAAAAATTAGCCTATGGTAATTTTGGATGGGAGGTAACCTATTACTAAACAAGCATAAAAACTATTAAACTATATAGAATGTAGTATTTCTTAAACAAACTTTCGTTAATACCACTCATACAATAGCTAGTGGAGCAATTAATTGCTTTTTGAATAATTTTCTAACAATATCAATTAAATAATATTAATCACCATAATTTTTAAGATGAAATATTTCTTTATTTAAAAATATAAATTCTATACGATTCTTCAAGGTAACCTTACTGAGTGCAGGAGTAATATACAATTTTGTATTATTTCACGCTGAGTGGTAGCAGATTACTTCATTAAAAGCTTTAAATAATTATTTCATAATTCAAACCAAAATTCTTGAAAATATTAGCAAATACCAAAAATAATATAATATAAGTAACTGTTAAATATAAGTATATGAAATATTTTGACTATGAAGACTTGAGTGATTGTCATTTTTATTTATTTATAAAATCTTTAATATCATGAAGAAATTTTTCCACCGCAAGTATTATTTTTAATTATACTATATTAAAATGTCATACCTGGACGTCCTAACACTTTCAAAATCGGTGAAATATTTTAATATTTATTCTCGTTAGTTTTTATTTAGACACGATAGCAAAATTTGTTCAAAACACCAGTAAATATTAATAGAATCATAAAACGGCATTGTTACATTTTAATGTTTTCTGTTACTTTTTTTAAAGGAGCTATTGATTTAATATTTAAAATATAACGACAAAAAATCTAAAAAAATACCATATTAAATATATATAATATATACAAACTCTAGTATTAATCTTATAAAAAATATAATGTAAGATATATTCAAACCACTGGAGAGTTTGTAAAGGATTTGTTGCATATGCTAATAAAAATTACAAATAATAAAAAAATGTTTAGTAAAAGAAAATTATACTTACCAACATATAGCTCGTTATAGGTCTCTCAAATGAGGTACGGTTCACAGGTTAGCGATGTTACAGCTGGGCTGACGTCTGTGGGTTGATCGATGAAATTGCCTCGGTAAAATCCTAGGGGGGCTTTATTCAAGGACTGCAACAGGTAAGTTTATTTTTATATAAAAGGGAACCTTTATGAACATGCAATTTAAATCAAAATTGATATTTCAACTATACTTAAACAGAATTTTCATATATTTAAAGTATAGAAAAATGATAAAAATTTAGACAATTCCAAAGTGCGGAGATAAATATTCTTCAAATGAATATGAAATATCTTACGTTTCATCCAACAAATTTTTTATTCTAATCACACAATTATAAGAAAATATTTGGGTATGTTGTGAAGTTCGTGAATTTTCGTACTTTTTATGACCCTCAGCAATTGCAAATTTTACGCAAGTAATATTTACTGGTTTATATAATGCCTATAACCTACCATTTCTTTTTCTCTACTAATCAATTTTCCTTGTATGAAAAGTGACAAAATGTGTATGACATTGTACTACATAGTGAATAAGCAGTATTGACTATTTTCATCAATTTTAAATTTACAATAACAATGTAACCTTTTCAATACATGTATGGAAACCTGACTGATGTAAACTTAATATTAACTGCACTTTACGAGGTAATGCTTAACAACATACCTCCTTATTAAACCTGTTATTCAGTTATATCACTAAGAAAAAATAATATACACGATATGATAGCAATGAATAAACTTTAAATATTCTGAGTCAAGCGTGTATAATATTCTTACTACTCATATGTGATTTATAAAAATATTATTAGGAAATTTAAAAGTAGACTGTACTGTAGACTACTTGTGTTAGGTACATCAAATCGAAAACTTGTAGAATATATCGCTATACAATGTAAGTGTGTATAATCATACAGCAGGAATCAGTTTGAATGTTGGTAATAAAGGAGAACTATACAAGAAAAGTAAAAAGGAAAATAAAGAAAACAGGGACAGCGTATACAGCAATAAATATTAAAACTAGTTACATCAATGGAAACTGATAAAAGGTTCTACGTATATTGCTGTTTTTGTATGTTAATTTTTACGCTTAAAAGTCGTTAATCTCGCTGAAGTCACTCGAGAACTATCTCCAGAACACGATGTGATGTCCAGTGGGAGGACAACAACGTACAGTAACTGTATGAGTTACTTTTACATTTATAAATCTTATTTTCTGCTCTTAAAAAATGGATCAATTCATATGATTGGAGATTAGGTTTAATTGTGTGTTATTTTTTACTTTGCGTTGTTATTGATTCAGGTACATTTTTATAATGATAACATTTAATTTGTTTGTTTTTTTAGTATAGAAAGAAGTAGTGTTTTGGGCTGTGTTAATTGATGCATCTAGAAATAATCTGTTTCCAATTTAATTCTCTTGTATTGACGTACCAGTTACACTTGGGATCTGTGCATACATATTTGATTAAAATTGAAAAAAAAAAATGATTAGCAGAAATATGTTCTATATGATTTCAATTAAACCGTTTTTGAACGATTTAAGGAGGGTAAATTTTGGCAATGCTTTGAAATTAGTGAATGGTAGATAACTAATACTAAACTATATACCTAAATTTTGTTTAATAGTTCAATTTAATTAAAAATTGTTCTTAATAGTTTATAAGAAAAGTACGAGCAATAGCGTGTAATGTTATTAAATTATATCATAGATTAAACACAAAAGCCCTATTCAGATCAGAAATGGCAAAATAAAGTTATAAAATAATAGTCTTGCCTTATCTAAGTCGATTGTCACATTTTAATATTTACATTTTACTGTTACTAATAAGTTAATGTCTATTTCAAGATGTAATGAGTTTTTGTGGTTAAACAAGCTCTGTTCTACATCAAAAGAGCATTCTTCTGGAACAAGCTAATATCTGAATAAACCAAGTAAACACATTTGTTATAAATTTTAATTTAATAACAATATTAATAAAATGTAAATTTTCAGTGATTTTTATTTATCATTTTTTTATTGTTAACTCTATGTTATTGGTTATATTTTTGGAGAATGCTTGTGATAAATCAGAATTTAAAACTTATATAAATCTTGTATATCGTGATTTTTCTCGTTAGTTGGTTTTTATAGCAATTCTTTGTTACATACTGAACGTCATAAAAATAGATAGTGCTAACAATTATTTCTGGTTACAGAGCAATATAACTATAAACTGTACTGAATATGAATTTTAAGAGGGACTGCTCTGATACAACAATTACAAATAAGAAAATTTTACGGCATGTGTTGACATTTTGAAAGAACCACCAGACAACGCGCCTGGGCGTTTTGCCGGAACAATTTTAAAACCAACTCAAATACTTCGTTGTTATAGAAAGTAGTAAACGCTTTGTCACAAATGTAAAAAAATCATAATCCTAAATCATAATTTATAATATGATTTGTAATAAATTTGTTCGTGTTGTGATACAATGTCTTAATCTTCTAGGTTTTTTATTTTATTTATATGTTAAAAACTAAGAAAATAAATAAATACGTTTACCATTATTTCCGGTTCGCACGCAATTTAAGTCACATGAGAGAAGCACTGTTGTAATCAAGAACCATCACAGGTTCCATTACGAAGTGTACAGAGCATACGTAGAAACATGAGTTGTCCTTTCGGTCTACCGCTTTGACATTATTAACCTTTGATGCTCGCTTTGAGATGTAACCAAATGAGACAGGTAATAATTTACGTTTGACAATGATGGAAGAAGCAAAATTCGTACAATGACATTAAAATAGCGTCAGGTTTGATTTTTTCGTTTTTAATACATTATTATAGTTATCAAAACAACTCTATCTTTTGTATAGTCCCTGTTGTTGATGTTAGGATAAATTATTAAATGGTATAATATGATTTTTACAGAAGTATGTAGTCGATTATAAATGTGTGTATTAACTGGACATAACCACTGTAACGTTAAGTGGATTGCTAAACACAAAAGGTATTCCAGAATTGTATAATCCTTTATTCTATTATCAAAAGACATTTAAACGATTACAGTTTTACATGTGAGGATAAAAGCCACCTTTAACACTTAGACTCCCAAGAGATGCAGCACAGTGCATAACGAAGTACAATAGACTGAGCTTTTAACATCTGGTAGCCTCAATGTTCAGCTATGATTCTTTATATTGTTAAAACGTATGCCATGCATTAACACATTTTTATAAATAAGAAGAAGCAGATCCCCTCTTAAGGATTAATAAGCCAATCCTCATGGGCTTCTAGCCTGTGAGGGTTCACCTTTTAATATACTAGAATAAGGAGGAGAATCTATACATACAAGGTCGATGGTACTGACAAAAGTGCTATTGTCACGCACAGGTTTTTTTAACGCTCACATCCAAATTCCAAAATCTCAGATCATGCGACTATCAGCTCTATCAATGTTTAATATTTTGTGTAACTTCTATGATACATAGTAATAGAGCTTCACGCAAAGTGGCTGTATAGATTATTTTGTATTCTAGATGCCATTCTTGTATTCTTAATTCAATAAAATGCCATTTCCTACTTTTGTGTATTATTATTGTTAAATTAATGTTTTCATTACTAAAGCAACCGTTAAAAAATGTAATAGGGTTCTCTTATTCCAATTTAATTTTAATGCATTTTATATTATTCTTAAAAATATAAAATGCAATTTGTGAGGATGAAATGTTCTAGAAATATTTCTAGAGGAAAACGGTGCAGCTCACAATATATGAATCGTTGAAAAGTGCGGCGTCAAGTAGGCAATATGAATACTTCTTAACTAAATGTAGCCGACCAACAAATAGAAGGCGCTTCCTCGCATATTGACGATTATACTGTATACGTTGTTTATACAATTTGATGCTGTAATACATATGTTATTAGGATATACCAATGTGTTTTGTGTCAATAGTCATACAGTAAAGAGAAATTAATCATTAAAATGTTATGTTTTTAATACAAGCTGTTAGTGGTTAAAATATTTGTGAACGATTTTTAAAATGAATTTAACCTACTTCGTGGTGATTTTTACGAATGGTTACTATCAAATGCTGTGTAAACAATTAAATTTAAAACATTTTCAGTTTTTTATTTCCCTAATATAAACTAATGTTACTGTAATTGTATTATTTGTACATGTCGAACAATTGAAATCGATTTGATAATTATGATTTAAAATCTTAAAACACAATCTTAAATGTTTGGCTAGTTACAAATCAAACACGACAATATATTTGGTATCCTCTAAACAAGAACATCTCTCTGTCTTTCAATCACAAACAATATCACATCGTTTTGGAAACAGCTCGGTCATGTTAACGATCGCAAAAGTTACAAGTGCCGTAGAAAAAACGGTTAACGAGCTAGTCATACAATACTAACAAATTTGTAACAAAGTTTACAAATTTTTTTTATCTTTATAAAAACTGGGTATAAAGTAGAGGAAAATGGGGTACCTATACATCTAAATAATTTAACACAAAAATTACTGTAAATATTTATGCGTAAATTGTTTATGTACTGTATTATCAGATAACAATTAAATTTGTATTATAATTAAATGAATTAATTTTCACATTGTGTTGGTTATATATCTTAAAGGGTGACTCGGGTTCTAGTCCCGGTGTAGCAAGTAATTTTTTGTGATTCAACCTATATATTTACTAATGTATATAAATAATATTGCGTAAAATTTAAATGCATAATATTTAGTTTGATTCATTTTTGCCTACCACAAATGAGTAAAGAGACAAGATTGAGATCATACTGGTAGTAAGATGTTTTGTTAATGAACTAATTTACAAACACAACAACGAAGTTGTTACTTAAGGCTTTTTATCATGGACAGAACGTTTGAAGAGCTTGATAAAACAGTTGATTAATGACAAGTTGTCACAAACTACTTCAGCACAAGGTTCTTCAGCAGAAACTCTGAGTTCGTCTCATCAGTTGCTGATATTCTTTGTAGAAACTCCACCTCAGCAACGACCAACTTGGCTTCAACTGAAACTTGCTTCTCAAATAAGAAACCGATCAATCCTTCTTTATTAAACCGAACTTTATGTCTTTGTTTGCCCTCTTGGAACAGTTTAAACCAAAGTTACTTGTAGTTTAAAACAGTTCAAAAGAGAAGTTTAAAATAAAGTCATAACAATGTTACCGAAACATAATGTTGATAACTTTCTAACGAAACGTTTTATTTGTCTAGAAATGAAATAAACGTTACGTATTTTCCAGTAGGGTTTAATACTTATTGACTTTGTAATACACCATTTCACATAGATCGGGTCATCGATTACTTGAAGATGGCTTGGATTGTAGTTTAAATAAAATGATACAGAAAAACACTATAGATCTAAAATTTCTCATAGGTACCATCAAATTCTGGTTAACAACATCAACAAACCCATCACTTGGTGTGGCCCTTTAGATTGTAGGACTGTAGGTCCACGCCTAGTTTGACGAGGGTGGCTGACGTCACTTTTCTGCAGGGTAGGACAGTTAGTCCACGCCGACACCTGTGGACTAACTGTCCTACTTTTCAAAACTGATCTGGCTGTGCATTAGTTTTTCTACCTGTACTTATTCTTTACTCTGGTCAGTGATGCTTCCACTACATTCGCACAGCGTACTGCTAAAGCAGCAAATATTAACAATAGTTTACTCAAGCTATCACATATGAAGTGGATTACTAATAGGGAATATATCTTAACGAATTCCATATAGCATTATATTACTATCTGATTAATTTGGCATTGTCCTAATGAATCATAAACATCTACAGTAAGTTTGTATTAGTTATTCCTTATATTGGACCATCGTTTGTATAATACTGTCTATACCAGTAGACACTATAATGGTTAGACATTCTTAAGTTAGAAATGGCGTACTAACCTGACTTTATTTTATGTATATAATTTCGTTTCATTCTTTTTGCAGCTGTCTTATGTAGTGTACTGAAAATTATTTAGCAGATATAGAGTTTAGATTTCGAAACATCCATTCAAGTGCTGCAGTGTGAGTACGACGATCCCTTATCAACCCCTCGTCAAAAGAAACCCGTGAGTCGGACAGTGAGTCCCAGGCCGGTACCGTGGACCTACTGTCCACCCCTTAAGAAGTAGGTATGAAATGCTTCCGGCAGTGTTATGACGTGGACCTACAGTCCGTTTACCGGCCCTTTAACCCTCCAACTGATAATAAGAAACTCCCAGAATGATTCCATGGTTTTTGTCTTTGCGCAGTATATTTTACGGATATTTTTTTTTAATATCTGCTAAATGCTGAATAATATCATTTTTTTTGTTAGAAACCAGAAAGAAATTTGATAATAATTCAAATATTCATTTACTGTATTGTTTTTTTTTAATTGTCCATAAATTGAAAAATTGATGAACGTCTGTGCCGACGGTCAATTGTAACTAAGGCTTTAATGAGTAATCCTCTCGGGTCGAAGAGACCGTAGTATGGCATGTTAGCAGACTCCATACTGGAAGAAGTCAATAATTCAAAATTCGTTGGAATACACCTCGATCGAGGTTTGGCATGGAATCACGTTTGCTTATTTTTAGCCTCTGGCTTTTATGATTTAAAGTCGTTAGCCAAATAGTACAGTTGCTGGACTTTACCAGGCCTTTACATTTTGGGATCAACTTTGCATCAAATGTCTGAACTTCCTAATAGTGGTCGAGATATACATTGGTATACGTCTGGAGGCAGAGAACTTCCTGTGCGGAATAGGAGGTATAGGTGTATGAACACTTGCTCTCACAGGCAGGTGTTCATTTTATCAGGTTACCAAATTGGTAGAAATTCCACAAGTCACTTGACATTCGCCTAAAAAGCTTTTTATCGTCAGTATTTGATAACCTGAACGAGTTTTTGGCATACAACCGGATTGCACGTAGGCTAAATTGTATATTCAACTGTTCACTTTTATGTAATGCAAATGGAAAGGAACATAAATTTAAATTACACTCGATGTGTCTTTTTTAATACATAGTTTGACTGCCTAGCCTGCAAAGGAGACCAAACCATATGTTACGGGATTTAAAGTATTTCGGTTTAAAACAATTTGAAGATTTTTAGGATTCCTAATTAATTGCACTATAGGAAACAAAACAGAGCTGCACAAAATCGAATCGTTAGTGAATTTATATCTACTATTTTAACCGGCTTTCTGAAAATTTCTCAGAAATATTAATTAACAACATGGTTTGATATTTTCTCTCTTTGGCTAGACACATTTAATTTACTTATTTTCTAACTTAAGAAACACATTGGTGTTTTTGTATTTAACATGTGCTGAAATGTCGTCTGTATGCCACTAGCGCGTATTGATTAAAAAGTATTTAGTGCTTTATAACTACCAACAATCATTAATAAACAATATGGCCACAATTTCCAACAGACAGCAGTGTAACCATGGAAATAAATGAATAAAGTATCATAAGTTATAGAAAATTAAACACGTCTTATAAATGTCATAAAATTTATTTAAATATACCTTTCCCAAATCAACTCCGATGTACAAAAATTGGTGAACTGTGACTAAGAAAATACTAGTAAGAACTTTACCAACACCTGCTGAAGAACACTAAGAGAGTGACTAAATTACCACAATACAGAGATCATGAAAATCAACACAACACTCGTGGACTGGAAGACACAGAGGTATGTCACGTAGATTAATGGCCGTTTACACTAAGTTCTACCGAGGACGCTGGTCACTTGGTACCAACATTTGTCGAAGTACATCCACACTGCTCGTCCCATTTCCAAGTTCTACCGAGGGCGCTGGTCACTTGGTACCAAAATTCGTCGAAGGACATCCACACTGTGCTCGTCCCATTTGCAAGTTCTACCGAGGGCGCTGGTCACTTGGTACCTAAATTCGTCGAAGGACATCCACACTGTGCTCGTCCCATTTGCAAGTTCTACCGAGGGCGCTGGTCACTTGGTACAAAAATTCGTCGAAGGACATCCACACTGTGCTCGTCCCATTTGCAAGTTCTACCGAGGGCGCTGGTCACTTGGTACATAAATTCGTCGAAGGACATCCACACTGTGCTCGTCCCATTTGCAAGTTCTACCGAGGGCGCTGGTCACTTGGTACATAAATTCGTCGAAGGACATCCACACTGTGCTCGTCCCATTTGCAAGTTCTACCGAGGGCGCTGGTCACTTGGTACATAAATTCGTCGAAGGACATCCACACTGTGCTCGTCCCATTTGCAAGTTCTACCGAGGACGCTGGTCACTTGGTACCAAAATTTGTCGAAGTACATCCACACTCCTCGTCCCATTTGCAAGTTCTACTGAGGGCGCTGGTCACTTGGTACCAAAATTCGTCGAAGGACATCCACACTGTGCTCGTCCCATTTGCAAGTTCTACCGAGGGCGCTGGTCACTTGGTACATAAATTCGTCGAAGGACATCCACACTGTGCTCGTCCCATTTGCAAGTTCTACCGAGGACGCTGGTCACTTGGTACCAAAATTTGTCGAAGTACATCCACACTCCTCGTCCCATTTGCAAGTTCTACTGAGGGCGCTGGTCACTTGGTACCAAAATTCGTCGAAGGACATCCACACTGTGCTCGTCCCATTTGCAAGTTCTACCGAGGGCGCTGGTCACTTGGTACCAAAATTCGTCGAAGGACATCCACACTGTGCTCGTCCCATTTGCAAGTTCTACCGAGGGCGCTGGTCACTTGGTACCAAAATTCGTCGAAGGACATCCACACTGTGCTCGTCCCATTTCCAACTTCTACCGAGGGCGCTGGTCACTTGGTACAAAAATTTGTCGAAGTACATCCACACTGCTCGTCCCATTTCCAAGTTCTACCGAGGGCGCTGGTCACTTGGTACATAAATTCGTCGAAGGACATCCACACTGTGCTCGTCCCATTTGCAAGTTCTACCGAGGGCGCTGGTCACTTGGTTCCAAAATCCAAGTCGATGTCCACTTATACTGTCCTCGGCCATTTCCAAGCATTTTTAAAAGCATACACTTAGTAATAACTGTGTCTTTCGCCCGATGTTTGATCACTGTAATCACTTGTATTTTCGTGCAAAAATAAAGACATCTAAAATCAGGAAATTACTTTTCTAACTTTATAAATAAAATTGAGTTATAGCTAAAATTATGAATAACAAATTTGGAGTGATACATCGAAAACAATTGTTCACAGGCCTAAAGCTCAAGATTACCGTAGTTTTCAAGATTATCATTTCAATTCATAAGTGAATGAAATGTTGGATGAATTATAATTAATTCTTTAATGTGTCACGCTTCATTTGAATTTGAGGCCAATCGCACCATCTATTTGTTTATTCCTTGTCAATCCTGAATGAGTGTAGGTGACCTGTGTAGTCTTGATACTTTATAAGGTTTACAGAGGATCATTAAATTAATAGCCCTGTAGTCAGAGAATTTAAGGACCATAAATTTGAATTGAACTTCTAACAAGCCAGGGATTGGTAAATTTGGTCTGATTGTGTTGGCCGAGAGACAAACCCGATTGTCAGTTCCTACGCTGACTCTGATTGAAATATCGCAGTCAATCTAGAGTTATTCCCTTATGTATACTGGCTGGAAAGTGGGCGCTTGGATGAATGAGCAAAGTCTGCACAGGGCAGTCTTAATCAAACCTAAAAATCTCATGCGATTCGACTCATACAATACATCAGCCATTCGACAGTGACTCAGTCTATGGACTATAAAACCCACATCTAGACGAGGAAGAGTGCTGCTCTATTAGCATCTCGATGCGAACATTTGCGCATGCCAGCAGCACCAAAAGGTCTTCCGGAAAGGTAAGGATAGCCGCAGGTCTCGTAAATAACCTGAACAATGGGGTGCCTGTGCGTACGTGCGAGTGCTGGCGGGGTGTGCCTACTACCTGTGCCGGGCTGAGGCGGCTGACGACTCTGTGTCAGTTCGCTGTGTGCGCTTCGCTCGCGCGGACACTAGCTGCTTCGGTCCCGTTCGGGTCATTTCGTCCGGGCTCATTCCCTTCCGCTTGAATAGTGATCGATATTTTTGTGTATTGGGAGGATTAGTGTGATACGCTATGTGATCAACATGTAAATTCCCCACTCTTCCTAGTTGTTTCAAACTTTTATTAGGTTTTCTTGACAAATTAATTGATAACTCAATGAAATAAAAGAAAAGAAAAACATTCAACCGAGCAGGTAGAGGAAGATAAACTGGACGATAAGAAAGAAGATTACGTAGAAATCATATCTACTCCCTTTCGTTTTGATTACCGATAACGTGGTTGATGTGAGATAAGTGTTTTCAACCAGGGACAATTGGCAAATAATCGTTTAATGACCTTCCAAGTTCGATTAGTTTCCTGTTACGGACGTATAAAAATAAACCCGATGCACTTAAGTGCACAAACTGTTCTGTGTGAAGTGACACCGCTATATAGGATGTTTTAGTTGTACCAAAGGCAAGACAATGACACCTTATAGTACTCTGTTGGCGGGGTTGTTGTTCCTCGTTCCCCACTCACTCCCTGCCAAGTGGGACGGACTTACCCCCTGGTATACTGACTCAAGTGAGTGCTCTCTTATTGTTGGCCAATTAGCGTTTTGTTTTGATTTTGCTGATGTTTGTTTTTTCCATCGGCGGCTGTTTGTAATTGTTATTGTGGTTGGTGATAACGTGATATTTACTTACTTTGCTAGTATATTTTGAGTTACTACCTTTTTGCGTATGTTATATTGTAGTTATTGACTTTAGTAATGCGTGTTATGGATACTTACTGATATTGTAAGAATATGTAAGTATGAAGTTTGAAGTTGCCTGCACAATTTCGTTGTCGAGATGACACTTGCATACAAGCAGACAGAACATTTGAAAATAGCAGGGTTCTGATAGGAGGGTCTTTTTGTCTTGAGCCAAAGCTATTGCAGTTGCTTTATATCTACGGGATTAAACCTTGACAACCGTTTGAGGTTTTTGTTTTGTGGTTAAATACTGGGTCGGATCGGCTTGCAACCTAAGGATATCCTGTCGGGCAATAAGCTCCGACCTGACCCGGTTACTGCCTTTGGTTGTCATACTATTGCACGTTTGTATATTTAGTTTATGACTAGTTGGATTGTATACCCACATCAGTAGGAAGGGCCTTCTCTAATCTTACGTTATAAAATAATAGTAAAATTGCAATGCTGATTCAGGTATATTGTGTATTACTCATGATTTCAGAACTTATACTTCAACGATTTTCCTTTCACAAATCCTTCAGAAACATGTTTTCAACGAAGGATGTGTTCAAGGGGGTTTCACAGATCAACGCCATACTCTGTGATCTCTTACATTTATTTGACGTATAAAAACTATAACCAAGAAAATTATATGCGTTTGAAATTTTGGACATTATGCGTTGTAAGATTTGCAATTTAATTTACAACAAAACTGGAACCGTAATTAATTTATGAAAAGATGGTTTCAAATGTTGATATATGTATAATGTAATTGCATTCGAAAAATACTAATTGTAAATTTTAGTGAGTCCTCTTTGTGGTTTAACACTTAAACATTTTTTGGAGAAAAGCATATATCTGAAAATTCCTCTTCTTGATTTCTGATTTAAAATATACAGTGGACAATAGCCGTTTAAAACGTAGTTACTTGCAAAACTTTTGAGTTATTAACATTTGATTATAAATTAAAAGCCCAAAAAAATATTTACCAAAATTTAATATTTTGTTCAGCAAAGACAAACTTTTGTTTATTCTTTAAAATAACCTTAGTTTTGTGAATGTACCTAAATTGTAATACCTGGGTTTTTACTTTATTACAAGCTAAAGGTAAGTGTTTTATAAGATAGGAGAATATGTAAATTGGTTTAATATGTCATTGCTGCTATTTATATAAATAATATATTTTACTTGCTATTTCAATTTTCATCTTACTATGACTTGTAATATTATTGAAATACAAAATACTTGAATACACTGCGTCTTGTCGCACGAGGTAAGCAGCGAAATACTACATTGTTAAATTTAAAATTTAGTTCATATTTAATTTACTAAATATTATACAAATTTCGCACCAATTATTTTGTAAGGAATACTTTAAAATACAAATACGCATACGTTTTCTTTGTATATAAGTAATAGTCTTTTTAAGTTTGGTTAAAATCTGCCCAATAGGGTTAGCGTGATTATTACACATCCAAAATTCTTTAAAAGAGTTTGCATTTATAATATAAACTATTGTAGAATAATTAGTAATAGTATAACATGTCATTTCAAACATTGTCCCTGGATATTGCATCCAAACACCAACAAAATAGCACATACATCAGAAACGGGGAAAAAAAAATTATTAGAATCTTTATACTTAAGTTTTATTTGCCCGTTTTTGCCCCTAAAATATAAGTGTTGGGGTAATCCGCAAACAAGCGTTTAGTTTTATTAGTAGCCGTGACGTCAGCAATATAAGGGACAGGTGAAACGTAAGCAGCAGTTTCAGTAAAATATTATTTAATATCCATGGAAACAACATGGCATTTATAATTTAATGTTTTAAAATAATTTTAAAGTGTTGTCGCTGCATTTTTCAAACTTCGCTCAATTCACAGCTAGTCACGGAAGTAGTACCAGGAACACGATGTGATGGCCAGAAGCAGGACCAGGGCAGGACTTGCAAGGATTAGTTACTTTAATTCAATATAAATCGTAGTTTTTACTCACTTTTTCTCGTTACACAAAGCAGTTTAAAATCTAGTTTTAGCGATTTTTTAAAGCACAGAACATCAGAATATATTATATATAGTGCTAACAGAAGTCTAAAAATAAATAGTAAATACACTTCATTGTTATGTTTTAAAGCTACTAATTCGTGTTTGGTGCTATGTATAATCCTCTTAGTACCCAAACAGTACAGGGAGAATCAGTTTACAATATTTCGTACAGAATGGACACCAATAGATATTGGAAGTTTTCGCGTAATTTTATAAAAACTATGTATATATTGTTATGAGAAGCATTTTCTAATTTGTCTTTTACAACAATATTTCTAGCGTTGCTAGTAAGCAAAAAATTCGTAATGAGTTAAAATTAGTCGTTGATTTTTATTTAAGATATAAAAGTGACAATTATTTGTGGTTTAATTGATATATTTCAAAAATTAAAAACAGCACCAAACAGTTGTGACTTAAATTTGTTCTAGAAGATTTACGTAATTCTGTTAGTTACAGAAATCCACGCCAGAGCTCTCTTCCACAATACAAAAGATAATAATGTGCCAATTTAATTTATGCAGTATTCGGAATGCATAATTAGATTATAATATTAATTTTTATAATAAAATTCCTCTTTGTAAATGATAATAATAAAATTTCAGTTTCATGACAAAATAAATAAGTCGTTTTGCAGAATAATGCGTCAGCTAAACTTCTAAATCGAGAGGGCACCCAACTGGAGTGACCCATTGCCTGAATAACCGAAGCAAACATTTTCTTTAGAAATTTGCAATACAAAAGCATCAGGACAAATTAAAACCATAAATCCGAAAGAAAGAGCTCCGTATGGTACAAACATTCCTCTCCCGAACCCCAAAAAGTGCACAAGAGCATGTCTCGTATCAAAATAATACTGTTAGTCTTCTTTGACGTTCGGATACTCGTCCATTTTGAGTTTGTACCGCAAGAAAGAACTGTCAACGCAGTCCTTTATCTGGAGGTGCTTGAGACTGAAACACCGGATCGCCCGCGTCCGGCCTGATATTAAAGTCATCTTCAAGCTTCACCAAAGATGCCCCCAGCCACACGGCATTCTTAGTTGCCAACTACCCAACCCAGAACAAGACCCCCGTGGTGCCCCAATCTACTTACAGCCCTGACATAGCTCTGTGTGATATTTTTGTTCCACTGGCTGAAGAGAGAGCTGAAGGGATAGCAATGGGAGACGGTGAGGAACATCCGAGCTACTGAGAGGCGTTCCGGTATAAGAGTTTCAGGGTGCTTTCCAAGCGTGGTAGAATTGTCTACACAGGTGTATTGATGCAGGAGGAGACTATTTTGAAGTATTTTCACCATTTTTATCAATCTGATGATTAATTTTTTTCCAGATAATGATCATTATTTTCATTATGCACCGTGTATCCTCATGTCTCATCAGGTACACAACTAAGTGCACTACGATGTTGACACGATCCAAAAGCGCGGTGGAGCTACTGAGTCTTCAATAACGCAGATAAGATGGGAAGGGCTGATTCAATACGTATGTTGAGTTTAGCTCGAGTTCAGCGTCTTCTTATTGCAGCGTCTAAAATGTGATGCTGTTGAGACTTCTTAAATCTCGAGTCATGTTCATCGAAAGCGATCCAAAAATATTTTGTAACCGAAAACGAAAAATGTTAAAAGGAAACCCCACCCACGGGTTAACACTTAACATTCACAGCCTCACTGAATCATCCTTCTCACCATAGATGTGTACTGTTTAGAAGATTTGATTTCACGTAATATTTGCTTGTGTGGAAGATGGTTGATTTCAGTTGCTGCACATATAAGAGAAAGGTAGACTGACCTAACTAAACACGTACATAGAATCAGCTTTTCCAAACATAGCTGCGTTACTGTGTTTGATAGTAGTGCACAGGTCAATCGTACGGATTTGGCAGAGCGAATATTTATAGTTCTTATTTGCAACCACGATTGGTGAATTAATAAATAGTCAACAAACTGCATACTATCATGTGATATTGTAATTCCAAATTTATTAACAGAGTACAAAGAAATTATAATATATTGTGCTCAATGTAACTTTTAACTTGCAATAGATGATTCCATTGCACACCTTTGTGGTAGTACCCTCGTTTCCTTACCAGAAATTTTATTTGAGTACTGATATAAAACCTTGCATGAGGTTTCTACTAAGACTGTCATAATTAATGAATTATATAATGGTGCTGTCTAACCTTGGAATTAGGCTGAGCGTCATAGAAGCCTACCATTGAACATAGTAAACTCACACGAATTCTCTTTGGTTACCATGAGATTAAAATTTACTTTCTTGTATAATTGTATGTTTACCCATCCACAGGTTATCTCGTAAGTGAAATATGCTATAGAGTTCAAATTTTGGCATGCAAACCCAGCGAACCCTATTGCAAAACACGTAATAAAAGTGAAGAATATAATAAAATATTTGTTTTAATTTCACATTATTTACGTATAAGGAGTGTAACTTCACTCTGCTCTCCAAAATTTTTAAGCTACCAATCAACAACGAATGAAGTCTAGAGTGAAGTGCTATTTCACAATATACTATTTTGCTGCTATCACCGAAATCTTTAAAATGTAAAGGAATTATAGTTTTAACACTCATCTAGTGTGGCGTATCGACCGAATAATATTATATTCTACTGAATAATATCATAAATATAGGCAATATTTTATATAATTACATATTTGTAATAAATGTATAATTTTGCAATTATGTATCGTATGCGAGCGAAAACCTGGCAAAAGTACCATTCCAAAAAATACATTTTCTTAATGTTATTATAGTAATGTCATCATCCCAAGTTAAAAATCCTTAATTACAATGCAAGTTTCTTACGTCAGCTTCCAAGAACTGACTGAGAAGTTAGTAATGTAACGTCTGTTGTACACATTATATTGAATGCATATCTTAGGTGTTTAAATTCAATGCATCATTCTACATACGTAAATGATGCATTAGCTAGAAATGTTAAAAAAATGTATAAATATAATAATACTTATTCCTTTGAATAACAAAGCATGAAATAAAAGGACATAACATATATATATATATATATATATATATATATATATATATATATATATATATATATATATATATATATATATATATATATATTCAACAAACATTAAATCACAAAAAGTGCTTGCTCCATTTTGTAAATCAAAAATAAATTTAAGGTAATATTTAGTAAAAAAAAAACTTTTTTGCAAATTTATTAATACGATATCCGAGACTAATATATTTTTGTAAATTAACACTTGGTCAACACACAATTTTTTGTACTAATTGTCACATGTAAAGCCCTTATTCGGATTAAAGTGAGTTTCAATAGAAAAACATGTTCGAGAAGTAAAGTAATTGAAGTGTAAAATCAATAGCTAGTTCTCTTTGTTGTTGCAGGGTTGTGAAGTATTAAGTAATTGATATAAACCCTTAGTTCAAGTTAGACTAGGGCACGCTGGGAACTTTTATTGACCAAGGTTAGAGTAAAACATAAAAATTAGTATGCAAATGTATTTTACAAAGAGCAATTTACAGATTTAAAATGTCGTAGGTCATCCTTTATATAAATACAAAAACTGGACAGGTTTTGATAATATCGGTAGCAAATACTTGGCTGAAAATTGCTAATTTAGTCTTTCCATATCGTTGGCTGACGCTGATATCACTATCACTTACGTGTCTGACAGTATAATTAATTGTTGTTAAATGTTTTAATAAAACAGTTATTTTTTATAAACATATCGCTTAATATTTTTAGTACTTATTTGTAATTATTTTATTATTTCCCGCACCAATTCAAGTTTTGACTGATGATTAATTTCATATTCAGAGAATAGATGTCGTTAATGTTACATAACTAAAGGCTGTTTGCTTATACTCGTAAATGCTTTTGTCCTAGAGCAGAAAATTAGTGCAAACGCATCTTGTGGTTACGTCTACGATAATTATTATAAAAGAACGTCACTTGCGCAGGATAAAATATAAACAATGTCCTTGAAATAATCCAGGTGATATGTCCCCTACAGATGTACACATCCAAATTACGTATATCCATGAAAACAACGGAAGAAAAGTTCGGGGTATTTCAATATTCTGAATTGCTCAATACTATAATCAAAATTCACTCTAATCACAGTACTCCGGAAAACCAGCGAACAAGGAATACGATGTGAGGCTCATATAAAGGACCAGGACCAGGACCTACAGTAAGTTATTTTTATTGTTTATATATCATAGTTTCTGCTCTCACAATCTCTTGACATCCAAAGTACGTAGTCTACATCCTAGTTTTATTGAGCTTTTATCACAGCCCAAATCACTGGACCAATGCATATATTATTTATTGATTAAAAATAAATAATAATGTACAAAACATTATAAAATAATAACTTAGTTAATATTAAAGAAGAAATGTATATATGTTTTTGATCTTTTCACTACTTTTATACCTTGCACTAGGGTGATTACTATGCAAAATAAATCCCCCTGTACTTTCTACGTAAAATGTATGGTATGTTGTTTTGTTACATTTGGGTTTTGAGCTGTTTTTAATTTCTCATATATCCTACTACCGAAAGCATGCATGCAGAATCGGCTTAATATTTTCTAAGGTATTCAATAGTCTTATGAATTTTGAATCTGAAATAGTTCATAGTATCATAGAATATTTCTTTACGAAAACAATTTAATTAGCTATTTTTCATAGATATATTCCCTGTAATCGGTAGTAGCATAAATATTAACATAAAGTTGATAGGGGTTTATAATGACTAATACTAAAATAGACTACCTAAATCATAGTTACTTCTATCACTATCTCTTGACATCCAAAGTGATGTATACTATTAATTTGTATAGTATCAATTTAGTAAAAACTTAATATATGTTCATACACATACGGACTAATGATTTTTTTAAAGAAGGTGTATTTACCCGTTAATTTCCTATAGGATAATTTCTCCGTATTACAAACAAATTGTACATTCCAAGTATCGGATGAAAATTTCAATAATAAATATATTTTTAAATTTTATTCTAACAGTATTTCCATCATAATTAGCAAAAAAGGTGTAATGTTTTAGTGGAATCCTATAGTATTATCAAGATTAACAGTTACACAAAAGTATCACGCGTTTAAAAAGTATCATAAAATGAGTTTTATTCATATTCCAACTGAAGCATATTTGTATCACCAATACCGTATAATTATGCATCTATTTTTAAGTATGTAAAATTTATTTTAGTGATTTAATAGCATTTCCGAAGACATAAGTTACGTCACATAGCAGGTCAATTGTAAGAAGGGCATTATCATCATAAAATAAAGTTCAATATCACTTCTGAGTAACCGTAAAATCAGGATATCCGAGAACACCTTGGTTTGACCGCACTCGTATAATACCTCGCCCATTTGCTTCAGAGCTTGTAAATCGCAATGTAAAAACTTTTCAATATCAAATCTGTGAAGTACCAATACAGCTGCTAAGTCTTCAGACTGCCACTGTGCAGCTGATACCTGACGTCATCACATATCTCAGCTCTTCACATTGCCTTATGTTCTTCATTATGTTATGTTCTGGTTTATTACAACTGCAAAAAAAACAATATCTCGTAGTAAAATGACAGTAATTCAAAAATAAACAAAGCAGTATTATTTTTTGCCTCTAGAACTTTACATAGGAACAATACTATTTACGTTATAAATGCTTATACTAGATATAATGTCATTGTTACGTAATGTCTCCCTGAACTTCACAAATAAATTGTCGTATTGGGCGCTATGTCCTTCAAATGTATACAAAAATGTAATAAGTATTAAAGACTGTTTATTTTCCATTAAACCAAGTAATTAGAATTTGGTCAAAAATCTAATAGAACATTATTTTTTTTGTTCGTGAGTCGTTTATCATGGGTTCAACAGCACATTCAGTATAGTTTATGAAATTAAGCTATTTCTCCCTTCTTTTTATTTGTACGAGTTTTTCAAGTGTTACAACTCTGATTGGTCTCTCTAAAATAAAAATCTACCTTTGGATTCAATCTTTCTTTAAATTTTGTTATTGACGATGGATGGTTTCTAAGGATAACAGGATTTAGGAATTTGCCATCGCTATATGTTACCAAATGTATAAAATAACGTTTCGAGGATTGAAATCTATCTTCTTCGTCAGTTGGGGACGTTGTTAATACATAGAAAAATAAAGAATAGAGGAAAGGAAAAAGGGTTCTAAGATACCTAAAAGCTGCTTTGAATGCGGTCCAGGTGTGTTCACTGCATATAATGCCATTCCCGAGCACGAGTACGACAATCACAATCACACATCTCACTAACACAGGCTGAAGTGAGGTACTAACACGAATTTTTATATCGGATCTTTAATCGGCACCGCGTCACTACGGTGTCTGAGTCAATTAAACAGTAAGACGATGGTCAGGAGTGGGAAGAGATAAAGGCAAGTCGCTTCCGGCTCTGTTTTGGTCCTAGACCCATAACACTAAGGTCTATAACAGCTAGATATTATCGATAGGAATTATATTGTTATGGATAATATAGATATTATATATAATTATAATCGGATTATATGACACTCAATAAGAGTACTTTCCCCCATACTTACAAGCATTATCAGATGTATGAAAAGTGAATATTACAATTTCGTGTATGTTCACGGTACACAATAGAAACTCAGGAACTACTTGCTGCTTTGCTGCTGACAGTGCAATACGGAAGTTCCCTCTGGCAAAGATTACTCACTTCTGTTTGCAACTTAATAAGTCCACTGGTACTCTAAGCTAAACTGTAACTACAACAAAATAATGACTGTTGTAAACTTAATTATGACTAAACTGCGTAAACATGAGTAAGCTTGAACTATATTCAGATCGATATACGAGTAGTCCGATATATTAAGATTTAGCTGCTGTTTATTTATAATGTTCGAATCTAATATAATCTGTTATTTGATGTAAAGTTAATATGATCTTATCCACTAGTCAAATATTGTTCATAAATTACCATGATATATGGATCATTAGGAGAATAATTATTGTAAACATATTCTCTCTGTAAGCCTTTGGTACAGAGAGTATTAAAAATTAAATTAGTATAACTTAATAGCTTTTCTACAGAAATAAAATGAATTTTGACTTAAATTTACAAAATTAGACAATAATTGAAGGAAATAATAATACAATATAGGATGTCCACAACTAAAAGCACTACGATGTTGACTGACACGATCCAAAAGCACGGTGGAGCTACTAAGTCTTCAATAACGCAGATAAGATGGAAAGGGCTGATTCCATATGTATGTTGAGTTTAGCTCGAGTTCACCTTCTTCTTAGTGCAGCGTCTAAAATCTGATGCTGTTGCAGACTTCTTAAATCTTGAGTCATGTTCATCGAAAGCGATCCAAAAATATTTTGTTAACTAACACGAAGAAAGTTAAAAAGAAACACCTAACATTTACAGCCTCACTGAATCGTCCTTCTCACCATAGCTGTGTACTGTTTGGAAGATTTTATTGCACGTAAGATTTTCTTGTGTGGAAGATGAATGATTTCATTTGCTGCACGTAAGAGAAAGTTAGACTGAAGCTAAACTCAACACTCACATATAATCAGCTCTTCCAACCATAGCCGTGCTCCAACCAATCGTACAGATTTGGCAGAGCAAATATTTATGGTTCTTCTTTGCAACCATGATTAATGAATGATTAAACATGTCAACAAACTGTGACTATCATGTGATATTGTAATGCCACATTTATTAATAGAGTGAAAAGAAACTATAATATATTGCGCTCAATGTAGAAAGTTACTGGCAATATATAATTCCATTGCACACCTATGTTGTAGTACCCTTGTTTGCTTACCAGACATTTTATTTGATTACTGCCATAAAACCCTGCATGAGGTTTTTACATAGACAAAATGAATTATATGATGGTGCTGTCCAAACATGGAATTAGACTAAGGGTTTATAGAATCCTTATACTCATTAAGCTTACACGATTTCAACATTTCTTACCTGTCTGATTGTTTGTGTATCTGTCCATAGGATAAATTCGAAAATAAAACAAGCTATACAGATTTAAAATTTTGGCATACAAACTCAGCGAAGCCTATTACATAACACGTAACAAATGTAAATAATAATATAAAATAGTTTTGCTGATTTCTTATTTCTTACATATAAGGAGTCTGACTTTACTCTCCTCTCCTAAGGTTTTAAGCTACCAAGCAATAACGATTGAAGTTTTTGGTGGAGTGTTATAATTTATTCTACTTTCATTGCAATAAAAAACTTCTTCATAATGTTCTATCTTGCATATTAACCCACATAACATAGGTATCGTTTACTAATACTATACCAATATTCTTGGGGATAAGAGAGAATTTGGTTAGTTTACCATTAGAAAAATACAAACTTCTTAATGAATGGAGTAACACTAGTAGTTGTATTTAGGCAATTCCCATTTATTATATAGGGAATAAGACCTGAGTATGTAAAAAAACTATATTTACATTCCAATTTCTTATATAAACACCACATAAAACGTTTACAAGCTATTTTATTCTTCATAATTTCTTATGTGGTCTACAGCCTACTGCATTTTTAAAAAGCTGCACCTTTTTAGACGTGTAAGAATCGTATGAGTCATTTAAAGCTTAATTTATAGTGCATGACAATATTATTAAATATTGTATCTTGAATCTGATAAAAAACTTAATTACTTAAAAAAATTAACTAGTAAATTATTAACATGATTATAAAACAACCTATTAAAAACAATACAACAATAGCCGACAGTAATTTAAGGTTGTAATGCAATGGGGATTTATTTTAACTCTCCGACTTGAGGGCACTCACTGTCTTTAAAGTTAAATCTAAAACGGATCAAAAGATTGGAGTATTCTTCAGTAAAATTTCGCCGTTACTTGTCCGGTGACGTCAGTCGATGGCATGTGCGATGATGACCAGTCACAAGAGCCAAGGTCAAACAATCGACCTTGTCGGAGTCGAGCTTCGCACTGACTGTTTTACCCACGGCCAGCTGTACGTCCTGCTCAGTAGAGTTCGACGCCCAGAAGACATCGTTGTCCTTGTCTTCGTGATAGGGTATCCAATGAAGTCGCCTACGCGAGAAACATCGTGTACGGCGAACTTCTTCATTAAACCAGATTGACACTGGCAGTAGGCTATAGGGCCTCCCCAAATCAAAACCAGTCGTCGATGTAAATAAGTTTTCTGTAAATATATTGTCTCTGTGTTTGCCAGCCTTCCTGTGGCGAGACGTTTTACGTCATGCATGTGTTTTTCATCAATTGACAAACTAACGGGCAAACAACAGTTTTTATCACCAATAAATTAGTTATTAGCAACTACGGTTTTATTTTCACTTCCAAATTGGAAAGCGAGCAACTAGGAGGCCTGGGGTGAGTTGTACTGTTATGAAATCAAATATACACAAACCAAGGTAGAGATTTTTGTATATAAGTGAAGTTACCTATTACAAAATAACTTTTAATTCCATATTCTCAGGAATACACAACTATCCCAAATAAAATTTGCACAATAATATTACGTTTACAAAATGAATAACATTTATTATTTTCGTAAATATTGTCATAGACGGCAATAAAAAAAATCTTAATTGATGATTTTAACACAGTTAAATTTTAAAACTAAAAAAATTTCCTCACATTTTTTAATTATTAAAAGTTTTTAACTTAAAATATAAATCTCCCAATTGACTTTAAAATATTGATACGTTTCCATGAGGTCATTAGTAGCGATTTCATTTTGTTCCTGCAACTTGTTATGCCCAAAGTGTCTCTTAACGTTTCGACTAGAAGTTTAACTCAACCTATCTACGAGGGACTTGGTAATACATGCTGTTTGTTAAGTAATTTAGCAGCATTGTACATAGTAGGCCTAATCTGACATTACGTGATTCTTAACAAAATTTTACAACTAAAAGAGGAGCACAGTTACGATTAATATTTATTAAATAAACTATTTATTTTTTTAAGTATCTGTTTATTCCTAACTAATATGGAAAAAATAGGGAAAAATTTTATATTCATAAAAAAAAAGAATTTTTGAAGGCTACATAATTAAAAAAAAAATTTTACTTTAGTTTCAGAAAGGAAAATGTTTAATAAGTTTCAAGATATGTTACAACATTATGAAATGCAATTATTTTAACTACGATAGAAACGAAAAGGCGATATTTAATTTCATTCGGAACAATTAAATGTAATTAAGTTATACATTTATTCCTAATTCAAATAGCATTTAATAATTTCCAATTATTTTCAATACTGCACCACTATAAAATGCTTGATAGTGATATCTCCCAGACGTATTTAACTAGATATTTCCCCAAGTAATCTTTACACTTTTTTATCAGATATGTATGAACGGATATTATATCAATTGAACGGGTCAACCAAAAAATGGATCAGCAAAATAGTAATAGATTAAATATTTTTAAAGCTTTGATTGATAATAGTGATGATATAGATGAAGACAAGAACTATTCACCCTCAGAATGTTCAGAGAGTTCAGATTCAGAAGATCAAAGAAGATTAAAAGTCAAGAAAAACAAGAGCCCACATAAAGTTTACGTGAATAAAGGACTACTGACCGGTCAAGCATCCACCTCGACTTTTAGGGTTGATCTTCTGAAAAAGAGGCCCGGATTGTGGCTCCTGCTGCCCCAGCGACCTCCCACGGCCTGATGGAGACCTCCGATGGCCCATTGGAGACCATCCACGACCTGCCGACTGAATCTCTACCCAGCAACGCCGTGACAGGAGAACAGGGCCCGGGTGAAGTCGGGATTACCCCCGAGAGCTGCCAGGGGTGCGGCGACCAAGTGCCAGGGGAACCCACGCTGGTCGGAATCCCAAAAACGCCTTTCCAAAGGCCACCTTACACCACCGGGGAACTTCTGCTCCAGTTGCCCAGCTGATAGATCCAGCTACTTCTCAGGCCAACTCTGGAACTTCAGGCCGTCCTGCCGCGGGTCTGCGGAAACGACAAGCGAATCCAGCTTCGACTCTTCCGCCGAAAAGCCGACGGACGGACACCAACACAGGCGAAGACATGGACGTCGAGCGAGGGCCACGCATTCCTCCCATCATCATGGACGTCCCCAAAGGATGGGCCAGCCATGCTGTTACCATCAAACAGCTGGTTGGGGGGCGACCTGGAGGCAGTCTGCACCGCTCGGACGCTACGGCTGAAGACGAGCACCGTGGCCCACTTTCGGCAACTACAAAGGTACTTACAGGAACAGGGGCTGAAGTTCCACACTTTCGCCATGACCACTGAGCGCCTCCTCAAGGTGGTGATCAAAGATCTCCCACCCACCCTATCGCCGGAAGAGGTCGTCGAGGCTTTCCAAGGAGATGGCTATGGCATCGTGGAGGCCAAGCTCCTGAAGACAAGACGTGGACAACCGACCAGCATGTGGCTCATCACCCTCCGTGGAGGCGATGGGCTCCGGCCTCCTACTGATGTCTACACCGCCCGGACTCTGTTTTTTTCTGAAGGCTGGAGGTCAGGAAGTACACCAGGCCTAGTGGACCAGTCCAGTGCCACCGATGCCAGGGGTTTGGGCATGGCTCTAGCCACTGCCACCGTGAGCTCCGCTGCGTACGATGTGGTGATAATCATCCGTCCAGCCTCTGCCCGAAAGGAAGCTTCAACCCCGGCCAGATGCTGCAATTGTGGAGAGGCCCACTCTGCCAACTACCGTGGGTGTGTCACCTTCAAAAACGAGAAGCAGCTCTCTTATGCTGCCGTTGCCAGGAGGGTTCAGAGGCCTGTACCTTCCAGGATTGAGCCTGCTAAGCCTGGAGAAGCTCCTGCTCCTGCCCCTCCTGCCACGGTAGATGACACCGTGGAGCCCTCCACTGAAAACCGGGAAGAAGATGACTTCGAGATGGTAAGGCGTCGCCGTCATCGCCCAGCTCGGAAGCAGGAAAATCGGGGGGCTCGTTCTCGTTCAACTCCGAAGACCTCAACCTCCGAGACACGTCAACAACCTGCCTCTCATCAACTAGAGAACCCAACAATCGAGGACACTCCTGCCCCTGCCAGACCAACACTACCCAGGCCCACACCGAGATCTCGTGCTGAGCCACCTAAGCCTGCTTCCAGCCCTGAACTACAAGCCCAGCCCGCCCACAAAAAACATCACGCCGATTTCTCACCCAGCTTCCCTCCTGCCTCAGGATCTCAAGGTAAGACTAAATCAGATTCTTACTCAGCTGACCAACATAGTGGCGTTGATGTCACGCCTCATGGACACGTTGTCCGCCAACGTCCATGGGTAAGCTGAGAGTTTTCAGCTGTAACGCCGACGGGCTGGCAAACAAGCGGCTGGAACTCGGTCAGCTACTAACTGAAATGGATGTGGACGTCGCTCTTCTACAGGAGACTCACTTCAGGGCGACAGATCGCTTCAATATCCCAAATTACCAGATATACCGCACCGATAGGCAGCTGCAGAACAACTGACCCGGCGGAGGCTCGGCGATCATGGTGCATCGGCGAGTGACCCATCGTCTCCTGGCAAAAGACCCTGCCCCAGGAGCTGAGATCACTCGGATTGCCATTCACTACAGCGGAGCCGAACTGGAGATTGCCTCCGTGTACAATCCACCTAGAAACACGCTGCAAACTCGCTGCCTTGATGCCCTGCTGCGTCCTGGTTCCCCTGCACTTGTTGCTGGGGACCTCAGTGCAAAGCATCTGGACTAGGGATGCCGGAACACCAACTCCAACGGCAGAAGTCTCCACCTTCTCCTGGATAACCGACTCCACATCCAATTACTGACACCTGAGGAGCCCACGCACTACAATCACAATGGACGGCACCTCCCGGACATAATAGACATCGGTCTAGCTGGCTCGCTGGACGGACACATCGAGGTGTTTGCAGTGTCTGATCTCTCGTCAGACCACGTGCCAGTTGCCTTCGACCTCTCGGACGACGGAGCGCCATCATATCCTGCTGCTCGTCCCACTAAGATAAACTGGCACCGCTTTGCAAACAACCTCGCTGACAGACATCGGCCACCACCAACTCCTGCCGAGTCACCGGACCAGCTAGACCGACAAGTTCACGACTTGACTTCCATCCTCCAAGAAGCTATGACGGCCTCGTCATCTCCTCTCTCCTGGACTGACATCACTCCACCTCTACCCGAGGAGTTGAGAGAGGAGATTCGCCTTCGTCGCAGACTGCGAAGGGAGTACCAGCAGTCCCGATGTCCCCACGCCAAGCAGACCTTCAACCGCCAGGCCAGGAAGTGCTCTCGTCTCCTGGCTGAACACAGAGCGGCTGCGTGGGATGACTTTGTGGAACATCAAGCTGACGGTGGTGTCGGCGGCATCTGGAAAATCTTCGAGGGGAGAAGAAGACCAACCGACCACTTCATGGACAGCGTGGTATTGTCTACTCCCCTGGAGATCGAGCAGAGGCCTTCGCCGACACCATGGAAGGCCAATTCTCTCCACACGCGGATGTCTACGACGAGGACACGTGCGAAATGATTGAAAACTTCCTGGAGGAATACCAACCTGACGAAGACGACCTACTGCCCACTGTGACTACACTTGAAGTGCAAGACCACATTAGCCGCCTTCGCCCGAAGAAGGCCCCTGGCCCGGACTCCTTAGGAACTCCAGCATTGAAGAACCTGCCGGCTTGGGTGATCGTCACGATCACCTGCATCTTCAACTCATGCTTACGCCTTGCTCACTTCCCGACCACCTGGAAGGATGCCAAGGTGATCATGATCATGGACCCTCTCTTCCCGGAGAACCACAGGCCGATCTCCCTCCTGCCTGTGCTCTCCAAGATTCTGGAGAAGATCGTCTTGGCGAGATTCCCTGAGGAGTTCTTCACGTCTATCAGGACAGAACAATTCGGCTTCCGCACTAGCCACTCCACCACCCTTCAGCTTCGCAGAGTCCTGAACAACATCACTGGAGCTGTAGGAAGGAAGCACCACTCCACTTCGGTCCTGATAGACGTGAGCAAAGCCTTCGACAAGGTGTGGAACGAGGGACTGCTCTTCAAGCTGTCATCGTCTCCATTGCCTGGCAGGATTTTCCGGCTGCTCCGCAGCTATCTCCACCTCCGGACCTTCTCCGTCAGCGTTGCCCGATTCACCTCCACGACCCACCCAGTGACATCTGGTGTGCCACAGGGATCAGTCCTCGGCCCGATCCTGTACCTGTGGTACACAAACGACTTTCCGGTCGCTCCGAGAGTGCAGCTCTCCCTGTACGCGGACGATGCGCTTCTCACGGCCACTTCTGCCAACCTGAGGATGGCTGGGTTCTACATCCAGCGGCAGCTGCACCTACTGGAGCCCTGGTTGACCAAGTGGAGGATCAAGGTCAACGTTGACAAATGTGAAGCCATAAACTTCACGAGGACAAGGAGACAAGCGGACGGCCGTCACCTGTCACTCAACGGCGACGACATACCGTAGAAGACTTCAGTCAAGTACCTGGGGGTACTCCTGGACTCCAAGCTGACCTTCACACCCCACGTCAAGAGGATCTGTTGCCAAGCGAGGAAGGGCTTCGGCAGCATCGGCCCCCTGCTCAACTCCACGAAGTTACCGACCAGGACGAAGGTCCTGCTCTACACAGCTCTGATACGACCAGTGCTCACATATGCGGCCCCAGCATGGTACCACCTCACCTGCAAGACCGCAAGGAGGCAGTTGCTCGCTGTCCAGAGCGTGTGTCTCCGGCGGGACACTGGGTCGCCCTGTTTCGTGAGGAACACCGTAGTCAGGGCTTCGTCCAACGTCCCTACCATCAGGAGCTTCGTAGAAGGCCTGACATCGAGCCTTGAGGAAGCTGCAGAGTCCTCACCGTGGGATCACATCCGTGAGCTTCGCGCCCAGGAGGTCCCCCAACTGCGTCTTCCTATGGATGACTGATGACATCGACTACAACTTCGACTGCACCACGACACTTCACCCCACTCACAGGTAGCGAAAGCTACTAGGGCTATGACCCTCGACACACAAGGCAAAAGCCTAACCGGCAGAGACCTTGGAAGATGAGGGGGATCCACCCCCCCCACAGTCCACAGCGACTTGACTTGATCATTTGGACAATATAAGTGACTTAAAATGTAAACTGATTCTTTCTATACACGTAGAGTATTGAAAGTATTTAAAACCATAAATCTGATGTTCTTTTTTTAGCTATCACAACATACGAAAATTATTTGTTGATCAAGATAATCTTCCTCATTATTAAAATCCTGTTAATTTTAAAACGCGTTATAACTAAATAGAAATTGTCTCAATGTTTTTTTCTGCACTCGTTAATCCCCAAAAACTAGGATTTAAACTACTTTGGATAAGGATAATATATAAAAAACTTTGAATTGTAATTGCATAAAGTAACTCATCCATAAGTCCGTATCTTGATCCTGGCCTTCGCCAATTTACTACTGGTGTAAATCTTCCAGGTCCTGTGTGTGAAACGACTTTGAACTTGAAATTGAACTAAGAAAAGAGTCCAGGTCCTTACCAAGCTTTTGGATAAGTGAAGCTCTTGTTTCTGATCGTTCTTCTCCGTTACTAGCGTGGTGTGAGTTCCAAGCCTTTTGTAATCAACATTTTTGAATTTATCGAAAAAATTAAAGTACCTCTCACGTGTTGTTTCTATGTAAATTAAAACAAAACATATTTATATATACTGTTGTGTTTGTTTCACCTGTTTCTCTTCATTTTGGTTCTCCCATTCGCGTTTTTGTGTACATTGCTACACTAACATTAAACCGATCGTTGTTATCTGATCCACACTCATACATGCTATAGAGACAAACAAGTTTTGTTACTTGTCTTACAATATCGTGTATATGATAAATAACTATTGTTTAGGTAAAATATCTAGGGAGAATATTAGATATTTCTTGTCATTGCTAATTAGTATATCTGGTACTAAAATATCTCGATATTGTGCGGAGGGCTTTGACTATACCTGCACAGGACGTAAAGTCTTTCACCAAATACATTCTCTATATTTATTAAGAAATCACTTCCATTGAGACAAAGTTATGAGGTATTTTTAACATACCGTCCTCAGCTAATCTTGATTCTCAGATGTATTAATAAAAGTTTAATGATATTTAAAAAAATAAGAGGCAGTCACATATTTAACGTAGCATTTTGGAGTTATAACAAACTAGTAGCTCTCATTTTGAATGAATGAATGTGTGATTTATGTTTACGTTAGGGAAAGTTAAGGTAAATCTAACTTCTTCTCTCAAATCTAACTCGGGAACATAATATGTAACTACAAAAATTATATGAAAATTTGGTCAGTATTCTATACTTATATTTAATGCAATTAACCTTTTACCGTTCATACCTATCGACTACAAGGGGCTTTAATGACAATATTTCTAGAGAAATGTCCCGTTTCAGATTTCAATCACTGACGCATGGTGTAGTGTAGTATATGTGTGTAAAACGGTAAAATGATTCATACACTAAGATTACTTTCCGATAATTTTCCTTGCAGCGATGAAACCTAACAATTCGCACTGGGAAAACTGCTTTAAACCAAATTAATTCATTGTAGCTTCTGTCCATATGTTTTGTATGTCTCTCTGTATATATATATATATATATATATATATATATATATATATATATATATCCGTCCAGCTGTAACTATAACTATAGTCTCTCTGTCCTCGCCTAAAAACGAAGGGACGTACACCGCACGTATTGTCAGTATAATCGACCTTCAATTTTTTATTCACCTCTTTATTCTGTATGTTAAGACCTTCGCACAGGCCAGTGGCCCATGGGAATAGGAGTAATAATCCTTAAGAGAGAATGAGTATTTCTTGCAATGAAAAAATTGTCAATGCTTGGCATATGTTGTAATAACATAAAGATCCAGAGTAAAAACATGTTGGCTACCAGAAGTTAAGAGCTCAGTGCGTTGTACTTGCTAGTGCACTGCGCCGCACGGCCTGGTAGCAAAAGCGTTAAAGTTGAATTTAATTTTTTTTTGTATAAAACTGTAGTCCTTGAAATGCCTTTTTATAGTTTAATAGAGGATTATAGACTTGAACATAGCTTTTATAATTGACAATTCAGTTGAAGTTACAGTGGCCAAGTAATATATTATAAACATTTCAAACATCTCACAAACGTTTACAAAATCACTATACCTCGTTAAAATTGTCCGTACAATCAACAGAGAGTATTAGTTAATGGTTATTTCAATAATAATATAAATAGTCAAACCGGTCAAATATTATCAAAGGTAACACTACTCATTCATTATACGATGTATTATTTAATTTATTACGTATCTCATTTGTTTGAAACCAAAAAGCCCACATGAAAGGTCAAATTTCGGAAAATGTACACAAGATTCAGTCGGCGTGTTTCGTAAATAATATAACGTCCTTAACTGATAGTACAGTTCAGTATATTAACATAATAACAAACTATTAAAATCACACTACTAATTATTCCCAAATCCCGTCTTCATTTTGTTGTCGTAAAACTCATTTTTTGAAGTAAATGATAAGAACTTTCTACATCTTTGGGAAATTTCAGTGGGAGAAACAAATTTGTTTCTAGAATATATTAGTATTACAAAGTTGTATATTTTAAAATAAATTTATCCTTATTTTTTATATTTTAATATTTATTTGAATTTTTGGTAGAGTGATATGCTGTAATAAGTGTGAAAAAAGTAATCGAAAATGTTAAGTTCAAAAAACAGAAAATGGAATGGATTTCAAATGCAATCCTTACTTTCTTACCGTGTAGTTTTTGCAGAAAAAACTATACATGATATGTTACACTTTGTTAATTTCTATGTACTTTGAAATACCAACCGTAATCCAACTTTCAAGTTTATACTTCAAATCATAATCTCCAATTTTTATATTAATTTAACTTGCAATGATAGAAGCCATTCAGGCCAAAAATACGAATGTATTACATTGCATGATATCTCAGGTAAAAATTACATGTGTAGATGTTAAATACTGTATAAAACCATATTTTTACATAGAAACGCTTCATTGTCAATCTATGAGTTATGACTAAGCGCCATTGAAATCGAACCCTCAGTAGGCTGTATCAAAAGTTTCTTTTCTTTTTAGCTGCTTAAATACATGATTTTTCGGGGTAGTCCTACTGAGTATGGTGTAATTCAAGTTCACGCTACTAGGTGTCCTACATTATTTGTGTATGCATTATTGACATTTAAACACTGCATATTCATGATAATGTATGACTTTTTGAAAATTTTAATATTATCAAAGGTATACCTTGACTGGACGTTAAAAATAAATTCTTTTTCCTCATGGCAATTAAAAAGTGGATGAAACAGAATGTTTTATCACTTAACATTAAGGAAAATAAACTCACGCATATTTCCGTTATATAAAATACTTAAACGATTTAAATATTCATATTCGTAATAATCATTATTACAATGACTATGCCTGTAATGAAATTGAGAGGATGTCGTCATAAAAATACTTGGGTGTTTTGTTTGATTTCCGAATGAAATGGATAGATCATATTATTTTAAATAAACTTATGCATAATGGAATTGTGAGTATTAAAATAAAAACCTATTATGTTAATGCGCAATGCCGTTTTTCATAATGAAATTCTAGCTTGGTTGGGGTAGTCGCTATATACTTACATTTTAAAAGTGTAGCTATTGTTTTAAATATAGTATGAGGCTGGGATTCCGAAGGGTAGAATCCAACCCTCTGATTTATTGTTTTAAAAACTTGAATTTGAATGATGGAAAAAATTATTAAAGTAAATTATTATAAAAATTATTGATTCATATTTACAAACATTTTGGCAATTTTTTCTATAATCCCACATTCTCACAACGGAAGATATGCCAATAAAGTCGGAATTAAAACTTTTCAACAACACAGATCAATGGTTGCAACAAATAAATTTAATCTAGGACATATTTTATATTGTAATTAATTTACTGATTTTAGACATTTTAAAGGTAATTAACTCTTTCTCTCTTAAAGATTTTAAGAAAGAAGACAAGAAGTAGTTGATAATTAACAGCAGTAAGGAGGCCGAATCACTTATCTCTATTGACTACAGAGGACATAGGCTGACTGAAAGGCAGGGCCGATTGCAGTATTGGCGGCCCCTGGAAAAATATAATCGGCCGGGCCACCTGCCAGTGTGGCGGGACTGCCTGGGCCCCGTTAAAACTCTCCGAAAACCCCAGCCTGAGTACGGTCCTATTGACGGGACAGAACCCTATACTCTCCATAATTGACATAGAAAATACATTTTCATTAAGGTTTTGTCCTTTTTTGTGTTTACTTTTAAATAATTTTTCTAAAATATTAATAATCAACAGAATTACTTAAATCATATACATAATTTATTCTACTTTACTTTACTTAGAAGCCATTTAAGTCCATGCAGGCTCTTTTCCCCTCTAAGTATCTGATTAGATAGAAAATTAAAGCTGATGATGAATGCTATATTAAATTGATTTTATTTTTAATATCCTCTCTTTATTTTTATGTATGGTTTTATTCTTTGATTCTTTTATTCTTGATATAGTATTATTATTATTAATTATTAAATTGTTTCTTGTTAACTATAAGAATTATTACATCGTGAGTTGTTATTTTTCTTTATTAGTATAAGATGTTTACTGCTCTTTGTCAATTATATATTTTGTGGAAATATAAACTATTTTTTATTTAACTTCCGAGTACGGTATTACGTTTTTCAGGCTATTTCTCACCGCAACCGTTAGTTGTACGATGTATAATAGGTTTCCAGTTTCTTTGTTTATAACCCTGTGCCAAATTGCTTACTCATAGGATCTGTCACCCAACAACTACCTGTACTGCTATATTATTATGATAATTAATTACTGACGAAAAATTCGATCCGATATGTTCCCCAAACTGTACAAAATTATACACTTACAGATTATCACGCTTTGTACAACTACCAGTACTGCTATATCTCTATGATGATGACTGACGAAAAATTCGATCCGATATATTCCCCAAACTGTACCACATTATACACTTACAGATTGTCTCGCTTTACAACTACCTGCACTACTTCATCTCTATGATGGTTGCTGACGAAAAATTCGATCACTTATATTCCCTTAACTGTACCAAATTCCTTACTTACATATTGTCTCGCCCCACAATTACCTGCACTGCTATATCTCTATGAAGGTTGCTGACGAAAAAGTCGATCCGCTATATCCCCATAAGTTGCATAGTGGAGTCTAATTTCTTAGTGAGTGATTGAACTCTACGACACGAGAGAGCTCTGGTGTAGGATTTAGTAACTATTTCATAAAATTAAAATTTATAAAATATATTCCTTTTCAAAACTACTCTATACTCCTTTTTTTAATATTTAATTAAAGCAATGTTACACGATACAGTCGATCACCGATATTATTATTCAGCTAGCATACACTAATTTTACTTAAATTTCAATATTTATTCCAAGATAATACGTCAGAAAGAAGGCGGTTTGATTTAAGTAAGAAAATACTTCTCTTATATAAGTATTAATTCGTCATCAAATATGTAAAAACAGTTTCAATTTCACCACGTTTCACGTTTGTATTTTATCTTATATTACAATACAGTATTCCCTGTATTTTTTGGGTACAGAGCGGATTATAAATAGCCTAAAATACAACATTTGCAGTTTTTAAACAAAGCTATGACAACCAACCCTCCAACTGTTGTTCATCAAAAATTTTGATAAACACAACCCAATTATGATTGTTGTTCATCAAAATTTTGATGAACAAACATTCCCTTGCATAATCACTCATTACAGTATATTCCGGCAACGTATCGATTCGATTCATGCACCATTGGATTCGGGAAAAAAAAGCCTAAGGAATACTATAGTTTTATTCCTTTTTGTATTGTAGTTGCAATGTACCAAAGTTCGTAGTTTGGAACGTAAAAGATGTGACCGCCATGTTGTCGATGCCGTCTGAGTTGTTGATGTGACGAGTCGTGTTTATTAGTAAGTTTTAGTAGGTTTATTTGTGTTTTAGTGTTGTGTTTAAGTGTGTGGTGAATTGTTAAATATTGCAGTAGTGCAAATAAATATATTTTAGAATAAATACATTTTTCGAAAATTTTTCGCAAAAGTTTTGAGTAATGACAAAATGAAACTTTTTTTCAACTCTTCAAAAAAAAAGTTATGGAATTTATTTTACTACTTCTGTATAGTTTTACTTCATTCTGAGTAATAAAATATGCAATATAACATGTATTGAAGTAAAACTGTATTAGTAAAACTTTTATTAGCAAACTCTTACATATACACCCTATTTTTCACAATTTATGCGCATCGCTGCTTTTTGTTATATAGTGTTATTATAGTTTCATAAATTTGTAAAATGCTTATGTGTTTCTGAAACTAGAATAAATTTGACATAAAATGGATATCTCACTTTTATAGTTTTCTTACTATAACTTGGTTTGCTAGGTATGGTCCCCCCCAAATTAAAAAATAAAAAATGTAAATTTTGAATTTCATGGAAAAAAAAATTTTAGTCAACATTTTTTTAAGGCCAAATTTAAATACTAATATTATTATATGTTTAATTCTGAACACAAAAATATATACTTCTATATATATTACTTTTAATTTATATTTTTAATAAATTTTTTTTAAAACCCTTGCACGAGGCTCGAAAACATGCTGCCACTACAGGAAAAAATGACTGCCAGTTGGAGGGTTAATACATCTAGAAATCAAATCAACGAAATAATTAAAACGTATTTCAATGTCGTTATTTAGTAATAGTGTTGTGATTAACTGTTCCGTTGTCCTGTCACTAAAACTAGGATTTATAAACTGCTTTTTTAGTGAGAGACCGAGGAGCAAGTGCTGTGATTTCTAAGAAAATATAAGTAACTCATCTGTAAGTTCTGGTCCTGGACCTGGCCACAATGGATCCTGAAGGAGTTTACCGGCCGTACTTGAAATTGAACAATTTTCATAATAAACTGATCTATGGAAAAATTACTGAACAAAATGTATCTTGTCGTTTCTATGGATATACATAATTTTATATATTGTACTGTTGAATAAGTTGCAAGTTTTTTCCTTATTTTCTTTAATCTTTAATTAATTGTGCAGGCACGTTTTTTTCTTATGCCACGTCTCTTACTGAAATGCAAAAAAATTCCCCTAATGTGATTATATAGTCGTACATTCTATAGTTACAAATATTTAAAACATATTTATAAACATTTTCTTTCAAAACTCAATACAGTAACTACAATAAAGTTACACCTGCAAAACATACATAGTTTGTACAATATATATTATACAATTTTAGTCTGCAATGTAGTGTACTTTTACATTTAAAATGTACCCCAAGAATTATTTCTAATAATACTTCACGAATTTTTGAATAATAATATTATATAAACATTTGTAACAGATTGTTCCAAATTTTATTCAGAGGGATTATATTACAGTTCTGAAACAAATACAATAATTATAAAGCCTATATCATTAAGGTTCAATTTGGAAATTGAAAACAACTTGACGTTTATATCATAAAAATATGAAATATGTTTAGTTTTTACGATCATGCGAATGTTATGGCGTTAATATTTCTATAGTTTGGAACCGGTGTAATCTACCGCTCGAGCTGCTAAGTATTTATAATTTTTACTTTGTTGAATATTCAAAATCTTTCAGCTGCTGTTGTGGACAAATCTTATATAGTATGGGTTAGCTAATTTTTAATGGATTACGTCTATGGGAAAACCTTCTGCCTCAAATTCTTTGTATTTTAATGGAAAATTTTAATTTGCAAAATGCCTCGTTTAAAAAGATATACAGGCATACTTAAGTTGGCCTGAGAAGCATATTTCAATAAAACACGTCTATTTCCGACCTTTATAATTAATCTATGAAATTGACCAAACCTTATTTCCAGAAGTGCCTTACTATTCAATAGACCAGTGAAGGAAACGATTTCAATGTGTACGCCAAGGTTATTTAAAACCTATTCTAGATGGGAGATACAAAACTAGTAGTCTATTAATAATTATTTTTACATCGATTGGAAAATAGAATAAAGCCAAAAAAGAGAGACTCAAAAATATCGAGTAATCGTCAAAATGAGAAGAAACAACGGGACGTATTTGCAATACAAGCATACAACCACATACTACAAAATAGTGCTTGAAACGCAAGAATCCAACGCTTAAAAAGTAATTAGGAAAGAAAGCAACTCACCATAAATAATGTAGCATCAAACTGTTGAAAAGATAGAAAGCTCTATTGCTGAAGGAATTTTAAATAATTTTTCTATTGTATGGATACTTCGTAGAAAGATATGGACAAAAGAAATTATACTGGATTGTCCATAATAATCCTGTTATTTAGCCTGTTCCATTTCCTGTGCTGACCATTTAATTTAATGAGAATTAATATTGTTCCGTCTTTAATCGAGTTTCCCATTTAAACTGAAATTATTGTTACTTCCTAGCTTCACACAAATTTTGCAACGTGTTTATGAGAGGTTAACACGCATACTATGTGCCTTATGGACTAAACTATTATGAAACAACGAACAATCTGAGATAAGATGATAGTAGCTAAACATTACATGTCACTGATAATATTAACCCAAGAATTACATTTAACAATAATATAACGGGCATATTCCATTTTTTTCCATACGTGTTGTTAAATAAACAACAAGAAATCATCCGTTCTGAAATAGGTTGAGGAAGAAGAATTACAAAACTATTTACGACGTTAGGAAAGATTCATTAAAAATATTCCATACTACCGTGGTTTAGTTGAAAAAGCTCTCACTGGTGGATTAACAATTACTGAAGTGAAAATGTTTACATGAAAATGAAAGATATAACAAATCCGAGGCCGGAGATAATCTTGCATTTGAATAAATTGTAAAAAAAAAACTTTCAACTCTATTGCCAAGTTGTCTTGGTCCTGTACTGTTTAACCTGTATACCTCTGACTTCCCAAAGTGTATTCAACACTGTACGGCTCATATGTAGGCTGATGACTGCCAGTTGCATTTTTCCTATGACCCTAGCTCAGTTCAGGTGGCTTTTGCCCATATAAACTCTGATCTTGAAAACATCAGTAAATGGTCTGTAGACAATGGGTTAAAGCTCAATGTAGGCAAGTGCACTGTCCTTCATACTATACCACACAACACAATACAGGCCTTGACAGACAGTGGTGTGGGGATTGCTCTTGATGGGGAGTTTTTGACCTTGTGTGACAGGGTGACAACGCTCGGCATCATGCTTGATAGCGATCTAACATTCTCTGAACACGTCACTTATGTCATACAACGTGCACTTGGCAGATTAAGAGGTCTATACAGATTCAGATCTCTACTGCCGGAATTTGCGAAGCTTCAGCTTATACAGTCGATGGTTTTTTCCGTCATTTATTACTGCTATCCAGCCTATGGTAACAGCATCTCGCGGGGGGACGTAGAACGTATACAGGGACTTCAAAACTCTGCTGTGCGTTTTATTTTCAACTAGAAAAGTTTTGATCACGTGACCGCCTTTCGAGATGCTGCCAGCCTGCTACCAATGGAGTCCGTCTGCAGGATGTTGACTTGCCCATTGGTCCACAAGGTCCTATCACACCAGGTACCGCAGTACCTGAGCGAGCGGTTGTTGTTCCGGGAGGGGGTCTCGCAACGCAGTACCCGCCATGGCTACCTTTCTTGACTTTCGAAAAGTCAGTCATGAAGTCGGGAGGAGAAGTTTTTCGTATTTCGGCCCTAAATTGTACAATGACCTCCCCCTTAGCCTTAAGCAATACAGTTGCAATTCTTATAAATTAAAACTTAAGGACTACATATGTGTTGATAAATAACGTAGTTAAGTTGTTAGTGTATAAGTTTAGTATTTAGTATAATCCAATGTTGTTCCTTTTAGTTTTAATCACAAGTCTTTGTTATTTAGTATTTAAGGCCATTAAATGACTAGAGTTGTTCTGCAAAACAATGTATGTACTGAGAATCGCTTGTAAATAAAGGCATTTTGATTTGATTTGATTTGATTGATTGCTTCTAAACTATACTATTTGTAAATAATTATATTGCAGAATATGCACATATACTGATTAAAAGATGGAAAGACCTTGATATACTGTACATGACAGGAAATAAATAAAAAAATATATTTTACTTCATTTATTTTATTTATCTATAATTAAGAATACTTATTACTTTATAATTTAGTTGCATACTTTTTAATCGATAAGTCAGACATCTTTTAAAATTAATATAAAAAATTAAATATAATTGAAATACAAAGATCACAAAGATTAAACTACCTTGATATGTTTGTAAAATAACTTTTTTTAAGTAATTCTAATGTAAAAACAAATTGAGGTAAATTTAGTAATCACAATTTCTAAAAAATATCAAGCTCAACCCATTTACTAAGCTTTCTACCATAGAAAAATCACTATTCCTATTATTTTTACACAGCAACAGCGTTAATTTACATGTATTACACATTCATGTGAATTAATGCTGTTCCAATATCTTTGTGGTTTTGCAGTTAATTGATGTTACTCCTTAATTGTATTAAGTAACTGTAAGTTTAGATAATTATCATATTTTATGCTATGTTTTGTAGCTAAGATCAAACTAAAACAAATTAGTTGCAATAATAAATTACATTTAGTCTAGTTTATTACAGATAAATGCCATATACAGTATGTATCCATATTTATATGAATTAAGACAAACCGTTGGCGGAGCCACATTCAAACACAGACAAGTAAACTAAACCACCAATCATGAATGAATGAACGAATAGACACGCAATTGCTGTACGTGCTGTAGTAGATATGATATAAATTAAGTGTAATAAATAGGCCCTGTTGAACTTTTCATGGGCAATGCTTTTAAAATGTAAACTTTTAATGTAAAATGTAAACTTCCATATTCTAAATAATTATGTCCATTTAATTATAATTATTTATAGATTCTAAACTCAGATTTTAAAACTCATAATTTACACTAAATATTTGCATTTATTTACAATAAGTAAACGTTTTATTTATAAATTTAGCGTCAACTCTTCATTGAGGGATTTTTTAATGTCTGTCGCTTATCACGTAATTGTATATATTTAACTGCCATTATGAGAGTTTTTAACTACCTGACTTCTAAATGAAGTAAATATATTTAACCTGTTGAAGAGTAGCTGAAAGTGGTTACAAAAGAGTACTGACGGTTATAGCAGTTTGATCCCATAATAGTAACGTCAGTTTTAACCGTCCACCACAGGCTTGTTTAAGTTATCAATATTACGGCTGTTTACATTCTGTAGTGGCGTTCCTACGTACTATTTTGACTGGAAACCTTCAACGTAATTATTGCTATGAGGTGCTGGCTCCTAGTGGCATTATGTAAAGTCATAGCTTTGTCGCCTAATTTTTCAGAAACTTGTTCGCTAACTCATTTCTTGGACATTATTAGGTACTGGACCGGAGTGAATATGACCGTTTTGTGAATACTGTTGTAAAATGAGTGGTCATCTGGACTAAAATCATCGTATTCAGGTAAATGTAATTAGACAACCTTTTATATGAGTTAAAATAAAAGAAAAAGAAATAAAGGCATTTAAACGATTACAGTGTTACATTCGAGGGGATAAAAGTCAACTTTGAAGACTTTGACAACCAGGCAATGAGGCGCTGTGTACAAGGAAGTACCTATAGTAGCGAACATATTTACGTCTGTATGATTGTATTGTAGTAACATATGCCGCGCATTCAAATATTGTTATAAAAGAGAAGAGGCAGATCCCCTCCTAAGGATTATTACGCCCAACCTCGTGGGCTTCTGGCTGGTGCGGGGGTCTTATTATACTGAATAAGGAGAAGAGTCGAAGGTCATTGGTACTGATAAACACTGTGTCTGGTCACACACAGGTTATGAAGCTGTGGTCTCTTTCTATGTCAGATCCAAAGTGTAAAACCTTACACCTTGCGGTTATCAACTCTAGCAGTATCAGTTCGTATTTTTAACATAGGATTATTGCACCTATTCACTTTTATATTGTATAATTTTACAGATATATTGGTTTGTTCCATTGATACTTATAACATAGTACGTAGTATATACGCAGTTTCACTCTTAAAGTTTAGGATCCCAAAACATTACAATTTATAAGTAGTTATTTTCAAGTCAGGAATGTGTTCTAGTTTCCATTATTTATATTTGAGGAGTGTTTAATTATCCATTGCAAAAAAAAATTATGGTTGCCTGTAAAGTCGGTTTTACGGGCGAAGATTTTACGTGACAACGTCTTTTTCTCGGTAGAATATTTATTGATATGAATATTATTAAATTGCACAATAGGAACAAGGAATTCAATGAAAATAAGAATTGCACAAATTTTAACTATAGAAATATATTTTGTTTACTTAAACATTGTACATAATTTGAAATTAATTAAAATTTGTTATTGTAAATGGTAAAGTTGAATAAAACATTTACTAAAATTGGAATTTGAAATTCTTGCTAAACACAGTTAAATTCTAACTCCGCGCGTGGTGATTGGTCGGTTTAGTTCGTTTGTTTGGTCGCACTGTTATGACAGGTTAGAGGTTATAATTTGTTATTTTAAATGTTTGACTAGCAATACGCGCTGTTTCTTCTCAATCGACTGAATTACGATTGATTGCAGAGTGATTTAAACTAATAATTTACTTAACACTATCAACATTTGTCAATAGTATGACATAACCTATAAACTCAGTTTCTCAACTTTTGTGTCAATCTAACAATTAATCAATCAATCATAGTTTACGATAATGAAATATCAGTGTACAATTATTTACCTTTATTGTTGTAGTTGTTGTAAATGACGAATCTAAGCACTCCACATTTTCACGAATAAACATAGTTATCTGCTTTATCCCGTGCGGCGGACCCACAGTTATCTGCTTTATCCCGTGCGGATCCCGTGCGGCGGGCCCACTGGACGGGCATCGTAACGTTACCGGGCGTTACACTTTTTCATGAGTGACTCCGAGCCGCAACCTAATTTAAGACGTTGTCACGTCAAAAAACTGTTTATGAATGCACTAAATGTAAATTTGCGTGTAAAAAAAATTATTTAGCTTTATAAAAACTATTATGAAAGTCAGTTTTAACGCTTAAATTGTAAAGTAACGTACTATTTTGGTCTTTTAAATTATTTAAAGACATTTTGAATGAACACAACTATTAAGTGTTCTTTACTCCCTGGAGTCCAATCATGATAATCTTACCTATTCTATTAGACCCTAAGTAGGTTGTCGGTTATAGCTTGTACTAAAACTTTATTTTAGCTTGTAATATTTCACTCTTCTATAATCTAAATTTACGTATAGGATAAATTAATTAGGACTAATATTGATCCTGAAGTGTTTGTCGAGTAGCTGCATTAATAAATTAAAACATCAACAGAAGAACTTATTATTTTAAAATATACATTTACAGATTATATTTATTTAGTTATAGAGTAAATACATAACAAGAATTCTTTTAATTTTTTAAAATAAATGAATGAGGATAAATTTTCTTAGAAAATAATAAAAGTTTCTTGGAAAAACTAGATCTTAGGAAGACAATGTATAGTTAGGTTCTCTACCATACATGCTTAAAACTGTTATTACTTTCATTACAATGAGAAATAACATTTCCTTTAATACGAGGGAGATGTATCATAAATATTCAATATAGTTATTTGAGTTTTTGTGTTAAGCAGTAGTGAACAGTGACGAGACGTTTTAGTAGCCTTCAGCTAAAAATAAAAAAAATAGAGGTCCTAAATCTATTATTTTAGACCATTGGTCAATTTTTTTACCTACAAATTAAAGTAAATACCCTTGGATGTGATTAATTATAATTCCTGAGGCGGAAAAATATTGAACTAATAGTACAAAAAGTAAAATTCTGCACAGAATTCTTGGTTTCACTGATACTTTAATTTAAATCAAAATACTAACGAAGAAGTTTTTTTCTAGGAATTAATGTACTTCAGACTAGGTTAATATTATTCTCACTCTAGCCCTGGAGTGGATACATTGAGATAGTAACTACTATGGTAGAAGAAGTCTACTAGGCACACTCTGGTAATTATTCCTTCAGTATGTGCCCAATAGATGTCCAAGTACAACTTTTGCATTGATATGCCATAATTAATATTGATATGTTGCATTAATGTTGCTATATTATGTAAAATTCTTTTTATAAAACGGAAATTATACTTTAGTTTAAGCGAAATGTTTTAAATATTTTTAATTCGCTATGGATTCCAGTACGGCATTAATAACTGTAATACTTATATTGTGCGAGTTTTGTATCGAATAGTGTGGGAAAGTACCAAACAAAATGTGTTAAACTATTGTTTGCTTCATAAACTGTTTACAAGTATAAAAATTACTACATTTACGCCGTTAAACATCATTTAGTTGGGTTTTCTTATAATTTGACAATTTATATACACTACTTTGCTCACTGTTAGTAGTTAGTTAGTAGAATAACGGGAAGATATCTCAGAGTCATAGGAAAGGAAATGGTTTTCTTAAAGATTATATGTTTCTATCAATCGAGTAAATCAGTTTCGAAATTCATAACGCCGTTCAATATCTTAAGGCCGGAAAATATTAAGTTGAATCTATATTCTCCCTTTAGGTACTTGGAGAATTAAAAACAGCATAAAGCGCAAATGAAGGGGTCGAGGGAAAAAGGGGATAAGTCCATGTTTTTTTCAAATTAGAGATATCAATGCCACTTTATTCTTAGGTAGCAAATACACAGTTCATGATGATTTCTTGTGCAATAAACGGGACCAGTCCACCAGAAAAAAATAAATAAATAATTACGCTCAGGGCAAAGAAAGGGATCAGTCCACGGTCTTAAGGGCAAAGAAAGAGATCAGTCCATGAAACGAACTACGAAGTTGCAATAAAGGGATCACTCCTCGCGCTCATTTGGATTTCCCATGGTCCTCTGCGCCACAGACTGGTTGGGACTTGTCTTTTTATGGACAATATTCTTAGTTTGTTGCTTGCTTTCTTGCAGAACAGTTGATAAGATAATTATTGTGTGAATTTCAATTAGTATATTTCCTTATGGTGTTGTGAAGTTTTTTTTTTCAAATCAGATTTTGTTTTGTATAGTGATTGTGTTGAGTGAAGTGTTGGTAGGTTATATAAGTACAAATTATAAGTATAGTGACATGGAAAACATTGATGTTGATGAAGGTAATGGGGTGAGTAGGGGAAGTAGAAAAAGAAAAGCCTTTGGAAGAATTTCTGATGTAATGAAAAAAATTAACTTATCGAGTCATGAGTTAGGAGAAGACTGCCATTGTAGGTTAAAATGTTTTGAGAGAGTGCCAGACGATGCAAAAAAATCAGTCCTAAATGCCTTTAACTTGATGGCTAGCTCTGACGAACAAGACTCCTACTTATCCGGGCTAATCTCTGTTGTACCTGTTGCTCGTCGACGGAATAGGAAACCTGAAGAAGAGGCAAGAAAAAATGAAGCTACTTACAAGTACAGAGTAAGGGGGCGAATTGAAGGTGAAACAAAAGAGTATGATGTATGTAAAAAGGCGTTTGTGTCATTTCATGGAATAGGTAAAAAGAGAGTTGAGCGTATTGCTGCTGCATTAAAAGACACTAAATTCAGCCCAAAAAATAGAAGAGGAAAACATGAGAACCGCCCACATAAAATTAGTGATGAAGTTTTAGACAAGATTCGCACTCATATTACGTCATTCTCATCTAGAAACTCTCACTATGGGCTGAGGGACACCAAAAAAGTTTACCTTGACCAAAACCTCAATGTTACATAAATGCACAGATTTTTCCAAGAGAAAAAGCCCCAAGTTAAAGTATCTTTTGACAAGTATAATGAGATTTTTTGCAAAGAGTTCAACATTGGATTTGGATATCCACGTATAGACACTTGCTCGGCTTGCGATGAGCTAAACTCAAAAGTTAGGTCCATTGAATTGGAAATAAATAATTGTAGTGATTTAAATCAAAGAGATGAGCTACAAAAAGAAGTAGGAAAAATACAAACTGAACTAAATTTGCACAAAAGAAAAGCAGATTCTTTTTATAATAGGAAAAGAGCTGTGACAAAGATGTGTATTAAAAATCCACAAGAAGAAGCAATTTGTATTGATTTTGGACGCAACCTGCCCATCCCAAATGTCTCGACGAATGACGTTTATTATAAGCGACAATTGTCTTTGTATGTTTTCAACATAACAATCTTGTCAACAAGTGAATCAATATTTTACTTGTTTACTGAAGCAGCAGGGAAAAAAGGAAGCGATGATGTTTGCTCTCTTGTACACGACTTTCTTTACAATCACTTATCAATGAATGTAAAAAAGCTTCACATATTCTCCGATGCCTGTGGAGGCCAAAATAAGAATTTTACAATGTTCAGATTTCTTCACTACCTTGTACATATTGAGAAGCGGTTTACAAGTGTCACAGTAACATACCCTATTCGTGGTCACAGTTACCTCGACTACGACAGGCACATGGCTCTTCTAAATCCTAAAGCGTGGTTGGAAATACAAAAAGATTGGCAAGAATATTTTGAGGCAGCTAGAAGGAAACCAACTCCGTTCGTTGTAAACTCCATTGATCCAATCGATGACCAAAATCCAGCTACAAAGTGTATTTTTATGAGTTGGACCAAACATCTCGAATCATTTTATGCAAAGAGAGAATTCAAAATTAGGCCAATAAGGGAGATTATGTTTGATGATAAGAGCTTTGAAAACATGTTTTATCGGCACACATATCATGGAGCTTGGGAATCTACAGGAATAATAAAGAGGAATCAATCAAAGAATCTTGCAGCTGAATTCACACTGCCTGAGGCTAGCTACAATGGTGAGTTACTATTTTAATACAATATTTTGTATTTCTTTGTATCCTAGATAAATGATGTAACTAAACTAAATTCTGTAAACGGCCTTTGAAGTTTTAAACTTTAAAATTAAATTGTCAATAATATAAACATTAAAAAAGTACTCCATAATTTTACAGCACTTAGGAGGTATGTGCTATGTTTCAGGGCCACTTCCCATAAGTGCGGCTAAGTATGCTGACCTGCAGCACTTATCAAAGTTTTGTGGTCCAGAGGCACAGGACATATTCAGGAAGTTGAAATATATGTAAAAGTGAAAAAAAAACTTCTTTAGGATGTTTTCTTTTTTAAATGTATCTTATTTTATAATAATGTAACAATAAAATTAAGTTCTGCTTTGAAAGTGCATGGTCTAGTCATTTATGAACTACAACTGGGGAATGAAAGAGATAAGTCCGTTGTACATATCCCCTTATTTCCCCCAGTATATGTAAAATATTTCATAAATACTTAAACAAAAAGTATTTAACAAAGATTTTATGTACTTTTTGCGCAAGTATAATGTTTCATATAACTTATAACATAAACAACCGGCTTTAACTCTTTATTTTACGTGAAAACAGTTGTGTAGTTAGGTTTAGATATCGTAAACTACTGTTCCTGAAACATTTTCAAAAGTGGACTTATCTCTTTCTTCCCCCGACCTTTCAAATATAACTGAGAATATACCAGTGGGATTTATTTTTTATAGTAATCATCAATATGCGAGATATTAAAGTATTTAAAATATCAACAAACATAAATATTTGTTTAATATCAATCACGTTACTATTTTCGTAATATATTTGTATATGTTATTATTTATTTATACCCAATAATATATGCACTGGTCTAGTGATTGATGCTGATACATTGTAGATAAAACCAGGATGTAAACTGCGTACTTTGAATGTCATGAGATAGTGAGAGCAGAAGTTATAATTTATGGACAACAAAAACTACTCACTGTAGGTCCTGGTCCTGGTCCTCTCTCGGAACCTCACATCGTGTTCCTTGTTCGGTGGTTCTCCGAGGTGCTGCGGTTTGAGTCGTATATACAAACCACAAGAATTCTTTATATTTATTTTTTAGTCTAGGGGCCAAACATTTACGAGTAGAAGCTAACAGCCTTGAATTTCGTAAAATTGATGAAATTTTTCGCACAAAAATGAAATTGATCTTCAGCAATCACTAGCTTTGGTAGGGTAGTAAAGAAGTAAACATCTATGAAGTAATATGTTTATCTAAAATAATTATTTTATTAGAAACATTTATATCCAGCCGTCAGACATGCAAGTGATAGTTATATAACCGTTAGCCAACGGTATGGAAAGACTAAATTAGCATTTTTCAGCCAAGTGTTTGTACCGATTTTGACAAACATTCCAGTTTTTATTTTTTTACAAAGAGTGACCTACGAATCTTTAAACCTGTAAAATACGCTGCTACACCAGTATTTATAATTTACTTTAACCTTAGTCATTAAATGTTCTCAACGTGCTCTAGTCTGACATGCTCAGGATTTATATCAATTAAATAGGACTAAACACCTTGCAGCATCAAAGGGTTGTTGATTGGACACTTCCGTTAACTTCTCGAACATTTTTTTTGTACTGTAACTCACTTTAATCCAAATAAAGACTTTAATCTGCCAATTTGAACAGCGGTTATCGTATTAATACATGTGCAAAAAAGAATGTTTTATAACTAAGGAGTACCTCACATTTATTTAAAAAGAGCCTCTAAATATAAAAATAAATTCGATTTCCAAAGCTACATACCTTGTGTACTTTTAATGCACACTTTGGTATTCAAATATATATTATATTTAAATTTGTAAAAATTTATAGCTAATGCATCATTTACGTATGTAGAATTATACATTTAATTTTATACATTTAAGCCAGTAATGCAGGGTGTAACTCGGAAGTTAAATTAACAGCTTCTGCGTCAGTTCTTTGAACGTGAGGCAAGAACCTTCCATTGTAATTAATAAATGGTTTATTAACTTGGGAAGACGATACGACATTATTCTGATAACGTTAACAAAAGTTGTTTTTTGGAATATCCCTTTTAGAAAGGTTTTCTCTCGCATACGAAACGTGTTCGCAAAAATATACTTTAATTTATTTTCTTTAGAGTATACCTTTCTATACGGTGGTATTTCTTAATTTAATGTCCGAGAGAAAATGGTAAAATTTCTGCGGGAGGGAATATACATGTATCTATACTTTGAGAAGTTGTTGAACCTATAGTTTCACGTTGCAGTCCTAAGACACCTTCAGTGTAATTTTACTACATTACAAACTTAATTTAAAGGCTTGTCTTAATAAAGCTAAACTCAACATACACAGGCCTTCCCACTATATCTGCGTTATATAAGAATAGGTGGGTTCGCCATCCTTTTGGATGTTGTCAGTCAACATCCTAGTGCACTCAGTTTTGCACCTGATAAGACATGAGGATACAGTGTGCTGTTATGAAAGTAATGATCATATTCAGGAAAAAAATCATTTATTCATCCAAATGGTGCAAATGGACAAAATACTTCAACATAGCCTGATCCTGCAATACACCTGCGAAGACAATTCTGTACGCTTGGAAAGCACCCCGGAACCCCTTGGCTGGCATGCCTCTCAGGAGAATTATAACTTCAGCTTTGATGTTCTCCACCGACTCCCACTGCTTTCCTCTCAGCTTTCTCTTCATCCGGTGGTAAAAAAATATCACACTGACCCTTTGGGTTGTAAGAAGGTTGGGGCAGCACGGGATTCTTGTTCTGGGTAGGGTAGATGGTAACGACAAAGGCCGTGTGGCAGTGGGCATTTTTGTAGTGGAGCTTTAAGATGACTTTAATATCAGGCCGAACGTGGGCGATCTGGCGTTTCAGTCTCGAGCGCCTCTAGATAAAAGACTGCGTTGACAGTTTTTCCTGGCGGTACAAACTCAAAATGGACGATTACTCGAACTTCAAAGAAGACTATCAGCATTATTTTGATACGAGACTTGCTCATGTGCACTTTTTGGGGTTCGGGAGAGTATTGTGTGAGCCACTGGGAACTGTGCCTTTTGTATTGAAGTATGTACTGATGCTGTTGTGTAACTCACATGTATATCTTAAATGTGTGCTTGGGTGTTTAAGCTGACGCATTAATCTCTAAAACTACTTATTCTAATTCTTGATGAAACAGTAATTAAATTATTATAAGTTACGGAGAGAAATGTTAATCTTTAGTAACTAATATAATGAGTTTAAAACTTGTAGATCACCTTATGTCACAATTTTTGGGCACCAAGTTTTTAAATTATTGAATTATACCAATCAAACAAAAATGAGTTGTTGTTTTTTATATGATAAATAAAAATCAATGACTAATTTCAACTCATTACGGAAATTCTCCTTACTACAAATGCTAGAAATATTGCTGGAAAAAAACGAGTAAGAAAATGTTTCTCATTACTAGCTATATATTTTTTTTGATAAAACTACGTGAAAACTTCCAATATATGTTTGGGTCCGATGTGTATTAAATATTGTAAACTGATTCTCCCTGTACTTTTTGGGTACTGAGAGGGTTAAACACACAAATTAGTGTATTTTACTTAAACATAACAATAAATTGAATTATGTACTTCTGTTAGCACTAAATATGAACTATTCTGGTGATTTGTGCTGTGAATAATACTCGCTAAAACTATGATGTAAACTGCTTTGTGTAACGAGAAATAGTGAGTAAAAACTATGATTTATATTGAATTAAAGTAACTCATCCTTGTAAGTCCTAATCCAGGTCCTGCTTCTGGATATCACATCGTGTTCCTGGTGCTACTTCCAGGAGTAACTGTGAGTTTAACTAAATTTGAAAAATGAAGCAACATAACACTACTTATTTAAAAACATTGAATTATAAATGCCATTTTGTTTCCATGGACATAAAGTAATATTTTGTGTAAACTTCTGCTTACGTTTTAGCTGTCCCTTATATTGCTGACGTCACGACTATTAATAACCCTAAACAGAACGCTCGTTATCTGATTATCCAATTAGGAACATTTTAATGTGACAAAAGTGTGAATAAAACATTAAAAAGTGTTTAAAGAGATAGTTCCATGTCTAAACTTATGATATTTGTGCTACATTATTAGTTTTTAGATACAATGTCCAGGGACAGAATTCTAAATGAAATTTTATACAACAGCTACTTAGTCTACAATAGTGTGGTTTTAAATTTCTAAACAATAATATAACAAATAACATAAATATAATGCATATATAATGATATTTAAGTTTATTTTATAAATCCCAATTTTTTACATTTATAATAATCACGCTAACCCCATTGTGCATATTTTAACTAAATTTGATACGTTTATTAATTTCATACTAAAAAAACTTACAGCAATTTGTATTTTAAAGTATTCCCTAAACATTTTCATGAAACTAACTTAGAAGAAAAAAACAAACGAACAAAAAAAACAAGTATTCCACCTCTAACAGTGTCACAGTAAAAATTTTATTCCAGAATTTTATATTTTCATGAATAAATATCATATGTCGTAGTAAGGGAAAATAGTAATGACAAGTACGATATGCTAATTTATACTCGTATGGATGGCAGCAATAACATATTAAACCAATTTGTATATTCTGCTATCTTATAATATACTTATTTTTAGCTTGTGAGTCCTTTCCCAAAACGTTAAAGTGTCTCAATAGGCAACAAAGTCACATTGTGAGACAATCCTGTACGTCGATTTATCATCATGCGATAACAATTAATTCCTTATAAATTAATAAACTCATAGTGGGTCACAAATAAATATAATACCTCACAGTAGAATTTAGACACCGGAGAGATTATTATTTACTTATTACGTAAGCATTTGAGGTAACAGAGGCTTATTGTGAGAGAATCCTATTCATTGTTTTATCGTCGTACGGTATTAATGGATTCCTTACGAAGCCTTCAAAGTATCGAAGCTCATAAATGAGCATGATATCTAAAAATAATATTTAAAACAATCTCGTTAAGGTATTCCTTGGTGTAACATTATAAGCTAAATTATCTAAATTTATTAAAGTAGGTGCAATTGATCAATTCAGTACATAATTAAATGAACTAATTAGAGGATTTTTTTCCTTTTTTAAAGTTATTAAAAAATATATGAACAAGAATGTTTATCATGCACACACGAGACAAGTGCACATTAACGCCATATATGGTTAATAAAACAGCATATATAGTAGAATGATAAATATGGTAGCATTTATGGGTACATATATGAGCACAATCAACTACACAATATATTTATTATCTAAAACAGTGGCACGATCTAATCATTAAGAATTCATTAACTGTAGTAATAAATTAAACACACAGTTATTACACGTGTACTGGCTGAGCGAGATTTTCAATCTTTGTACATCTGTATTTATTCTACTTCTACCTAATAAATCAACGTTAAGAATTTAGATACTTTATAAACGACTAAAGTGTAGTGTTCCTTTTAGGTTGGAAATTATTTGTGAATTGAAATGTTCTAATCTATACTTTTGTCAAAAAATGTATATTTTGTGGGTGTTAAAACACGACTAAAAAGTAACTATTAAAACCTTCAAACAATATTTTGCAATGTAATTAGATTTTATGTCAACATTCGAAACCATTTTTCGTAAAATAATTATGGTTTAAGTAAATCGAAGGAAATTCGTTGAACTATGTGTTCTGAACTCATGTGTAATACACAATATACTTGATTCAGCTTTGTAATTTTACAGCTCATTCATAACGTAAGGTTAGATATGAGTGAGTAAACATATGTAACTATATTGAAGTGAGTAAACAATCCCCTTGGTGATAAACTGAATATTGCAATTCTCAACCGAGCAAAATTAAGACAACCATCTAAGCCAGTAACCGGGTCAGTTGGGTTACCTCCGGTTATTGCCAGACATATTGTCCTTAGGATGCAGGCCAGTCTTCCTAAGGATAAGTATTTAACCAACAGACAACAGCCCAAATGTTAGTACTGTCTGATCCCGGAGATATAAAGACACTACAATAGCTCAGGCTGAAAAACACAAGACTCTCAGATCGGAAGCCTGAACTGCATTAGTAACCATATTCCCTTGCAACGAACCTCTCCAGTTGTGGTCCTCAATTCAGTCACCTGTCAAAAACAACATTTAGAACTTAACTTGAGACATCAACTCGATAGTAGAGCTTCCTCGGCAAGAAGGAACGATGGCTCCAAATGATGCCCTCCTCCAAAGTTGACAAGGGCATCCTGGGCCGGGTTATAACGAATACAATCCTATCACACCAGTTCATTGCTCCTTTTAGGGTTGTATTAAGGTTATTAGACGTGACTTAGGTTTTAAATTTACCAGTCAATGTCATCTCATCTGCATATACCTGTGCGAAAAGACCTCTACTGTTACAGACCTAAACATGTCGTCCATAACAAGGAGAAAGGACGCCATCCTGAAGAGATCCTTAAGTGGTTCTTTCACTGACCTTTCACCCCAAATAGTGGGTTTAACTTTTATAAATTATTAGTAGGGATTTAAGATCCACAAATGTCTGTAATAACATTTTAGTTATTTAGTTTTGGAAATACAGTCTGGAAAAAGTGAAAGAAACCTTACAGTAACGTGTCAATTAGATTCCAGACATTTTTAATCAGTTTCTTGGTAAAAAGGATATTAAATTTACCTATTGTTTATTGCTCAAAAGTTCTTTTGGAATTTTAACCATGCTGAGAATGGTTTTCATTACTAGATAACAAAAACTAGAGCGGTTTGTATGGTTTAAGGGATATTTTGTAAAATATATAGTCAGGACGGTCATTTTATTAAACTCAATTGCTTCGAGGAATTAAATCTATCAAAACTAACGGAAGTAACACGTATGGAAAGGTTTAGAACTAATAATCACTTATTCTGCCCAATAATAAGTGCCTTTTATTCTGATTTGATTAAAATGTTATTCTTAGAACTAAAACAAGTAATATGCGACGTATAATATATAATATATGAATGAAAAGTACAACTCGCTGGAAAGTTTTAACATTTATTTATACTGGTAAGAAATTCACGTTATAAAGAAGCTGCGTACTGGAGTCTTTCTGGTATTGCTGTACTTTACGAGGGTGTCATTTCAATTTAGACATTCAGCAGACGCATTTGTATACGAATGATTTATTCTAGCTTACCACAACACAAAAGTTCACTTATTATTAGAGATAGAAAGAGTACCATTAGAAGATGGGAATAATATCTAATTACGAATTTTTATTACTGTATCATTTTAATTTGCAATGTCTTATCTCTTGTACTGTGGGTGCGTGCTCTGGTGAATGTTTACGTAACTAACGGAATGAGTTAATAATTTTAGACTATAAACTTCTTTAAAATAATTTGGAACCGTATTTAAAATTATTGAGTTTTAAACATTAAACGTGGTGTAGTTGTGCATTTATAATGTTAGATAGGTAATGTACAATAATTTAAACTATACTAAATATTTGGCATAACAAAAAAAGTCGAAAAAGTTGCACGAAACGTATTTTGGTACATTCTTCTCATAAAATATTAAATATTGGTCATCAACTATGGAAAGCAGTTCAAATCTGGTGTGACGCTCAGAATTTGGAAAATGATTGAACCCGATTCTCCCTGCACGCTTAGGGTACAGAGAGGATTAAAACAGCCCAAACACAAGTTTAGTAGCTTTTCTATAAAGAAAATCCGTGAAAGTCTTTGAAAAATAAAATATAATTCAACGAAATAATACATTATATTTGAAACTTTTATTTTCTTTAGAATTAGGTAATCGTTTTATATAACCTTTTCATGAGTTTTGTGTTGTATTTAATAGTCAATATAACTAAAATTTAAATTTCTTTGGGTACCAAAAGTCATCATTAAGAGAAATTGTGATTACTAAATAATAGAATTAACCCATCCTTGTAAGTCCTGGTCCTCGTCCAGCTTCTGACCGTCACATTGTACTACATGTGGTGATTATCTGACGTGCTGCAAGTTGAACGGCTTTGTAAATGCTGAAACATACTCGTAATACTATTTCGTAAATATTCACACGACATATATATATATATATATATATATATATATATATATATATATATATATATAATTTCAATAAATATTGAATCGCAAAAAGTACTTGCTCCGCCGGGACTCGAACCCGGATCTCTTACTTGCCGGGTGAATGTGCTACCATTACACCACAGAGCCCTCACTTTTTACGATTCAATTATTTTGTATTTGGCCGTTTCTTTCACATATGTGTTTAAATAACCAAACTAACATATGATCGAAAGACCAAATACCTGTCAAATGACTTCTGTTTACATTCATTAAATTTGTATAAGTGGCAATAGCCTGATTTCATGAGCCAATCTGTGACAGCGTCATTTTTCAGGCTTTACACTAAGAGAAAATGTGAAATTGGCCTGAATTCAGTATTGCAAGGTTTTATCAGTTAAAACCAATCAATAATTAAACATAATTAAACTAAACATTGCTGGTACATGCCAGTTAGTACAAACTAGTTTAAGTTCGATGTCAAATTACAGCTTTCTAGAAAATTTCACAAGTATGGCTGTAAAACAATTGAACATTTAAATGCTTTTTTCAATTATGAAAAAATTACAATCATGTAATTATTTATATGCCACATGCAATACCTTTATTTATATTTATTAGTGCTATGGGCAATTTAAATCCAGAGAATTCATCTTCAGGTGCTAGAATTGTAAATAAAATAAAAATTAAAAACAATTGAACTAAATTAATTTGTGGTATAAGTATATGGGTAGTTACATTTATTGCCTGAAATAGGTTTAAACAGTTATTATTTATTTAATGTCTATATATTTTTATGTATAATTATGAAAGATAAGCAAACTTCGGTTTTGGTAATTGACATATTTAATACTTTTTTATGTTCATAGAACTTATTTTGGAGGTTTCATTACTAACTGGTACGTGAAAACAAATCCAAAAATCAATTTAATATTTGATCTGTTTTGAAAAAATTTTAAACCAATTTGCAATAGGACAAAAAAGATTAACTAGCTTTTCTACAAACGTACATATGAAATTCATGACTACAGTACTCTAACCAGTCTAAGAATGAAATCGTAGAAGTATTAAAAAACTGTTTAAGGGGGTTCGGTATGCCCTATCCTTCCCATGTTAATTTGACCAATTTTATGTACCTTTTTCTCAGAAACATTTAAAGCTATCATCATCAAACTTTAGGACACTACTATTTAGACCTTTGTTAACATTTAGAGCGGAAAAAAGTAAAAAAAAGAAGTTTTTATTTAATTTGTTGTAAATAAAAAATTTATTAATTTTTTGTAAAATAATTTATAATTATAACTTTTTTAATAATAAATTTAAAATAGATTTTTATAATGTCTTCACGTATGATGTTATAACGGCAGTTCAAAATAGTCAAGTCAGAGACGTAATGTTGCATTTCGTTGGCAGAATCGTGTGCGCGAGGAAGTACCTCCAAGATCTGCAAATCACAGGTCACCTCTTTGTCTGAGGTCATTCAAGGTTATCGCCCAACTCCCAAGGCTAAAGAAAAGGTTAACGTCACCGCGCTGAAGCAACATTCACTAAAACTTCTTTTTCTCGAGATAACCAGATATTGTAAACTCGTTTCTTTTTGCTATTTTTGTAATACAATAAATGCACAACTACTGATTATTACATTTATTAGTTATAAGTAATATTACTACTAGTTATAATCAAAGGTAGTGGTGCCATAGAAGAAATTTCTTTCTCTATTATAATACTTTACGAAATATGCACGAAATTTCCCACAACATAGTTTACTAATTATAAATTATAAACCATTGGTAGTAAGAGAAAATCGTATTTTTATCAATAAATAACATTGATGCTTTAAATTTGTGCATTTTAGGCAAACGCAGTTTTTTATAACGCAGTTTAATTTTTAACCATTGGGAAATTCAAATGCACAACCGGCAACCGGTTAGCGGTTCAAAAGAGTTAAAATGACAAAGATGCGGGATGATGCATGCCTTTAAAAGATCTAGACATTTTTGTACGATAAGTAACCTACGTTAAAAATTAAATAAGTGGTAATGCAGTGCTTTAGAAAAATATTATAAAAAGTCTCTCATCTAATTTTGAAAATATACTTATAGCTCAGCTATTTGTGTATTTAAACTCTCTTCATTATTTATGTAAAGTTAGGATTTCTTGGAAAGCCTATTCCTCTTTTAAGTGTATAATTATGAGTAATATGTGTTTAATTATCAATTCATTCACTAAATAATTAACAATTTAAAATTTAGGAAGTAAGCTTCGAAAAGACTAAGAAAACGAATCCGGTGTTAAGATATTTTGATTGTATAGTTGATATTTATTACAAAATTTAAAACGAGAACACTAAATTAAGAAAGTGAAAACTCATATATCAAATAAAACCATGGCACCCCCGGAAACTGTATCTCAAACACAGTCCCTACTGTTAAAAGATTATATGTTTAAATTCATCTGTTTTTATATTGGTCTGATTGCAAAATGATTCTACTTTAAATTACTAATTCCGGGTGAAGTAATCAAAAAGGTTTTGTGTTCAAGGAAGTTATATTACAAGGATACGACTTTAAAAATAAAAATACATATTACACCCAAAGATATATATATATATATATATATATATATATATATATATATACTCATTAAATTTGTATAAGTTGAAATAGCCTAATTTAATTTCAATAAACATTGAATCACAAAAAGTACTTGCTCCGCCGGGACTCGAACCCGGATATCTCACTTGCCGGGTAAATGTTCTACTATTACACCACAGAGCTCTTACTTTTTACGATTCAGTTATTTTATACTTGGCCGATTCTTTCACATATGTGTTTATATAACCAAACTAACATATGATCGGAAGACCAAATACCTTTCAAATGACTTTTATTTATATGTATAAGTTGCAATAGCCTAATTTAATTTTAATAAACATTGAAGCACAAAAATTATATATATATATATATATATATATATATATTATATATATATATATATATATTATATATATATTATATATATATATATATATATATATATATATATATATATATATATATATCATTATATCTGATGTATAAATCAGATTCAAAATAATGTCGTTAAATATGTTGGAAAATATAAAACCGTTTCTGCATGCAAGCTTTAGGTACATGGTTAACTAAAATCAGCCCAAAGCACAAATGTAACCGAAAACGTACCATAGCTACGTACCATGAGAACGTACCACTGGGATTCCTTGTTTATAGTAATCATCAGTTTAAGTCATGTTCCTTTTTTATAATATATTATTATATGTTATAATAATATAACATATAATAATATGTTATATTATTTTAAGTTATATAATAATATAACTATCCTCGTTCCATTCGTCGACCACAGTCGACATAAAACATTGTGTCGTAGGGAATTTTCTCTACGAGTTAAAAATAGGTTGGCAGCTTTGCGAGTAGTTTCATTCTACTGCCTAGAGGTAGCAGCACTCCCTGGATACTCTTGACAGTTGTTTTGTTGAGTTTGGTCATCATCACAGTCATCATTTGGAAAATGTCCGACCGGCGATATGAGCGTTCAGAGCGACTACGTCCATGTAAGTGCTTGTTTTTTAATACTAAATGTTAAATTCTTAGAATAAATCTAGGCTACATGTATTTTTTAAGGTCTAAGGAAGACATTGATATAATTTTTTGATTAGTTTATAGATTTTGGTTGCCTTGGTAACGTTCGAAACTTGTATGTCTACCAGAGTCGACATTTGGAACAGGGGCAATCAGCAACAAACTAAACAACCTATGTTTACTGTTCCTGCTTTCTCATTTCTAACAACAAAATAGATGTTATATTTGAGATAAATTAACATTGTATGTTATTTTTAAACTTATTATTTATTTTTTCATTTTTATGTGCTATTTAGAATTTTGATTTTTGCTGACAATAATTCTTTGGTTTTTTTTTTAGATTCTAGTCGTTTTGAAGATTTTGTGGACAACGAATTAAATGGAGACGTTAGTGATCTAGAGATCAGTGATGATGAAGATGCTGATCCAGATTTTGAACCGGAAGAACCTATCCAGCAAGCGCAGGAGGAGACATCTGAAGACGACAGTGATTCGGAAGGTATGATTTTACTTTGGGCTTTACGTTAAAATAATATTAAAAAACAACCATATTTCTCAAACCAGGGTGACAAAACGTTTTTAGGTTACATATTTTATTGGTTGGTACTCTAAAATTTGAATAAATTTATTTAACCTGGGTTTTCCAAACTTTAGTAAATTCAATAATATTTGGATGTATTTACAAATAGGCTATGCAAAATTTATTATTGAATACTATGCTTAATATTTATGTTAGTAACAGACATTGATTTGTATTGTGTGTTGACAGGTGGTGTAACTCAGGTGGTGGCAAATCCTGCAATCGAACCTTCCACACGCATGGTTCAACCAAGAGGTTCCAGACGATCCAGTGTGACTTCAGTAAACCAGCTTGGCACTCACACTCAAGTAACTACTCCGGAGCAAAATGATGAAACCTTACCAAGTCAAACAAGAACTTTTTGGAAAAAAACAGGTTAGTTTTGATCCACTACCTCCTGCTCCTGCTTACGAAGAAATAAATCAAAACGCACTCAATATACCTCCTCAAGATTACGTCAGCAAGTACATTCCTGACGATATTTTCAATGTGGTTACTAACCAAACAAATCGCACTTACATCGAAAACAAAGGTCGTCCATTAATTTCCGGTCCTGAACAAACCAAAAAGTTTTTTGGTGCAGCGATCAAAATGTCGATTATGGGTCTCCCACGAACTAGGATGTACTATGATGTTAAGACCAAGGTACCCTCGATAGCATCAATTTTACCACGGGACCTTTTTTTTGCCATCAGAAACAATTTGAAGGTTGTTTACGACAATGAAGTGCCTCAGGATGAAAAAAAAGCTACAAAGTTTTGGAAAGTTAATCCTATAGTAAAATCTGTCCGAACTGGGTGTCTTTTAAATAATTGAAGTCAAAACGTAGCAGTAGATGAACAAATGGTACCTTTTTGGGGTCGATGTCCTGCAAGACAAGTGATAAAATCCAAGCCAAATCCTTGTGGGATTAAAATTTTTGTTGCAGCTGCTCCAGATGGATTACCTCTAGATTTCTTTTTTTACAATGGCAAGGGTGACCCGATTGTAGAAGATCCATCCTGTTCCAGACTTAACATTGGTGGTAAGGCAGTCATGAAGCTGCTGAGAACTTTCCCGCAGGGGGTTTCAGTTTACATGGATAGGTACTTTACATCCGAGGAACTACTAGACTTGCTCCACTCAGAACGAGAGGCAACAGGAACCGGTACACTCCAAAAACAGAGAATCCCTCCTAATTCCAAATTGAAAGAGGATAAAATAATGAAGAGAGAGGGCAGAGGGTCTGTGGACCAGAGTGTAAGGTCAGATGGGCAGATAAGTGTGGTGAAATGGTTTGACAACAAGCCAGTACTGCTCATATCAAGTAAAGAGGGCGCTGAACCCATTGAAACATGCAGAAGATGGTGTAGGAAAAGAAGAGTTTTCGTTGAGGTGAACAGACCTTTAGTTGTACGACAGTACAACTCACAAATGGGAGGTGTGGACTTTTTGGACCGCTTAATAAGCTATTACCGCATTTCAGCTAGGACTAGCAAGTGGACGGTAAGACTAATCATGCATTTCTTTGATTTTGCAATCGCTGCGGGGTGGATTGAGTACCGCCGGGATCAGCGTGCCCTGGGTACACCAAAAAAGGATATGCTAGATTTAATGGGCTTCAAAAGAGAGTACGCTGAGTTCCTGATTCACGGACATGTTGGTGAGGGAACTGATGACAGTGACCCTGACTATGTCTGCTCTATACCCCCTCCAAGGAAGCAACCAAGAGTTGCACATCCACCAAATGCACTGCGAACCAAAAATGTTCTCCACTTACCGGAAATTCCTACCCCTGCTAAGAAGAACCGCTGTAGATTCCCAGGATGTAACTCAAATGGTGCGAGAGTTCAGTGCGCAACATGCAAGGTCTACTTGTGTCTACAGGAAAACCGAAATTGCTTCAAAGCGTACCACGAGCTTTGAAAATTCCCATTTCATAAGATGATTATAACACCATTGTAATTTACAAACAAGTATACTGTACAATTAAAACACTTTTTACTTTATCTTTCTATGCTGATTATTCTTCCTTTGGTACAATTATAAAAGAATACTACTCGATACGATGGGTCAAAATGTAATGCCTATATTCCAAATGTCTACTATAGTCGACATCAGCCATTATGTATGTAAACATATAAAACAAAATTTATTTTTATTTTAATGGTCTTTGGTAAACATATAAAATCTAAAAATAACAACAAAATAAAAATTTCCAATTTTTTTTTATATTTGGAATGAGGAGGTTATTTGATAATATATGCACTGATCTAGTCATTTATTCTGTGATGAATTTTCGATAATAGTAAGAGATAGAGAGCGGAAACTATGATCTATAAATAATAAAAATAGCTCACTGTAGGTCCTGGTCCTCTCTCTGAGCCTCAAATCGTGTTCCTTTTTCGGCGCTTCTCCGACGTGCTGCGATTAGGTTGACTTTTAAATATATTACCGAACAGTTCAAAATATTGAAATTTTCTATTGTTGTTTCCATGGATATAAGTAATTTAAATTTGGATTACTGTATGAGACATATCAGCTGAGTTTTTTTAAAACAGTGTCAATATTTTTTCTTCCGCAAGGGACGTTCTTATATAGACAAAATAACAAGATCTCTTTGTATTTATGTTATAGGCCAAACATTTACCAGTAGAAGCTAACAGGTTGGAAGTTTTGTAAAAATGTTGAAATTTGTCCTCTAAAAATGAATTTGATCTTCATCCAACACTAGTTTTGGTCTGCTAATAAAAAAGTAAAAATCTAAGAAGCAAGACGTTTATCTAAAGTAATAATTTTATTATAAATCCAGCAGTCAGACACGTAAGTGATAGTTATATCACCGTCAGCCAGCGATATGAAAAGACTAAATAAGCCTTTTTCAGCCAAATATTTGTACCGATATTTTCAAACATTCCAGATATTATATTATTATAAAGAGTGACCTACGTGTAAAATACGATATTATACTAATCCTTATGTTTTACTTTAACCTTGGTGTCATTAATATTTCTCACCATTCCCTAGTCTGACACGCACTAAGGGTTTATATCAATTAATCAGTACTGCAAACCCTGCAGCAACAAAGAGGAATAGATTGGACATTTATTAACTTCTCGAACAAGTTTTTTTGTACTGTAACTCACTTTAATCTAAATAAGGACTATAATCTGACAATTTGTACAGCTGTTATCGTATTATTACATGTGAAACAAAGAATATTTTATAACTACGGAATACCTCACATTTATTTCAAAGAACCTCTAAATATAAAAATGAATTCAATTTCCAAATTTATATATCTTATGTCATTTTATTGAACACTTTGTTATTTAAATAAATGTTTATTATATTTGTAGTTTTACATTTATCGCAAATACATCACTTTCATATGTACAATTAAGCATTCAATTTTATACATCTAATCTAGTAATACAGGTTGTAACTCGGAAGTTAAATTAATTGTTTCGGCGTCAATTCTTCGAAACTGAGGTGAGAACCTTGAATTGTAATTACTAAATGGTTCGTAACTTGGGAATATGATAACGTAAAAAAATTGTTTTCTGGAATGTCCTTTTAGCAAGGTTTTCTCCCGCATAAGAAGCGTATTCGCAGAAATATAATTTAATTACACAGTAAAAACAGTAAAATTTCTGTGGGAGCGAATCTACACGTATCTATACTCTGAGCAGTTGTTGGTCCTATAGTTTCACGTTCAGTCCTAAGACACCTTCAGTCTGTAGTTTAATTTACTACATTACAAACTTAATTTAAAGGCTTGTGTTAATGGAGCTAAACTCGACATACACAGCCCTTCCCACCACATTTGCGTTATGGAAGAAGAGGTGGGTTCGCCGTTCTTTTGGATCGTGTCAGTCAACATCGTAGTGCACTCAGTTGTGTACCTGATGAGACATGAGGATACAGGATGCGTTATGAAAGTAATGATCATATTCAGGAAAAAACAGATTTATTCATCCAAATGGTACAAATGGACAAAATACTTCAACATAGCCTCCTCCTGCAATACACCCGCGTAGACAATTGCTTTGAAAGCACCCTGGAACCCCTCGACTGGAATGCCTCTCAGGAGCATTATAACTTCAGCTTGGATGTTCTCCACCGACTACAATTCCTTTCATCTAAGCTCTCTCTTCAGTCGGTGGTAAAAAATATCACACGGACCTATGGGGTTGTAAGAAGGTTGGGGCAGCACGGGATTCTTGTTCTTTGTAGGGTAGATGGTAACGACGAAGGCCGTGTGGCAGTGGGCATTTTTGTTGTGGAGCTTGAAGATGACTTTAATATCAGGCCGAAAACGTGGGCGATCTGGCGTTTCAGTCTCGAGCGCCTCCAGATAAAAGACTGCGTTGACAGTTTTTCCTGGCGGTACAAACTCAAAATGGACGATTCCTCGAACTTCAAAGAAGACTATGAGCATTATTTTGATACGAGACTTCCTCATGTGCAGTTTTTGGGGTTCGGGAGAGTATTGTGTGAGCCACTGGGAGCTCTGCCTTTTGTATTGAAGTATGTACTGATGCTGTTGTATAACTCACATGTATAACTTAAATATGTGCTTGGGTGTTTAAGCTGACGCATTAATCTCCAAAACTACTTATTCTAATTCTTGATGAAACAGAAATTAAATTATTATAAGTTACGGAGAGAAATGTTAATGTTTGTGTGTTTATAATTTTATTTTTGAAACTAATTAGGCATTTAAAATACTGTAAAATTTTTCTTTGCCCGTTATTACCTCCTGTACTGTGAAAGAGAGCTCTGGCGTGAATTTTGGTAACTAATATAATGAGTTAAAACTTGTAGAACACCTTATGTCACAATTTTTAGGCACCAAGTTTTTAATTATTGAATTATACTAATAAAACAAAAATGAGTTGTTGCTTTTATATGATAAATAAAAACCATTGACTAATTTCAACTCATTACGAAAATTTTCCTTACTAGAAATGCTAGAAATATTGCTGAAAAAAACGAGCAAGAAAATGTTTCTCATTACCAGCTATATATATTTTTTTGATAACACTACGTGAAAACTTCCAATATATGTTTGGGTACTAAATAATGTAAACTGATTCTCCCTGTGCTCTTTGGGTACTGAGAGGATTAAACACAGCACAAATTAGTGTATTTTACATAAAACATAACAATAAATTGAATTATGTACTTCTGTTAGCACTAAATATGAACTATTCTGGTGATTTGTGCTGTGAATAATACTCGCTAAAACTATGATGTAAACTGCTTTGTGTAACGAGAAATAGTGAGTAAAAACTATGATTTATATTGAATTAAAGTCACTCATCCTTGTAAGTCCTGGTCCTGTTCCTGCTTCTGGACATCACATCGTATTCCTGGTGCTACTTCCGGGACTAACTGTGAATTTAACTAAATTTGAAAATTGAAGCAACATAACACTTTAGACTTATTTAAAAACATTAAATTATAAATGCCATTTTGTTTCCATGGATATAAAGTAATATTTTGTGTAAACTTCTGCTTAACTTTTAGCTGTCCCTTATATTTCTGACGTCATGACTATTAATAACCCTAAACAGAACGCTCGTTATCTGATTATCCAATTAGGAACATTTTAATGTGACAAAAGTGTGAATAAAACATTAAAAAGTGTTTAAAGAGATAGTTCCATGTCTAAACTTATATTTGTGCTACATTATTAGTTTTTAGATACAATATCCAGGGACAGAATACTAAATGAAATTTATACAACAGCTACTTAGTCTACAATAGTGTGGTTTTAAATTTCTAAACAATAATATAACAAATAACATAACTATAATGCATCTATAATAATATATAAGTTTATTTTATAAATCCCAATTTTTTACATTTATAATAATCATGCTAACCCCATTGTGCATATTTTAACTAAATTTGATACGTTTATTACTAAGATACTAAGAAAAACTTACAGCAGTTTGAATTTTAAAGTATTCTCTAAACATTCTCATGATACTAACTTAAAAGAAAAAAAAAACAAACAAACAAAAAAACTAGTTTTCTACCTCTAACAGAGTCACAGTAAAAAATTTATTCCAGAATGTTATATTTTCAAGAATAAATATCATATGTCGTAGTAAGGGAAAATAGTTATGACAAGTACGATATGCTAATTTATACTCGTATGGATGGCAGCAATAACATGTTAAACCAATTTGTATATTCTGCTATCTCATAATATACTTAATTTTAGCTTGTGAGTCCTTTCCCAAAACGTTAAAGTGTCTCAATAGGCAACAAAGTTACATTGTGAGACAAAACTGTACGTCGAGTTATCATCATGCGATAGCAATTAATTCCTTATAAATTAATAAAGTCATAGTGGGTCACAAATAAATATAATACCTCACAGTAGAATTTAGACACCGGAGAGATTATTATTTACTTATTACGTAAGCATCTGAGGTAACAGAGGCTTATTGTGAGAGAATCATATTCATTGTTTTATCGTCGTACGATATTAATGAATTCCTCACGAAACCTTCAAAGTATCGAAGCTCATAAATGAGCATGATATCTAAAAATAATATTTAAAATAATCTCGTTAAGGTATTCCTTGGTGTAACATTATAAGCTAAATTATCTAAATTTATTAAAGTAGGTGCAATTGATCGATTCAGTACATAATTAAATGAACTAATTAGAGGATTTTTCCCCCTTTTATAAAGTTATTAAAAAGTATATGAACAAGACTGTTTATCATGCACACACGAGACAAGTGCACATTAACGTTATATATGGTTATTAAAACAGCATATATAGTAGAATGATAAATATGGTAGCATTTATGGGTACATATATGAGCACAATAAACTACACAATATATTTATTATCTAAAAAAGTGGCACGATCTAATCATTAAGAATTCATTAACTGTAGTAATAAATTAAACACACAGTTATTACACGTGTACTGGCTGAGCGAGATTTTCAATCTTTGTCCATCTGTATTTATTCTACTTCTACCTAATAAATCGACGTTAAGAATGTAGATACTTTATAAACGACTAAATTGTAGTGTTCCTTTTAGGTTCGAAATTAATTGTGAATTGAAATGTTCTAATCTATACTTTTGTCAAAAAATGTATATTTTGTGGGTGTTAAAACACGACTAAAAAGTAACTATTAAAACCTTCCAACAATATTTTGCAATGTAATTAGATTTTATGTAACATTCGAAACCATTTTTCGTAAACTAATTATGGTTTCAGTAAATCGAAGGAAATTCGTTGAACTATGTGTTCTGAACTCATGTGTAATTGATTCACACACAATATACTTGATTCAGCATTGTAATTTTACAGCTCATTCATAACGTAAGGTTGGATATGAGTGAGTAAACATATGTAACTATATTGAAGTGAGTAAACAATCATCTTGGTGATAAACTGAATATTGCAATTCTCAAACGAGCAAAATTAAGACAACTATCTAAGCCAGTAACCGGGTCTGTTATTGCCAGACAGATTGCCCTTAGGATGCAGGTCAGTCTTCCTAAGGATAAGTATTTAACCAACAGACAACAGCCCAAAAGTTAGTAATCTGATCCCGGAGATATAAAGCCACTACAATAGCTCAGGCTGAAAAACACAAGACTCTCTGATCGGAAGCCTGAACTGCATTAGTAACCATATTCCCTTGCAACGAACCTATCCAGTTGTGGTCCTCAATTCATTCACCTGTCAAAAACAACATTTAGAACTTAACTTGAGACATCAACTCGATAGTAGAGCTTCCTCGGCAAGAAGGAACGATGGCTCCAAATGATGCCCTCCTCCAAAGTTGACAAGGGCATCCTGGGCCGGGTTATAACGAATACAATCCTATCACACCAGTTCATTGCTCCTTTTAGGGTTGTATTAAGGTTATTAGACGTGACTTAGGTTTTAAATTTACCAGTCAATGTCATCTCATCTGCATATACCTGTGCGAAAAGACCTCTACTGTTACAGACCTAAACATGTCGTCCATAACAAGGAGAAAGACACCATCCTAAAGTGGTTCTTTCACTGACCTTTTACCCCAAATAGTGGGTTTAACTTTTATAAATTATTAGTAGGAACTTAAGATCCACAAATTTCTGTAATAACATTTTAGTTATTTAGTTTTGGAAATAGAGTCTGGAAAAAGTGAAAAAAACCTTACAGTAAGGTGTCAATTAGATTCCAGACATTTTAAATCAGTTTCTTGGTAAAAACGATATTAAACTTAGCTATTGTTTATTGCTCAATAGTTCTTTTGAAATTTAAACCATGTTGAGAATGGGTTTTATTATTACATAACAAAAACTAGAGCGGTTTTCATGGTTTAAGGGAGATTTCGTAAATATATAGTCAGGACGGTCATTTTATTAAATTCAATTGCTTCAACGAATTAAACCTATCAAAACTAACGGAAGTAACACGTATGGAAAGGTTTAGAACTAATAATCACTTATTCTGCCCATTAATAAGTGCCTTTTATTCTGATGTGATTAAAATGTTAGTCTCAAAACTAAAACAAGTAATATGCGACGTATAATATATAATAAATGAATGAAAAGTATAACTCGCTGGAAAGATTTAACATTTATTGATACTGGTAAGAAATTCACGTTATAAAAATGGTGTGTACTGGAGTCTTTCTTCTAATGCTGTACTTTAAGTTGTTGTCATTTCAATTTAAACGTTCAGCAGACGCATTTTTATACGAATGATTTATTCTAGTTTACCACGACACAAAAGTTCACTTATTATTAGAGAAGAAAGAATACCATTAGAAGATGGAAATAATATTTCATTACGAATTTTTATCACTGCATCATTTTAATTTGCAATGTCTTATCTCTTGTACTGTGGATGCGTGCTCTGGTGAATGTTTACGTAACTAACGGAATGAGTTAGGAATTTGAGACTATAACCTTCTTTAAAATGATTTGAAACCGTATTTAAAATTATTGAGTTTTAAACATTAAACGTGGTGTAGTTGTGTATTTATAATGTTAGATAGGTAATGTACAATAATTTAAATTATACTTAATATTTGGCCTAACAAAAAAAGTCGAAAAAGTTGCACGAAGACGTATTTTGGTACATTCTTCTCATAAAATATTAAATATTGGTCATCAACTATGGAAAGCAGTTCAAATTTGGTGTGACGCTCAGAATTTGGAAAATGATTGAACCTGATTCTCCCTGCACGCTTAGGTACAGAGAGGATTAAAACAGCCCAAACAAAAGTTTAGTAGCTTTTCTATAAAGAAAATCCGTGAAAGTCTTTGAAAAATAAAATAAAATTCAACGAAATAATACATTATATTTGAACCTTTTATTTTCTTTAGAATTAGGTAATCGTTTTATATAACCTTTTCATGAGTTTTGTGTTGTATTTAATAGTCAATATAACTAAAATGTAAATTTATTTGGGTACCAAAAGTCATTATTAAGAGAAATTGTGATTACTCAATAATAGAATTAACCCATCCTTGTAAGTCCTGGTCCTCGTCCAGCTTCTGACCGTCACATTGTACTACATGTGGTGATTTTCTAACGTGCTGCAAGTTGTACGACTATGAAAATGCTGACACATACTCGTAATACTATTTATTGATCAAAAGCATTAAAATATCAGACCTTTGTTGTTCTATAAATATAAAATAATGTTTCAGTGGAAACTGTTAATTATATTTCATATGGGTGTCTCATTCTTTTATCTTTTGGCGTCTTTTTATGTCAAGGATAATACTAAAAAGAAATTATTATTTTCTACTTGTCTAATCTCCCGTACACATACATCATATATAGAAACCATATATGTCATAAGTTATTTACTATGATATAATTTCATCATGGTATTTTTGAATGGTTACTTTGTAAATATCCCTCTGGGCATTACCTTTTAGGCGAAAGATTACTTATGTATTCAGAGTGAAAACAAAATATACGATTTGATAAAGTCAGGTACAGTTATTTTTGAGGTTGAGTGGTAGATGTTCCCATAACTTTGTGGATCATTTGTAGAGCAGGGAATTTTTAATTTTTCTGGAGCTTACGTAGAACGAGGGCACTTTTCATCTAGGATGTATAATTGTTTGGAAAAGCGGGAACTTTAGCAGGTTGTCCAAAATAAAATTTAAAGAGATTATAAGTAAAGCTATACTTATCGTAGCCCAAAAAGAGTAGTTTTAACCATTAACTAGTATTTTAGGACAATATCAACTCTGACAAATCTTACTCAGTATAATAAAAGTAATCCATGTACTTATTGGTAGCCTGATAATTGGTAGTCTTACAAAGGAAGAGAATACACTACTGCAGGTGTCGAAACAGACTGTTTTCACAGAAATGAAACACTAGCTCCTTGGAAAAACAAAATGTTGCAGTTTAGTACAAACAAGCTAATTTTGTGGCCGTTCTGAAACATGGTGTGAACTATCCATATATTTGGATGGTTGTGAGAGTTGTCGCTTTCGTAAGAGGACGGTTTAAAAGATAATAGTATTAAATATGTCAAGGATCATTTAAATTATCGTTTTAACAACCTGCAACTTTCAAGAAGGTAACGGATTTTATTTATACTTGTTTACCCCATTGTTGGATATTCTATATCAGATATTTGATAAAGAAAACTTTAATGGTTAACCTAAAACTAATGGGAGGTTATTTGTCATTAACTCAAAATATGTAATACATAAAACAAATTCCTTTGGTTAGTTTTATGATTTAATAACAATCCTATTCAATTGAAATGACTTGCTAACAACGTTATGAAAGTAGTTTACTCCAACAATTTTCCCTCTCGATTTAACGTTCAGCCTGACGTATTATTCTCCACATTGACTCATTTTATTTTATTATGAAAAAAGATTATATTACTTGTTATTACTTAAATTAGAATTAAATAGCGATACGGGATATAACAATGCGTTTCTATTACTATGTATCTTCGAATCCCCATCCTTTATTTGATTTAATGTACAAAAGAGATCTGGTGTTAATGAAACTATCTAAATAATTTAACAATAGACCATACTCATATTTTTAACTCAACAAAATATGTTTTTATACGAATTTACTTTAAATAATCAAACAAAATGTATTAAGGCATTTGAATTATTGTCAGCTAACATAAACCTAATTCAACTAATTTTAATAATTACCCCATTTGAACATGCCAAAAATATTGATCTAAGACATAGTTTAGAAAGTCCATCTCATAAGCACACTCCTTATAAGAAAGGAAAAATAGTTTATAAATTACCGAAATTATTACAAAAAAGACTAATTATTCTAGTGTTTTTGTTCAGATTATTAGACTATAAAACTAGGATTTAAACTGTTTTGTGTATCAAGAGATAGAGGAAACAACAATATCTAAATGATAACAGTCACTCATCCATGCGTTTCCTGATCCTCTCCCTGGTCCTGCTTCTGGCCATTACATCGTGTTCCTGGTGGTGCTTCACTGATGTGCAGCTAGTCGAAAATATTTTGAAAATGCTAAAACATGAAACTTTCAACTTAAATATAAACATGTAAACACTTGTATCCTTTTCTGTTTCCTTAGATATTAAATAATTTAAAGTATACAGTGTTGTTTAACATTGTGGTTTTATAATATTTGTCTTTGTTTATTTTGCATCACGACTACAGTTAGTCCAAATTCTATCTATCTTGTTGTACATACATACATACATACATTTTAAATTTTCAGAAGATAAACATATGAATACAACAAAGAGTAACAAGAGAAACTTTCCATTAGTCCTTGGTAAACATCTCTTGAGGGCATACTGTAAGAGAGGAAAAGATTACTTATGTAATCAGATATAAAACAATAGGAAACGCTTGACTTAGAAACACTTAAAATATTTATTCCATAAGGGTATATAATTTAAAATTAAAGTTGCATATAGTTTAAATCAAATGTTTAAGATTCAAGCTGCTGTTTCTAAGTTGTAATTTATGTGTTAAAATACTATAGTTGAGATACAGTACAGGGGAACATTTTTTGCTGTAAATCCTAACTCAACTAAAAAATGTTATATGTTTTTTTACAACTAATTTGAAAAGTAACACATGTAGAATTATGAAAGAAATAATTTATTAATTGTTTCTTCATAGAGTAGAGCAAGTTCTATGAAAGTGCATGTCCTACATGGCATTCGGCATTGCGTTATGGATAGGCCTATCTATTTCTTAACCCAGACACAAAAAATTTATCTTTTGTCAGTTGGGGATGTAAAAATTTCTGTAAGATATCTCAACATTGAAATAGGCTTTAAATTTTACATGCAATTTTAGCGAAGCCTGTTACGTGACACGTGATGTAGTATAATCTTACCTTGTTTGTAAGCCATGTTGGAATATCACTTGTTCAATGGCGGTACGTTCTCTGAGAATAACAACACAGAAAACTGTTCTTGTTGTAGACAGTTGTATGTGGGCAGTCTCTTTCATTAGATACATGTGCAATGCAATTAATTTTGAATAAAACGTATTGCAAAGGATACGGATTCCTCAAACAGAAAAATACAGTAAGAGAAGCTGGTCACAAACTTTAGAAGCAAGAAAAAACCAAATTTCGGGTTTGAAATCTAAATATCACCTTTTCTTCTCCCTTATAATAATTTTTTAATCCCACGGAATTGTACATCTAAATATTTGTTTAAAAGCTAAATACCATAATTACTTACTAAGAATACCAAATAAGCCAATAACATTTTTAATGCACTGATAGCTTCTATATAGTTCATTAATACTGAAAATTAAAAATATTAACGAATATACCTATTAAAATTAAAATTGTTTAATTCTGCAGAGTACTCACTCAATTTAGATGTTCTGCTGACGCTTTTTTCCATCAAAATGACTCACTCTACCTTGTTATGAAATAAAAATTAAACTATTGTTTATTACAATCAAAAATATACTTTTAAGTGATGTAGGAAAATATTAAGATATTTATATATTTTTAAATAATAATAATATATATATATATATATGGGTGTATATTATGTCTGGAAACACCCAAATATATCCTTTAATAATTTAAATATAAATTTGAAACCTCTTACAATCGTGATAGAGATTGGGCATCTACTTTTTGGAACAATGTTTTGTTATGTCACACCAACGGGGGACGTCCTGCCGAGGGTATCGTGAATATTCTTAATGGAAGCCTATACCTTGTGATACATAATTTTAAAGGTAATAGCTTACTGAATTGAATGCCACAAACCGCATCTCAAAGGAATTATTCTATCAGAAAATAGAGCATTTTTAGTATTGAAAATTTACTGATGTTCAACAATGTAATTTTAACATGGTTCTTGCCACAAAATGTGTTACACTAATTTTTTAGCATTTTTTAAATGTTCAATTAAAATAAAATAAACAATTTATTTTTAAGCTGGTTTCATTAGTACAAATTTACCAGTTTTTATTACAATGAATAAAACTTATGAGTCACTTTCTCTGATTACTTACGAATCTGTACTTGGTGTTTTCCAGTCAGCAGGAAGGTTTAAAGAGACAACGGTCACTAGCCTATGAGAAACATTATTGTGTTATTAATCATCTGGTCTACAGGTTTCAGTTTGTTGAGCATGGAGCTTTCACAAGACAGGTCTAAGCTTGGGAATTACAAATGGACAAAGGTCATATCATTCCTGTCGAGTTAATCAGTGTCTCTGAAGCATTGCTGTCAACAAGTTATCTAATTACAGTAGTTCAGTTTTTATTTGGCATTTTAATGGAATTGTCTGAAAGAGAACGAATTACTCTGTTGATGATGCGAGGATATGGCGATCGTCAAAGATCTTATCGGGAAGTTTGTAATTTGTTTAATGACACTTTCCCAGAAAGGAATCCCATAAGTGTTTCAACAATATCAAAAACTATTGAGCGTTTTAAAAAGGCAGGGAGTGTACGTAATCGGCCAAAGTCGGGTAGGATACAATCTGCAACAGATGAAGAACATGCACTAGATGTTTTGCAAACATTTATTGAAGACCCACATACATCGCTCAGAAAAGCTGCACAGCAACATGATATGCACCCTATGTCTGTGAGTAAGATTTTGAAAATTAATAAATACAAACCATTTAAAGTTCATTTAGTCCAGCAGTTAAGTGAGGATGATTACGACAGAAGAGTTGAGTTTTGTGAACTTGTGATGCGCAAATGTGATGACAATAGAGATTTTCTGACCAACATACTATTTTCTGATGAGGCAACTTTTTTCCTAAATGGCAATGTTAACAAGCACAATTGCCGTTACTGGGCTAGTGAAAACCCACATTGGATTACTGAGTCCCATTCACAGCAACCACAAAAACTGAACGTATGGTGTGGAATTTTAGGTAACAAAATTGTTGGACCCTTTTTCATCAATGGAACTTTAAATGCCGAACTTTACTACAATATGCTCCAAAATGAAATAATCCCAGCTATTCAAATTGCATCAGGAGAATACTTTGATAATGTATGGTTTCAGCAGGATGGTGCTCCACCCCATTATGGGAGACAGGTAAGAGAGTATTTGGATTTAAGGTTTCCTCATAAATGGATTGGCCGAAGAGGAGAAATCGAATGGCCTCCAAGATCTCCGGATTTGTCACCAATCGATTATTTCCTATGGGGTCATTTAAAATCCAATGTTTATAGAAGAAAGCCTCATAATTTGGAAGACCTAAGAAACAGGATTATAGAGGAGATTGCTTTGATAACTGAAGAAATGTTAGGCAACTCTGTCGAATCATTTTACACAAGATTGGCTCATTGTCAAACCGTAGAAGGAACACAGTTCGAACAATTGCTTTGACACCAAATGCAGGTAAAACGTTTGTTGTAAGACTTTTCTAACAGCATACATTATTTTTTATTTGTAATAAGAAATCAATAACATAAGTATTTCCATAATTGTACTGTAATAAAAACTGGCAAATTTGTGCTAATAGAACCAGCTTAAAATGAAATTTTTGTTTTATTTAATTGAACATTTAAAAAAATGCTAAAAAATTAGTGTAACACATTTTGTGGCAAGAACCATGTTAAAATTACATTGTTGAACATCAGTAAATTTTCAATACTAAAAATGCTCAATTTTCTGATAGAATAATTCCCTTGAGATGCGGTTTGTGGCATTCAATTCAGTAAGCTATTACCTTTAAAATTATGTATCACAAGGTATAGGCTTCCATTAAGAATATTCACGATACCCTCGGCAGGACGTCCCCCGTTGGTGTGACATAACAAAACATTGTTCCAAAAAGTAGATGCCCAATCTCTATCACGATTGTAAGAGGTTTCAAATTTATATTTAAATTATTAAAGGATATATTTGGGTGTTTCCAGACATAATATACACCCTGTATATATATATATATATATATATATACACATATTACTGGATATAAGCCAAATGATCGATTATGTGAAAAGTTTCTGACACGATATATTTTCCTATTAAAATGTTAACTATAATTTGTATCTAACTTAAAGTGAATTGTGAAAATAACAACTACAATAAACGAACACAGATTTATGCTCTAACCTGGAATGAAAGAATCTTGAAGTGTGAATAATTTGTTAGATATTGAGCAAAAGGAACCTTTTTTTTAATCAAACATCTTCAGTGACAGGAAAGAAGCCTACCATTATAAATTAGAGATGTCAATTTTATTTCAAAGGAAATGTTTCGCTGACAGAATTTCGATTTGCTTGAAAGGTTTCAGAACGTTGACCATATAGCAGATTTTTATTTATAAATCCCCCACATTTTAAATGTCATATATTACCAGTGTACAGTATATTATAAATGTTTTACAGTTACACTATATTAATAGCATTAGAAAATTATTAGATGAAAAATGTTAAACACTAAAATTCAATTTATTCATTAAGTTATTATCAATTACTTATGAACAGTTCCAGTTTTTTTGGTGCTGCAATAATTGTTGCTGAAATACTAAAAGTAGGACGTATACTGTTTAGGGTAACATGATACTTTAAGACCTGAATCTATTATAAATAAATGACAAAAGTATCTCACCCAATCTGGTTGCTGTCTTACCCTTCGTCATAGAATCATGTATCTGGTGGCGGTTCTCTGACGTGCTGGATTTAAAAGACTTTTAAGCATAAATATTACTATTCACAAACATTACATACCTCAAATAATTTATTGTTGTTTCCATGGTTATACATAGTTTTTAAATAGAATGTTTTCTCTGTAATCCTTTTTAACTTGTCTTGAATGTTTACATCTCGTTTATTACCAAAACTTGACCAAATTCTTTTTATGTAATTATACATATGTAAGTTATATAGTGACAAATTCAAAAATTTTCTTAGACAAGTAAGGCTTTATTAGTTACATTTTCACTGGTTTTCTTGGATAGTACATCATACAAAATTCATAGTGTAGTAATATTTTCAAATTAATCAGTAATTGCTGCTAAAGATCCATTTTTTTATGAATGTCTATAACTTTATTTTTAGTTTGTATTATATTTGCATAGGCTACATTTTGAAAATTTTCCTGAAAATAAATATGTATTATAATTTAGGAAATTTGCATTTTCAGTTTTATTTTTTGTCGCTCTGGATGTTAAATAATGGACATATTTAGCAATCAAAAGCAGTAACACAACATATAACAAACTTTTAATAATGTTTTACAGTAGGTTAGTATTAAAAGTACTCAAAGACATTATTTAAAGTAATGAAACGTATATACATTTAGATAGTAAAAAGAAATTCTTAAGCATAAAATGTCCCTAAACGCATAAAATGCGTGGGGATAAACATAACATTATGTTGATAAAGTGTTTAACGAGAAATTAAGCAATCCTAAGTACCGAAAGGATTTAAAAACATAAAAATCCAGTTTTTAGCTAATTATTCAAACTGAACTACCAAAGTCATAAATATTTAATAGATTCTTCATACTACCTTGTTTTGGTGAAAAAGCTCTCACTGGTAGGTTAAAAATTACCGGAGTTAAAATGTTTAAACTAATATCAAAGAGATAACAAATCCGAGGCCGGCGGCACTTAATGTAATCTAGCAATTGAATCGATTGTTTGGAAGCAAAAAGAAAAAAGAAACTATAGAAAGAAAGAAATTATGAAGTAATTATGAACTAATAATAGAAGAATTATTCACACAAGTATGAATCTTTGTGAATACTGTGGTAAATCAATTATCTGGACTAAAGTAATCTTTATGAAGTTCTTGCAATCAAAAAACTTTCTATTGTGAGTGAGCATAAAATAAAAGGATAATAAACTGCTTATGAGTGCACTGATTGTGAATTTGCGATTTAAAAAACTGTTATGCTTTCCAAAAATTCTAAGAATAATAAAATTATGACCCCTAGATCGAGCAAAAGACGTATTATTGGTCCTTTATAATATTTCAATCCGTTTTCAATTAATACAACTATTAAGTGTTCTTTACTTCCTGGAAACAATGAGTGATAATTTTGCTTACTCTACTAAACCTCAGGTTAGTAGACGGTTATACGAGCTGTCAGTACTCAGAATTATACTATATATACGTTTTTGATAAACATTTTGCCCGTTTATTACCCATTTATTGAAGTTAATATACTTAAAATCGAAACAAAGCATGTGTGTCGAGACCCAATTTTGAATAATTTGTCGGATATCTCAGAAATGGCTGATATTACTAGTCTTGGATGTATTTTATTCAGCTTTTCAGTTCCATAGATTTAACTAGATCCAATAACTTCAAATAACTTATAAACTATCTTTGCACAAAAAACATCGGTTTCGCTTTATTTCCGTCCTTTCCTGGAAAATCGGGTGAACTCTTTGGCTACCCGTAGCTCGCCAACAAAGCGTTTATCGACACATGTGTATATGAACTTTTTCCCATTTTGATGAAAATAAACCACCCGAAAAGATTGTCAGTATACTCGTGGGACACCCTGTATATGCACTGGACCAGTGTTTTATGCTGTGATAACGTATCGATAAAACTGCGATGTAACTACGTATTTTGTGTGTCATAAGAGCAGAAGGAGTATTTTCTTACATATCTACAAACAGTATAAGAAAGTATATAAATAATAAAAATAACTCACTGTACACGACGGTCCTGGACCTCCCTCTGAGCCTCACATTGTGTTCCTTGTTTAGTGGTTCTCCGAGGTGCTGCGATTAGAATGATTTTGAATGTAATACTGTGCAATTCAGAACATTGAAATACACCGAAATTTTCTTCCGATGTTTCCATGGAAACAAGTAATTTAGATGTGTACTTAGATGTGTGGGACATATCTGTACGTCAGAACCACACTAGCGTAACTCCAAATTTTTCGATATTCTGGTTTTGAGCATTCTGTATATATTTTTTCTGCTTTATAAAGCCATAACAATGTAACTCCTTAAAAAAAAACCTAGCAGGAAATAGGAGTGTTTGAAATAGCTTAATTCCAAAGGGATGTAAGAACCAGAACAGCGTAAGGTCACTTAATATGTTATGGTCCTCACAAAAATTTAAAAAGTACAGAGCGTAACTCCAGCTGGGGAGTTACGCTACTCTGGCTCAACTTTATTGTTGCTAGAATGGTTGATACAAACAGCTGTTTTATTTTCTAGAGTAGTTGTGCATGTCTCAGCTGATTGGTCGAATGTGAAATTTACATGAATTGATGCCCTAACCTAAACTTATAGTTTCATCAACATGAGCAGCAGAGCGAAACTTATTTTACAATTAGCTTTGGAGGACAATGTAAATAATTCTCAGCAATTACTATTATTACCAGAACAAACTACTAAAGAAAACAATGAAACAAACGTCTTAAGCTTGTCTTCGATGGACACAAATCCTGCACCCTCATTGACATCATTACAGGTAAGCCTGGTTAAAATGTACTTATACAATTACTTGTGTTGCAAACCAATTTTTTTACTGTTATAACTCTTAGCCCTCATTTTTTTCTAACAACTGGTATTATTCTTTTGTTAAACCTCTGGGTCCCAAAACTTGTTAAAAACTCTCCAGCAACTTCATCCCTACCACTTATAGGGTTAAAACACTTATTGGTAATCAAATTGGTATAGATTGATAAATCTGTTTACAATACTGGTGTGAGTTACTTTCAAGTGGCTGAGCCTATCCGTACAAAATTAAATTATAAGCATACCACAACAATAATTATACTATTAGCCTATTTTCACTGAAGGTCGTAAAAATACAATAAATTTATATTTTGCAGGCAGTTGATCCGTTTGTTCTTCTCAACAATGAAAATGAATATATAATGGAAGTCGAATCAGAAAGTAATAAAGAATTCGCTACTGATGAAAATATTGTTTGGAATGATGGTATTACCAACCAGGATTTTCAGTCATATGATATCTCCTTTTCATCGCAAGGTAAGTGTTCATCAAGAATGTTTTAAACTCACTACTATAAAAGACTGCAGTATAATAAGCGACCACCCGTCGAATACCAGTATATCGATAGTCAATATCGAAACTATTGAGTACATAAACATTCGAATTATAAATATTTAAAATTAATAACATTGTCATCTGTTATTATTTTAGATATTACAGCTGAATTAGACTGTGAATTGAAATAACTATGATGTAATTACCGGTAGGATATTTTGGTTGTGGTAGATAATCACGAATATCGATACTACGATTATATGAATAGTCGATATACTGTTAATCGACTGATGGTCATTTATTATATTGCAGCCCTATAAAACCATTCACCATGATGGGAAAGTTTTGTAAATTATAGTAGACTTGTTTTTTGTCATACTACACAAATAATAGCTATTTGTATACTTAAGCTTACCCATGAAGTGAGTGTTTTTCGTTCTTACAGATTAAGTGTGTTACAAGTACATTCATACGTATATATTTATCTTAATGTTTGGTGCCATATACAACTAATTCATATTTTTAAAGCTGCTTTGATGATTGCAAACTGCTAAAAATATGTAGTTTACCATGCTTGATATTGCAATTTTAATCTCAAGTTTGACATTCGGCCTTCTTTTTGTAGAGACAAATTTTTATGTTGTACAAAATGTGAATAAAATTTCAATAAAACAAATGTTTTGTCATACTAATTTACAAATGATTCTACCAAGGCTTTCATACATTAGTTCATACTGGACCTAAAAATGTGATGCTTAAACACTTCTAATTATATATACTTTAATTATGATCTTCAGCGGTTGTGTTAATCAAGTTTTAAATTTATAATACCACATTTATAACCGATAATTCACAATTTCATATTTTTCAGGCCTAGTTGCTGAAGAAGAGGATAGTCTTCAAGAATTGGCTGTCTCTGGTAATGCAGATATCCCATCACCAGGAACTTCTGTTTTGTCATCTAACGTAGATGACACTGATATTGATAGCACATACTGTCCTCGTTTCAACTCAGAGTCAGAACTATCTACTGATGAGTCTATAGTGAGTATTCCTAGAGTTGCTTCAAAGGTTTCAAGTGACAGTACTTCTTATGTGAGGAGGAGCCAAAAGATAGCTCAAGACAAAATTCTACTGGTTCCTTACACTGATTCGGACACGGAGGAAGAAGCAAACAAAACCAATCCTAATGTAAAAAAAGGAAAGAAGAGGGTGAGGAATGAAAACAAATGGAAAAAATGTGTGAGGAAACAGCTAAGAGTTAGTGGAAAAAACTATCTTAGTGCTAAGGGAGCAGAGATTAAAGCAAGATCTCTGAAATCTCCTTGCAAATCTACTTGCCGTCTCAAGTGCTATCAGCGCTTTACCAAAGATCAGAGAGAAGGTATATTTTCAGATTTTTGGAGAGAAGACAGAGACTGGGATTCTAAACGTCAGTTTGTTGTTTCCTGTATAAGCAGCAAGCCTGTCGCTAGGTCCAGGAAGAAAGATGGCTCAAAGGGAAACCGGGCTCAAAGTAATAAATTTAGTTTTCAAATAAATAGTTGTGAAGAAATAGTCTGCAAAACATTTTTCCTAAACACTCTGGCTATCTCTGAGATGTTTATGCGAATATCACAACAGAAAACAAGCAAGACAGGAATGGTTGAGCCTGACCAAAGAGGTAAACATGTACCTGGAACAAAAATTAAGAATGAAATAATAGATGGAATTAAATCTCATATTTCAAAATATCCAGCGTATCAAAGCCATTACAGCAGAGAACGTACAAGCAGGAACTATTTGGGCAATCACCTCAACATTAACAAAATGTATGGACTGTATGTTGAAGAGTGTAGAGAAAAACAAGTTAATCCTGCAAAGAAGTGGTTGTTTAGCAAAGTGTTTAATGAGGACTTTAACATGGCATTCAAGTTACCAGACAATGACACATGCGATGTGTGTGATGAATTTGAATGTAGATTGAAGAATAAACAAAATTCAGAAGAATTGGAAGAGATTAGCAGGAGACACCAAGAGCATTTAGATGAGGCTGCGTCCAGATATCGTTTGAAAAGGGAAGACAAACTTCATGGAAAAGAAGATCACAAAAGCAAAGTAGTAATGGCTGACCTTCAAAAATGTCTCCCTACACCTAATCTTACAAATTCACAAAGCTTTTACCTAAGGAAACTTTGGACACTAAATTACACGATTCATGATCCTGCAAACAATAAGACCTGGTGCATGCTATGGGATGAAGTAACAGGGGGTAGAGGTGGAAGTGAAATGGCCTCTTGTTTTTATGCTTGGGCAAGTAGAGATATTATTGAAAGCGGAATTGAGAAATTAACCGTCTGGACAGACAACTGTAGCGGACAAAACCGTAACATGAACATGATTTTAATGTATATATGGTTATTGAAAACTAGTCCAAACTTGAGAGAGATAAATCACAAATTTTTGCTTCCAGGTCACACACATATGGAAGTAGATGGCCAACACAGTATAATTGAAAGAGCCAAGAAACATATTTCTGGCAACACAATATATACATGTAATGATTGGGCAAATTTTATTGCTTCCTGTAAGAAGAAAGACCCCTTTGAAGTTGAGAGAATGAATTTAGAAGATTTTCTAGATTTCATGGCCATTGTGAAAGGCAGAAAATCTGCTTTCGTAGCAAGAAAGAAAAACACTGATGGTGAACCCTTTTTGATATCTGCAACTGTGTGGTTGCAACTTAGATCTGACAAAGTGGGTGTTCTTTTTTACAAAACTAATTTTAAAAATGACACGTTCAAAGAAGTTGACCTAACCAGACGATCTCTGAGAAATCAAGAAGTTACAATGCCTACAACCATCCCTCAGCTAAGACAGAGCAAAAAGCCAATCAGCTCACAGAAATACAGAGATCTCATGACAATTTTACAATGGGTACCTAATGAGTATAAAGCTTACTTTCAACTCCTGCCCCATGGAGAGGATGCGGGAGACTTTCCAGATGAAGATTCAACGTCAGTTGAGTTATTTTAAAAAAATATTTATCATCTACCAATGAATTTCATGTTTTAATTTTTGACTTAACCTTACTTATGTAAACACATTAATAAATAAGTATTATTAATTTAGATGTATATAAAAATAAAAGCGTATCTTAAATATATGTGTTTTTTATTTTGAACCATAACAGCGTAAGTCCCTTACCAAGCTATTAAAAAATTTCAAAAAAATTATTAAACCAAAGTCATGAATAATTCACCTCTAAAAACATAAAAAACATAATAATTCATAAAAAGTCCAAGCCATAGAATTGTTACAGTAAAGAAACATATGTTCTTACAAGTTTTGTGCTCTCCTGTAAAATTAGTGACATGTGAGTTGCGCTAGTCTGGTTCTGAGGTACAGATATTAGCTGGATTGTATTAATAAAAGTGTCGATATTCTGTTATACGCAAGTGACGTTCTTCAGTAATTATGGAAGTAACTACATGAATTCTTCCTATTATTTCTTTTCCAGTATAGAGAGAACGTTTACGAGTATAAGCAAACAGCCTTAAATTTCGTAAAATTTATGAAACCTTTCCGCCAAAAATGAAATTAATTATCAGCCAAAACTAGCTTAGATCCGGGTCGTAATAAAAGAACTAGAATGAAGTACAAAATTTCAAGCCATGGGTTTTTCATCAATATTTTGTTTTATTAAAAAAATTTAAATCTGACCATCAGTTAACGTTATGGAAAGACGAAATTTGCCACTTTTAGCCAAGTATTTGTTACCGTTATTGTAAAACATTCTAGATTATATATTTTTTGAAGTGCGACCTTCGAAACTTTTAATTCGTAAATTATTCTTTAAAAAATACACTAGTACTAGTTTACTTATTGTAGTACATACAATACTAGTACTTATTTGTACGTTTTACTATAACCTTTTTTCATTGAAGGTTCTCAGCGTGCTCTATTCTGACATGCAATAAAGGTTTGTATCAATTAATCAGTACTCTACAGTTCTGTAACAACAAAGTGCACTAGTTGTTGATTGGACACTTCTATCACGTTACTTCTCGAACATTATTAACTCACTTATATCCAAATAAGGGCTTTTAATCTGACAATTTAGAAAATTTTCTCTTGACCAAGTTTTATTCAACAAAAATATCTTTGTAGTGGATGTCGTATTTAAATATTTTCAAAAAAAATGCTTTATAAATACGTAGTACCTTATATTTATTTACAAAAAATTTATCTAAATATAAAAATCAATAAATTTCCAACGCTAAATTTATTTTGTCTTTTTATTTCACACTGTTTTATTCAAATGGTCATGTATTATATTTACAGCTTTAAACATTTATAGCTAAGACATCACTTACAGCTGTAGAGTTTGGATTGAATTTTAAAAACTTTATCTTAAATTACTAGCTACTCCGTCATTTCTTTGAAACTGAGGAAATAACCTTGCAAAATAATTAATAAACGGTTTTTGTAACTTGGAAAGCTGATATGACATTACTATGATGAGGATAAGTAAAGTTGTTTTCTGGAATGTCACTTTTAGCCAGGTTTACACTCGCATACGAAACTATTGCATAAATATGTTTTATTTATGAACATATTATTATATCTACTATTTCCTATTCGTTATGACATCAGTCAGTAGACTGTAATATAATAAAATGGTTTTGTTACTATCGTAACTAGTAGCAACCTTAACATTCAATACGCTTTGTGAAGAAAATCATTGATGGAGGTATGTCTCAATTTAATTTTCAAGAGAAAACGCCAAAATATCTGCGAGACACATTATACACCTATCTATACTCTGAAAATTTGGTGATCTTACGTTTACACGGTGCAGTCCTAAGTCACATTATTTTAATGTAACTTTTCTACCTTAAAAGTTTGTTTAGGGAGTTGTGCTAATCCTCATTTCTCTAAGATTCATCTGTGGACTCTTGGATATGTGTAGTCCGTACTAGTGTAGTCGAGAAGTGGAGGTTTAAAAGCCAGCTTACTTTATAGAAGGCAATATTAACCTAAATACGAGTAGGGTTTAAAAAGATCTTTTTCGCCATCCGACTCGCTATGTGTTAGGAAGAATCCTTCAAGGTCCTGAATGGCTGCAAATTAATTGTTCCCCTGCTTGTTCCGTTTACTCATCTAGCCTAGCTCTGTTGAGTTCCTTCTGTTGTCAGCCTAACGTGAGAAAGTATCCAAGGCTCGCGGCTATAACTTCTGTGGTTATCATGGCAATAATCCCCAGCACCATCTATTTCACAACATGAGCATTTTAATTTCCCAGTACCTCGGTCTATATACCACACTGGATGAGTGTATAAGCTTTTGGAATTAGACTTTAAATTCCTTTACTTTTTAAACATTTTAGTACTAGCAACGAAATAATGTATTTGGAATTAACACTCCACTCAAAACTTCAACCGTTATTGCTTGGTAGCTTAAATAATATATATATATATATATATATATATATATATATATATATATATATATATATATATATACTATAGATAAAATCATGTTTTGTAACCGTCTTACATATTCATGAATGGACTAATTATCAACTTTTAGATACACTCTCTGGGGAAATTATTCGATATGTTATGTTATTGTTATAAGTTCATTTTCAATTAGTATGAGGTAATTTACAGAAATTAATAACTCTTTTATAACTGACAAAATGTGGGCAGTAACTATTTTCATAACTAGGCTCCAATGTCTAAAGTACTGTCCTATTACTAACTGGGTTATCCCTAGCTTAATTAATTAAATTCCCATACTTACTGTACAAATGACTTTGATTACTCTCGTGCTTTAAGTAATTATCTTTTTATAATATTAAAAAGTTACAGCAGTCGCATGGTTTTAATTGTTTCAAATTAAAAAGATAAATTATGAAACATATTCAAATATGGTATTGCTTTTGTAGCTATAACCATATTATAGAAGTTTTAGAATAAATAGCGAGGTTTTTGACTTTCATAAAATGTATTCTCTGTTTTATTGAGGAATTAATTTCACTAAGAAAAAGCTTTGAGATATTTAAAATTAACAACATTCAGCCGCTCGTGAATCTCAGATGTATGTAAGTTTGAAATATAATTGAACATTTAATATATATGTTACTTTTAAAAACTGAACATAAAATAAATTAATTCACAAATCTTATATTCCACACAAATAAACATGGTGCAACTTCTTTAGTTTTAAGAATACCATAGCAATATTATAAAATTATGTTGTATTTCAAATGTGTAATACTATGGTTTTAAGGAATAAATATTATTTATTTTTACTCATACCTTAGTACTAAATTGTTTCGTATACATAATTAGAGCTACATCAATTTAATATATTGTCTTTATATACAAAATAAATGTTAACTGGCCAAAAAACGTCCATGTTTAGATAGATAAAGGGAGAAATATAAGTATAGGTACTCATAATAACTGCATTTTCTAAAAAGCTACATCCGCACCTAAGATTTAGAGTGTCTGAGAAAGATTTTGCATTTAAACACGGAGTCCCTCTAGATATTATGGAAATATACATGTTAGCTTCTGACTTTGAACACAATTTCCTATTGAGTAACAGTTTCTTCCAAGATAGGTCTTGTTTCAGTAGAGTAATAAACATTGCTAAAAATATGACGGTTACTCGAGAAAATCCAATCTCCTAATCCACTAAAAAAATTAGACTACGTTTAAAAGTTAACGTTTTGAGGTCCTGAATTTGAAAAGTAAATTGTTTCTATTAAAAAATTAGATTCTCAAATTTATCTGTAAAATTTTGTAATATACGAACGAATAGCAGCACGAGTTTTGTAACACTTTATGTATATTAGGACACATATAACGAGTACAAAACACGTCAAATTACGAATACTTGCATTTAAATACCTATTCGAATAGAAAGGTGCTTGTTTACGATTCTCCAATCATTATATCAGCCCCAGAGCTGCATGAGAAATCTTGCATTTTATGTTCATGGCATGAACCAATATGTTTGTCAAATTTATTCTAAGCAGTACATTGGAACGTTGAAAATAAAAAATATAGTTCATCTAGCGCTGCAACCTAAATTCAATCCCAATATACGTTTGATATTTTTGAAAAAAAATATTAGTTTTAAGGACAAAATTCTTTTAATAGATGCAGTAAAATTGTTGCATAATTTTTCTACAATGATGCCTTAACGATATGTACTGTTCATACAATCCGAATTAATTCATTTCTGGTTTTCTATCTATAAGTCTATCTGTCTTTATATCTCTCTACCTGTATGTCTTGACTTCTCTCTGTCTGTATATCTGTATCACTGTCCGTATGTGTATATGTCTCCCTGTCCGTATCTAGAAGAAGTAATGTGATAAAGATAAACTTTTCACGGAGACGAGAACGCACCCAGGTAAAAAGATTGTGGAGGTCCAGACAAACGATATTTCCCGGAGTGGACAGACAATAAGGCCTCGTTTTGTTCCTCAAACAGTTCTTTACCTGTTTTTTTTGTTGATAACGTTCTTTCAGCAGTACATATTAGTAATACTGAATTGCTTAAATCGAAATAATTTTACAAATAAGTAATTGAAACAATATTTGTGATAATATCCTCTCAAAACTGTTATGCTTGCAATTCTTGAGAGGAATTGCTGGTTTGTAAGATATTCAACATGTAAAAGTTTTAATGACCACCATTTTGAAATACTAAACTTAATTTCATAATAAATTTTTCAGTAACTGGCCAAAAATGTTTCACATTAAAAGTTGAACCAAACTTAGTATATTAGTAATTCTTTTAAAGCACATACAGATTGACAGATGTGAAATCCTGATCACAGACATTCGTATGGTGAAGTATGTTTGTCTTGACCTAAGCATTAACGTAGTATATGTTTGTCCAGACAGTTACTGGACACCCTATATAAATGTTATGTGTCATGATTATTTATGCCATAATAATATTGATGCTATTCATTGGATTAAGTAATTAACTAAACGGGATTCATGTGACACATGATAAAAAGATAGCTGGTGATCGGGAAATTTATTTCATTTCCAAGGGGGTTATTTGGAACTGATCATATGATTTAGTTATATATGATTTAAAATTTGTTATATTTACACGTAAGTATTACTAACAGTTTAGCAGAACATTGTATGGAGTTGAATAAAACTATTATAATATTTGTTTAGTCACCATTCTAAAATAAATAGTTGTTGATACAATAGATACTGTAAAGCGGGAAAACGTGGGTAAAAATATTGGATTTTAGTACATAAGCTACTGAATCATGTCCTCACAGGAATAAAATAATCGTTTCAGGATTGTCCAAAGACGGTGAACAACTCAATACTGGAACTAACTAGTTAGCGAATGTCAACCAGAGTGGACTCATATAATAAAATCGGCGCAATTTCTCAACTTAAGAAATAAGACCTGAGTATGAATATAAGAAATATTCTTTCTTATTTTTTATATAAACAGCATTTAAACAGTTTCCAAGCTACTTTATTCTTAATTAATCCTTCTATGGTTTACAGCCCACTGCATTTATAAAAAGCTGCACCTTTAGATAGATTTAAGAATCTTTCGATTCATTTAAAACTTAATTAATAGTGAATGATAATAATATTAAGTAGATCATTAAAATCATGTCTTCGTTCTGATATAAAAACTTATTATAAATTAGTAAATATTTAACCTGTTTATAAAAAAAATATTACAACCATAGCCGACAAAAATTTCAGGTTTATGGCAATTGGTTTATTTTAACTCTTTGACTTTAGTGCACTGTCTTTAAAGTTGAAGACATACTGAAGTATTCTTCTGTAAATTTTGCTGTTACTTGTCCGTCGACGTCATTCCACTGATCTGGCATGCTCGATGACCGGTCACAAGACCCAAGGTCAGACAATCGATCTTGTCGGAGTCGATCTTCGCACTGACTGTTTCACCCAATGCCAGCTGTACGTCCTGCTCAGTAGAGTTCGACGGCCTGAAGAAATCGGTGGTCGTTGTCTGTCCTGATAGGGTATCCGATCAATTCGCCTACGCAAGTAAAATTGTGTACGGCGACTTCTTCAGTAAACCAATTGACACTGGTAGTAGGCTAGTGGACCTGCGAAACAAATCTCCCGGTTCTGATTTGTAAGGAAGTAGGCAAGGAGACCCGCCAAAACAAAAAGTCGTAGTCAATATAAATAAGTTTCCTGCAAATATGTAAATATATGGTCTCTGTGTATGCCGGCCTCACTGAGGCGAGACTTTATACGTCATGCTTGCGTTTTAAATCATTGAAAAAAGACATAGAACAGGTTATTAGAAACTCCGGTTTACTTTTTGCTTCCTGGAAAACCTAACCTCGGACTTTAGTTATCACCAAATTTTCCTTGTCTACTAGTTTTTCTAACAAATGTTAATTTTTTCTAGGGAATACCTTGATTATTTTTTACACGACACATATTATTAGTCATAGCGTTAGACAAAAATTACGACCCGCACATTTGTAGAGATCGGATAAAACTACGATCGTGAAATTTCGAAACCATTTCCGAATTTATCCATTCACCAAATCCCTCTTATCCCCGAATTTGGACGTGAGCAACTTTGAGACCTGTGGCAAGTTGTAATATTATACAATCCAATGTACTAAAACCAGGGTTAGTTTTTTTTAAGTGAATTTACCTTTAAGTAAAACAAGAAATGTAGTTCCATACTCTCAGGAATACACAACTATCCTAATTAAATTTGGCACAATTATATTACGCTTACAAAAATAATCACATTTATTACTTTTTATTTAAGTAAATGGTGGAATAGGTAGTGACAAAAAAGTTAAGAGTTATGATTTTAAAACGATTGAGCTTAAAAAAATTAAAAAACCTATTTTCACCTCTTTTATAATTAATTGCATGTTTCTTACTTAAAATATAAATCTTCCAATGGACGTAAAAATATTTTTACGTTTCCATGAATCGTTGGTAGCGATTTCATTTTGTTCCTGCAACCTGTGACGCCCAAAGAGGCTCTTAACATTTCGACTAGAAGTTTAGCGTCAACCTCTCTATGAGGGACTTACTAATACATGCTGATTGTTAAGTAATTTAGCAGCATTGTACATAGTAATCTGACATTAAGTGATTCTTAACATAATTAATAACTTATAGCGTAGTACACTTCCGTTTAAAATTTTTTTATCAAACTAATTATTATAACTGTTTTATTCTTAACTAATAGGAACAAAGGTACTCTCAGTTATGTGCAAATTTATTTTAAAAAGGAATTATTTAAAGATAAATAATTTTATCAAAACGGTATTGTTTACAAAACTAAAGGTTTAATAACTACAAGAAGTGTTACAAAATGAAGAAAAAATTGTTTGTACTATGACAGGAAACAAAAAGGAGAATATACATTTTATTCTGAATGTCTGTGAAGGTTAACTTCAGAGGTCTGGTGATGTTTTTGTAAACTAATAGGTTAAATCAACAATTACAGACCATATTTCTACTCAAATCTGTATAATATAAATATTTTTTTTATTGAGTGTAATCAATTAAATGTGATTAAGGTATGAATTTTGTTCCTAAGTAAACTAGCATTCGATTATTTCAAAGCAAGTTCAATAATGCACTGTTATTAAATGCCTGAGTGATCTCTAAGACATTTTTAAGTAAATAATTCTCCAAGTAATCTTTACACTATTTTTCAGGTACGTATGTACAGATATTATATAGCTTGGTCGAAGTGTATCAAATCATGTGTATAAAAATGATTGTATACTGATTCTTTCTGTATACTTAGAGTACTGAAAGGATTTACAAACATAATATCAAGTTATTTTTTAGCTCACAAAATATACGAAAATAACTCAAGTAATCTTTACACTTTTTATCAGATATGTATGAACGGATATGATATAGCTTGTACGATGTGTAGATAATTATTTAAAACTGATTTTTTTTGTATACTTACGTGTTATTGGTCTTTTATAATATTTCAATGCGTTTTAAATGAATACAACTATTAAGTGTTCTTTACTTCCTGGAAACAATGAGTGATAATTTTGCTTACTCTACTAAACCTCAGGTTGGTAGCCGGTTATACGAGCTGTCAGTACTCAGAGTTATCGCATATATATATATATATATATATATATATATATATATATATATATATATATATAATTTTGCGCGTTTAAACCCATTTATTGAAGTTAATATACTTCAAATCGAAACAAAGCATGTGTCTTGAATAAACACCGAATTTTGAATATTTTGTCGGATATCTCTGAAATGGCTGGTCTTACTGGTCTCGAATGTATTTTATTCAGCTTTTCAGTTCCATAAATTTAACTGGATGCAATAACTTCGTATTTTGTGTGTCATAAGAGCAGAAGGAATATATTTTTCAATATCTACAAACAGTATAAAAAAGTATATAAATAATAAAAATAACTCACTGTACACGACGGTCCTGGACATCTCTCTGAGCCTCACATCGTGTTACTTGTTCGGTGGTTGTCCGAGGTGCTGCGATTAGAATTATTTTTTAATATAATACTGAGCAATTCAGAACATTGAAATACCCCGAAACTTTCTTCAAGGATACAAGTAATTTAGATGTGTATATTTTATTATATGCAAGTGACGTTCTTAAGTAAATATGCAACTAACTACATGAATTCTATCTATTTCTTTTCTAGTATAGGGAGAACGTTTACGAGTATAATGAAACAGCCTTAAGGTTCGTAAAATTTATGAAACATTTCCTCCAAAATTGAAATTAATTTTCAGCCAAAACTAGCTTTGATCCGAGTCATAATAAAAGTACTAGAATGAAGTAAAAATATCAAGCAATAGGGTTATTAGAAATATTGTTTTTATTAAAAACATTTAAATCTGACTGTCAGCCAACGTTAGGGAAAGACTAAATTTGCCACTTTCAGCCTAGTATTTGTTACCGTTATTGTAATACATTCTAGATTATATATATTTTATATAGATTATATATATTTTGAAGGGTGACCATCGAAACTTTTTATTCGTAAATTATTCTTTGAAAAATACACTAGTAATACTTTACATAGTACATACAATACTAGTAATTATTTTTATGTTTTACTCTAACTTTTTTTATTGAACGTTCTCAGCGTGCTCTAGTCTGACATGCAATGAGGGTTTGTATCAGTTAATCAGTACTCTGCAGTCCAGTAACAACAAAGTGCACTATATGTTGATTGGACACTTCTATCATGTTACTTCTCGAACATTTATAAACTCACTTATATACAAATAAGTGCTTTTATAATCTTGAAAATTTAGAACATTTTCTCTTGACCAAGTTTTGCTTACCAAAAATATCTTAGTAGTGGATGTCGTATTTAAAAATTTGCAAAAACAATGTATTATAACTACGTAGTACCTTACATTTATTCTTTTAAGTAATGTAAATATATAAATTTCTATAGCTACATTTGTTTTTTGTCCTTTTATTTTGCACTTTTTTATTCAAATAAATATATATTATATTTACAGCTTTTAAATATTTATAGCTAAAATATCACTTACGGCTGTAGAGTGTGGATTGAATTTTAAAAACTTTACCGTTAAATTACTAGCTACTCCGTCATTCTTGGAAACTGAGGAAAGAACATTGCAGTGTAATTAATAAACGGTTTTGTTACTTGGAAAGCTGATATGACGTTACATTGATGAGTTAAAAAAAGTTGTTTTCTGGAATGTCACTATTAGCCAGGTTTTCACTCGCTTACGAAACTGTCGCATAAATATTATGATCATATTATTATATCAACTATTGCCTATTGGTTATGACATTTGTCAGTAGAATGTAATATAAAACAAATGGTTTTATTACTATCGTAACTAGTAGCAACCTTAACATTCAATACGCTTTGTGAAGAAAATCATTGATGGAGACATTTCTCAATTTAATTTTCAAGAGAAAACGCCAAAATATCTGCGAGACACATTATACACTTATCTATACTCTGAACTGTTGGTGATCTTACGGTTTCACGGTGCAGCCCTAAGTCACCTTCAGTGTAAATTTACTACATTACAAATTTTATTTAGGGGCTTAAGCTAATCATCATTCCTCTAAGATTCATCTGTGGATACTTGGATCTGTGTAGTCCGTACTTAGTCGAGAATTGGAGATTCAAAAGGCAGCTTAACTTTATAGAAGACCATATTCACCTAAATACCAGTTAGATTAAAAAGATCTTTCGCGTCACCCCTCTCGCTATGAGTTAGGATGTTATCCTTCAAGGTCCTGAAAGACTGCAAATTAATTGTTCCCCTGCTTGTTCCGTTTACTCATCTGACCTAGCTCTGGTGAGCTCCTATTTTTGTCCGCCTAATGCGAGAAAGAGTCCAAGACCTGCGGCTATAACTTCTGTGGTGTTCATGGGAATAATCCCCAGCACCATCCATTTCACAACATGAGCATTTTAATTGCCAACTACCTCGGTCTATATACCACACTGGATGAGTGTATAGGTAGTATAATGACCTTTAGTCATTAGGTTTAAAATTCCTCTACTTTTTAAAATATTTCAGTACTAACAACGAAATATTGTATTGGGAATTCACAATCCACTTCAATCCTTATTGCTTGGTAGCTTAAAACTTTAGGATAATAGAGTGAAGTCAGACTCCTTATATGTTAGAGATGACAAATTAGCAAAACTATTTTATATTATTCTTCACACTTGTTACGTGTTAGCTTCTATGATTCTCAGCCTAATTCCATGTTTGGACAGCAACATGATGTAATTCATTTTGTCTATGTAGAAACCTCATGCACGGTTTTAAAACAGTAATCAAATAAAATTTCTGGTAAGCAAACTAGGGTACTACCACAAAGATGTGCAATGGAATCATATATTGTCTGTAACTGTCAACATTGAGCACAATATGTTATAATATCTTTTTACTCTATTAATAAATGTGGCATTACAATATCACATGATAGTATGCGGTTTGTCTCCTCCTTCATTAATACTCCTGCGTAGATAATTCTGCCACGCTTGGAAAGCACCCTGGAACTCCTCCACTGGAACGCCTCTCAGTACTCATAACTTTAGCTTGGATGTTTCCCACTGAATCCCAGTGCTTTCCCTTCAGCTCTCTCTTCCGCCAGTGGAACAAAAATATCACATGGAGCTATGCCAGGGCTGTAAGTAGATTGGGGCACCACGGGGGTCTTGTTCTGGGTAGGGTAGTTGGCAACTACGAATGCCGTGTGGCGGGGGGCATTTTCATGGTGGAGCTGAAAGATGACTAATATCAGGCCGGACGCGGGTGATTTGGCGTTTCAGTCTCGAGCATCTCCAGGTAAAGCACTGCGTTGACAGTTTTTTTCTTACGGTATACAACTCAAAATGGACGATTCCTCGAACGTCAAAGAAGACTATCAGCATTATTTTGATACGACACATGCTCATGTGGTTAGGGAGAGGATTGTGTGTACCACTGGGAGCTCTGCCTTTTGTATTTTGAATTTTAATATTTCCTGGTGCTTTTGTATAACACAAATTGCTAAAAAATATGTGCTTTGGTTATTCAGGCAATGGTTCACACCGGCAGGGTGCCATTCAATTTATAAGTTTAGCTGACGCATTATTCTTCAAAGCAACTTATTATATTTCGGCATGAAACAGAAATTTCATTATTATTGTTTACAAAGAGAAATTTTTATATTTGAATTTAGTATTAGATTCTAATTTATCATCATCATCATAATCATCTGACGTTTCCGTTATCAAAAACGTCAGAATCAAATTATGCATTCCTAATATTGCTAAATTAAAATTGGCCCGTAATTATCTCTTGTATTGTGCAATAGAGCTCTGGCCTGGATTTCTGTAACTAATAGAATGAGTTAAATCTTCTGGAACAAATTTAGGTCACAAATGTTTGGTATTGTTTTTAAATTTTGAAATATATCAATCAAACCAAAAATAATTATCGTTTTGATATCTTAAATAAAAATCAACAACTAATTTCAACTCATTACAAATTTTTTCCTTACTAGCAACGCTAGAAAGATTGTTGTAAAACACAAATTAGAAAATGATTCTCATAACAATATATAAACATTTTTGATAAAACTGTACGAAAATTTCCAATATCTATTGGTGTCCATTATGTACGAAATATTGTAAACTGATTCTCCCTGTACTCTATGGGTACTAAGAGGATTATACATATCACCAAACACGAATTAGTAGCTTTTAAACAAAACATATAATGTAGTGTATTAAATATTTATTTTTTGTCCTTCTGTTAATACTATATATAAACTATTCTGGTGTGCTGTCCTTTAAATAATGGCTAAAACTAGATTTTAAACTGCTTTGTGTAACGAGAAAATAATAGTGAGTAAAAATTAAGATTTATATTGAATTAAAGTAACTCATCCTTGTAAGTCCTGGTACTGCTTCCAACCATCAGTGTTACTGGTGCTACTTCCGTGACTAACTGTGTATTGAACGAAGTTTGAAAAATGCAGCGACATAACACTGTAGAATTATTTAAAAATATTTAATTATAAATGCCAATGTGTTTCCATGGATACAAAATAATATTTTGAGTAAACTGCTGCTTAAGTTTCACCCGTCCCTTACATTGCTGACGTCACGACTACTAATAACACTAAACACTAGTTGACTGATTAACCCAACACATTTATTTTAGGGGCACAAACGGGTGAATAAAAACTTCAATATCAAGATTCTAATAAAATTTTTTCCCCGTTTCTGATCTATGTGCTACATTATTTGTGTTTTGGATGCAATATCCAGGGACACTGTTCGACATGACATGTTATACTATTGCTAATTATTCTACAATAGTTTATATTATAAATGCAAACTCTTTTGAAGATTTTTAGATGCGTAATAATCAATGTAACCCTATTGGGCAGATTTCAACTAAACTGAAAAAGACCATTACTTAGATACAAATAAAACTGATGGATATTTTTATTTTAAAGTATTCCTTAAAAATTTTAAAGAATTTTTATATTATTTTAATAACTTAAATATGAATTGAATTTTAAATTTAACTATTTAGTATTTCGCTGCTTACCGTGTGACAGGACGCAGTGTATTCAAGTATTTTGTATTTCAATATATAAATATCATAAGTCATAGTAAGATGAAAATTATTGTTATTGTAACTACAATATATTATTAGGCTATTGCCATTTATACGAACTTGATTAATGTAAACAAAAGTCGTTTGACAGGTATTTGGTCTTCCGATCATATGTTAAGTTTAGTTATTTAAACGCATATGTGACAGATACGGCCAAATACAAAATAATTGAATCGTAAAAAGTGAGGGCTCTGTGGTGTAATGGTAGCACATTCACCCGGCAAGTGAGAGATCCGGGTTCGATTCCCGCCGGAGCAAGTACTTTTTGCAATTCAATGTTTTTTGATAAAAATACAATATATTATTTATATAAATAGCAGCAATGACTTATTAAACCAATTTACATATTCTGCTATGTTATAAAACCTTTATCCAAAGCTTGTTGGACATTTCCTATAGAGTATTTAATAGGCGAGTGTCTCAATAGGTAATAAAGTCACATTTTAGATAATTCTGTACATCGAATTATGATAATGCGATATTAAAAAATGTTTTATAAATTCATAAAATTAGTGGCTCAAAAATAAATATCATACCTCAAAGTACATTTGAGACACCGGATTTGTTATTATTTATTAGTAAGTAAGCTTCTCAGGTAAGAAAGTCCCATCGTGAGAGAACTCTATTTCCTCGTATCATCATACGCTAGTAATCAATTTCTTACAAAGCCTTAAAAGAATGAAAGCTTACAAATGAGTATAATATTTGAAATTTATGATTTAAAACAATTCGTTAATTGTTTAGCCTACGTGCTGTGGCGTTGTAAGCTAACTAATATAATTATTGATATAGTATAGTGCAATTTATAAAATAATTATATGATTGAATGAACCAATTAGAGGATGTTGTTTTCTTATTAATTTTTTGATAAGAAATAAAAGAACAAGACGTTTTATCATGCAGACGCGAGATGCCTGCACATACACGACATGGATAATAGAACAGAATATACAGTGGAATTATAAATATACTAGCATTTGTTGGTACATCTTTGAACCCAATCAGCAACACAATGTATTAACTGTCTAAACTAATAGCATGATGATATCGTTGAGTATTCATTAGTTACAGTAATAAATTAAAAACCCAGTTATCACAATTATGGTACATTTAAAAAACTAAGGATATTTTAAAGCATAAACAAACCTTTGTCTTTGCTGGACAAAATATTAAATTTTGGTAAATATTCATTTGGGATTTTAATTTATAATCAAATGTTAAGAAATCAAAATGTTTGCATGTAGCTACGTTATAAACATCTATTGTCTACTGTACATTTTAAATCAGAAATCAAGAAGAGGGATTTTCATAAATATATTATATATATACTTTTCTCTATAGAATATTTATTTGAGTGTTAAACCACATAGGATAATTCATTAAAGTTTACTATTAATATATTTGAATGTAACTACATTTGATATCAACTTTTAAAACCATCTTTTCATAAATTCATTACAGTTCCAGTTTTCTTGTAAATGAAATTGTAAATCGTACAACACATAGTGTCCAATATTTTAAACTGATATCATTTTCTTGCTTATAGTTTTTATAAGTCAAAAAAACATCATAATCCTGAAGGATTTGAAAAAGGAAAATCGTTGAAGTATAAGTTCTGCAGTCATGTGTAATACACCATATCCCTGAATCAGCATGGTAAATTTAATACTCATTTATAAAGTAAAATTAGAGAAGGCAATTCCGACTGATTTGGGTAAACAATCCAACTAGTCATAAACTAAATATTATTATGCACAAACATGCAAGATTATGACAACCATCTAAGGCATAACAGGTAAGTTCGGAGCTTATTGCCACACAGGATATCCTTAGGATGCAAGCCAATCCGACCCATTATTTAACTACAAAACAAAAACCTCAAACGTTAGTCTAGGGCTAATTTCGTAGATATAAAGCAACTACAATATTTTCGGCTCAAGACCAAAAGACCCTAAGATCGGAAGCCTGCACTATATTAGTAATTATATTCCCCTAACAACAAACCTTTCCAGTAGTGGTCCCTTATTCTGTCAGCAACAACATTAGGAACTAGACTTGGCATCAACTCGCTGATAGAGCTTCCTCGACAAAAAAAGGACCGATGGCTTCCCATTATGTCCTATTCTAAATGTGACCAGGGCAGCATGGACCGGGTTAACACAAGGACAATTCTATCAGTCTAGTTTACTGCTCTCTTCAGGATTGCATTAGTCAATTCCGTGACTGTGATTTTAAATTTACCGCTCACAAGAATTATCATGTCATCTCATCTGCATATACCTGTGGGAAGAGACCTCTACTGTTACAGACCTAAACAGGTCGTCCATAACAAGGAGAAAGGACGCCATCCTTAAGAGAGACTTAAGTGGTTTTTCACTGATCTTTCACCCCAAATATTGGGTTTAACGTTTCTAAATATAAGTAGGAATTTATGTTTAATAAATGTCTGCACTGTTGTCATTTTAAATGTACATTAATGTTTTAGTTATTTAATTCTGGAAATAAAGGTTCTGCAAAAAGTAAGAAAAATTATTACAGTAAGGTGTCAATGCATTAGATTCCAGAGACATTTTTTATCAGATTCTGAGGATTGTTTTCATTATTAGATAATAAAGAAATCAGAGCAGTTTTCATGGTTTAGTTTTGTAAAACAAATAGTCAAAATGGCCATTTTATTGAACTCTCTATTGCTTTAAGGACTTAAAACTAACAAAACTAACGGAATTACACGTATTTAAAGGTTTAGAACTAATAAACATTTTTCTGACCCGTAATAGGTGCTTTATTTTCTGATGTGATTAAAATTTTAGTCTCAGAACTAAAACAAGTAATAGGCGACTTTTAATATATAATAAATGAATGATAAGTACAACTCGCTGTACTAGTAAAAGTACAAGTTCTAAAAAATGTTTGATAGTTTTAAGATATAAATATTATAAAGAAGCTGTGTACTGGAGTCATTCTGGTATTGCTGTACTTTACTAGGGTGTCCTTTCAATTTAGAAGTTCATCAGACGCATTTGTATATGAATTATGTATTCCAGTTTAACACGAGACTGAAGTTAAATTATTATTAGTGATAGTAAGAATACTATTAGAAGACGGAATTTAAATCTAAGTAGGAAGTTTTATTATTGTATCTTTTTAATTTGCCATGTGTTATCTCTTGTATTGTGGATGCGTGCTCTGATGGATGTTTACGTAACTAACAAAACAATTTAGGAATTGTAAAACTATATCTTTCTTTAAAATTATTTGAAACCGTATTTTAAATTATTGAGTTTTAAATATTAAACTTGGTGTAGTTGTGAATTACTAGTGTTACTCAGATAACGTAGTCTAATTTAAACTAAACATAATATTTAGCCAAAAAAAAGTCCAAACAGTTGCTCGAAGACGTACTTTAGAACATTCATCTCATAAAATATTAAATATTTTTTATCAACCAGGCAAAACAGTTCCAAAACTGCTGTGACGATTTGAATCAGGAAAATAATTAAACCCAATTCTCCCTGCAGGCTTTGGGTACAGAGAGGATTAAAACAGCCCAAACACACTTTGCATAAGAAAATCAATGAAAGTATTTTTTTAAAAAAAAGGAAATTCAACGAATTAATACATTTTATTTAAAACTTATATTTTCTTTGGAATAAGGTCATCGTTTTAAATAAACTCTTCATGTGTTTTGTTATAGGCTATTTACTACTCACTAAAACTAAAATGTAAATTGCTTTGGTTATCAAGAGTCATTATTAGGAGAAATTGTGATTAACCAATAATAGAATAAACTCATCCTTGTAAGTTGTGGTCCTCGCCTAGCTACTGACCATCACATTGTACTAAATGTGGTGATTATCTGACGTGCTGCAAGTTGAACGACTTTGGAAATGCTGACCGGTACTCGTAATACTATTTAATGATCAAAAACATTAAAATATCAGACCTTTGTTGTTTCTATGGATATGAAATAATATTTGAGTTGAAACTGTTAATTATATAACATATAGCTGTTTCATTATTTAATCTTTTGGCGCCTTTTTATGTCAAGGATACTACTCAAAAGAAATTAATTTCTACTTGTCTGATCTCCCATACACATACATTATATAGAGAAACCATATATTCATAAGTTATTCACTAAGATATAATTTCATAATTGTATTTTGGAACGGTTGCTTTGTAAATATCCCTCTGGGCATTACCTTTTAGGGCGAGAGATTATTAATGTATTCAGAGTGAAAACCAAATTATACGCTTTGATATAGTAAACTGCAGTTATTTTTGAGGTTGAGTGGTAGATGTTCCCATAACTTTGGGAATCATTTGTAGAGCAGGGAATTTTTCTGGAGCATACGTAGAGCGAAGGAACTCTTCATCTAGGTTTTCTAACTGTGGGGAAAAGCGGAATCGAAGTAAAAATATTTTATAGTAATGGAGCATCCATATAATAAGGTCTCTTTTTTTATTCTTAGTCTTTAAAAGGGCGGCCGATTTTTTCTGCTTTGAAGCATTGAGAAGCAAAAGAAACCACATTTCAACTTCAGTAGTCTCCAAACAATTCAAACAGATCCTCCTTGGAATGTTCAAAACCATTGCGACCATAATGCCAGTGATAAAACATCCTTTACTATCACAACGTATTGAAATATGAGCAGGTATTTAAGATATTTCCTTAGGTTCTCTACGTAATCTACAAACAGATCATCTCTAAAATACCCTGTCTATGGAGATATTATTATTCATGACAACAATTCCGTGATTTTGCATACCCTTTTACAAAGAGACCACTTCTATTTAATGACAAACTGGACGTTCACAATAAGATTTATAGGGATTAGAAGTAACAAAATCCTTAGGGAAGCCCCAAATGAGTATTTGTAACCATTCTAAATTTTTCACCCAGCAGGGATCACTTCTGGCTGGTTTATACCTACCAGTTCAACCCACCACTGGGCACAGCAAAAACCGATGTGTCACTTCAATCTGGGCAACCTTATGATGTCCAGTAGTGGCACTTCACTAACCGCAAACGTTGAGATTCTGGGGTTCATGGGCAATTCGATAGGTCTAGTTTACTGTGGGAGATGACTGTTGGAGTTGGCGGGGTTTGTTCCCTAACCTCAGAGGTTCTTGTTAACCTCAACTAGGGTGTGCCACCCCCTGCCTACTTTCACTGGAGAGGCTGGTTCAGAGCCGGCCTTCCCCTCTCCCGGGGAGACATGACTTTGAGATGTAGTGCCCAAATTCTTCCTCATGTATCTTAATAGGAGGCGGCCCCTACTACCTAACCTTGCCTATTCTGAATATCCTGTCACTCCAGAAGCAGCGCAAAGGTTCTTACAGGACTAAGTGCAATTTATAAGCTTCTTGTCCTAAGGGGAAAAAACATTCTAAACATTAGAATGATGTATTGGATGTTATAATACATAAAATACTTCTTCCTACGTTTAACTAAAGTAATCTATGTACTTATTTTAGCTTGGATTATTGGAAGTCTTGAAAAGGAAGAGAATGCACTACTGCAGGTGTCGCTAAATACTATGTTTTGGGAAATAGAACACTAGCTCCATGAAAAACTAAGATCTCACAATTTAGTTAAAATAAGATTACTGTGTGGCTGTTCTAAAACTTGTGAATTATTCTAATTGTTAGACTATCGTATCAGAGTTATAGTTTTCATATGTTGAAGATTTTAAAGACAGCAAAATCATCAAATTTCAAGAAAGTCTCAGTTCTTTTTTATACTGGTTTAAGCTTTTGGTGGATTTTACATATCAGATAATTGATAACTTTAATGGTTAAACTGAAAATAAACGGATGTTAATCATAATTATTAATTAATAATATTTAATAAATAAAAAATAAATTTCTTTGGTTAGTTGTATGGATTTATTAATACTCTTATTCAATTGATATATTTGCTGCTTAGAACATTGTTAAAGTAGTTGACTCCAGCAATGCTCCCTCTTGATTTAGCAGTTCAGCTTGACGACGATTATTGTCTGCATCGACTCTTTTTATTTTGTATAAAAATTTTACTATTATTTGTAATTACTTACAGTGAAAAATTGAATTTTTTTAGTTATATTGGAACATAATCAGGAGTTTCTATTACTGTATAACTTCGTCTTCTCTTATTTACTGTTCTGTAGAAGAGAGATCTGGTGTTCTTTTAGAAAGCTAATTGGGTAATTTAAAAATTATAGACCATATTTCTGTTATAAACTCCGCAAAAATATGTGTTGATATGTATTGCATTTAAACAATCGAACATGATTTATAATGATTTTTAATCATTGTCAGCTAACATACACCTACTTCAACTCATTTTAATATTGATCCTATTGAACATGCCAGAAAGATTGGTGTTATACATAAGTTATCAAATCCTTTTCATAAACATATCTCTTTTATCCACTTGGCCAAAATTGCTCATAAATTACTATGATGTAAGTCTTGTCCGGATAGTAATCTATACAATGCTAGAATTATGTATGTTTGATATATTCTCTTAGTATTATTTAAAATTTTATCAAACATGTATAAACCAATTTTTAACATTTGGATGTTGTATAGAAAACAATTGTAAACTGACTCTTTTTTTCTTTGCGGATATTATATAATTTAGACAATATAATATGGAGAATGAATCTAAAATGATTCTTTCTGCACACTTAGAGTATTGAAAGGATTTAAATATTTAAAAACATAAGTATCCAGTTCTTTTTTAGTTTGCAAAATATACGAAAATAATTAAAGCTTGGACTATGTGTTGGAAATGATTGTAAACTGATTCTTTTTGTACACTTAGAGTACTGAAAGGATTTAAATACATAAATCTCAAATTGTTTTTAGCTTACAAAATATACGAAAATAATTCTTCAAGCTTTAAAATTTTTATCAGATATTTATAAACGGATAGTATAGAACTTCTACGATGTGTTGGAAATGATTGTAAACTGATTTTCTGTACACTTAGAGCACTGAAATTTGAAAATATAAATCTCAAGTTCACTTTTTTCTCACAAAATATACGTAAGTTATTTGTTGATTAGATAATCTTCCTCATTGTAAAAACATATTACTTGTAAATGCGTTATAACTAAATAGAAACTGTTTCACTGTACAATATACTTTTAAACAGCAATTATATAATTCCTTAGGAGAAGCAAAATACTATTTTGATAAGTTTAATAATGTGTAACGTTTTACTGGCACATGAGGGGTTAGCTTTGAAATTTAAAATAAACTTTTGTGAATGTTTAAAAATAAAAGTAAATCTTCTAAAATAAATAAAACTATAATAAAACTTCTTCTTAAAAATAAAAACTGGAATTAAAATTAAAACTTCTTGATGACCTTTAAATTTCAAACTTGTAATATATTCTTCACTCCCAAAAATGTACAAAGTTCTTACAGCTTTTCATTCAATTTTCAAAATTCAAGAACTTTTACACTCTAATCTGATCTGGCAATTGTTCACTTTAATTAATCTTCAAAATTCAATTTTTATTTTGTTACTAATTTTCTTTACTTTAGTTTAAAAAAGTATTCTTCAGTGTTAGACACTAACAAATTCTTCAGTGTTAGAGATTTTAATAAATAAAAAAATTGCTGAAAGCATCCGCAGGTTCGATGACGATTAGGAATAAGAGTTACTCTAAGCACTACTACTCGTTACAATCACTTCCGATGAACTGAGATGGAGGTACGGCACGTCTACCTCACCCCACCTCTCAACTTCGTTATCAAACACTGCCATCTGCGATGCGCGCCTCGTATAGTACAGACCTTCTCATTCATGTGGGCCTACTCCTTCCACCGGTAATCCAGTTACCCCAAAATTATTATTTAATACAATCGGTACAAAATAAATAAATGATTGGAAAAATTAGTGTGAAGTAAAGAATAAATATATTTCATTTAATTTTCAATAATTGTATCGTGATTTGTTTGTAATTAATAACTCATGTATATGAATGATAAAATGAAAGCTGTAACTCTTCGTAAAACTATTTTGCAATGTTATTACCAATACTATTAGGGTAGTCACACTAGCTTAATTAACTTTCCGTACTTATTGCATAGTTGACAATGATTATTCTCGTGTACTATAAGGAATTATAATTGTATTTTTACTGCGCGTTACGGCATAGATATTTTTATTGTTGGAATGTAAAAAAGATAAACTATGTTTCATATTCAATTATAGATAAATTTTTGCTCAGTATAACTATAAACATATTAGAGTATTTTAAAATATTAAACTGTTTTATAATCGAATTTGTGCTTAAAGAGGCTTTTGACCATATCTGCACAGGACGTAGTCTTTCACCAAATCCATTCTCTCTTCTTATTAAGAAACCACTTCCATTAAGTTATTTGCTTTGGAATATTTAAATCAAGTAGTCTACAATATGGTATACTATTGAAGTTGCATCAAAATTTATTAAAATTATGAAAAATAATTATTATAAAAAATACTTCACTAATTTAGTTCTAAACACGCTTGACTCAGAATATTGAAATTTTCATTCTTAAGTAGCAACCGTGTATATTAAGATTATTGTTAATGAATAGTGCGTTCGATTCGGAACTCAAACTCTGACCCTTTACGTGGTATATCTGAGTCGGTAAACACATACTACCCAGACAGTATAAGATGTCTACCAGGCACATTCTAATAATATTTCTTTAGCGTGTGCCCAATAGATGAGAAGGTGCAGGGATTGTAATACTGTCCTGAAAAAAAATTAAAAATTATTTAATGCGTGAGTTTATTATTTATGAAAGCCAAATGGTGTCCAAAAAGAAAGTGAGTGATTAAACTCTCGACAGGAGAGAGTTCTGGTGTACGATGCAGTAACTACTTCATAAAGATAAAAGTCATAGAATATTATTCTTTTCAAAATTACCCAATACTACTTTTTTATATTTAATTAAAACAGTGTAACATGATATAGTCGATCACTGATATTATTATTCTGCTAGCATACACTTATTTTACTTATATTTCAATATTTATTCCATGAAAATACGTCAGAAAAAAGGCGGTTTGACGTAAGTAAGAAAATAACTCTCTTATTAAAGTATTGACCTTTCTTAAAATATTTAAAAACAGGTCCAATTTCACAATGAGTCAATAATTCGTTTATCTTATATTCCAAAACGATTCTCCCTGTATTCTTTGGGCACAGAGGGGATTATAAATAGCCTAAAACACAACATTTGCAGTTTTAAAACAAAACTGTACTGGGCCCAGTGCTGTACCTGTGGTACACAAATGACATCTAGTCATTCCCAGGATGTCTCTCGCCCTCTACGGTGACGACGCACTTTTATACAGTAAGTCGGCCAACATCCGCCAATCATGTGCCTACATGAGAAGGCAAATGGAACATCTGGACCCGTCACTGAGGAAGTGGAAGGTCAGGATCAACACTCAGAAGACCGAGGCTATCTGCTTCACCAAAAACCCGCAGTATCCGGCACAGCGCGAGAAGATTCACCTGCAGGGGGACCAACTAAGGTGGACCAAGTCTATTAAATACTTGTTAGTCGTCCTCAACAGGACTATAACGACTGGAATTGCCGCCAAAAAGAGGATCCGCCTTGGAATAGCCGCCCGTTAAGGGCTGTCGGCTCTACTGAGACCTCACTCCGGACTTCCCATCAACACGAAGCTGCTGCTCTACAAAACGATAGTCCGCCCCATCGTGACATACGCGGCTCCTGTTTGGTATCTACACACCTCCAAGACGACCAGGAAGCACTAGAAACCTTCCAGAACAGGACACTCCGCCAACTGACGAACACACCATGGTTTGTCAGAAACACGGTCGTCCTACGGTCTGTAGGACTACACAGCCTGCATGACTTCATCACTGGCCAGGCGAGAGCCATGTATGCAGCAGCAGCTGAATCAACGTGGGATCAAATCCGTGAGTGGGCAACCCGGGAAGCCGTCCATCCGTGGAAAATCCCACAACTAAAAGTAATATTGGACGACCCACCATAGAAGACTAAATGTACTAAACAAAAACCAACGACTCTCCACTTCACTTCACTTCCGAACCTACTACACTACTTTTCACCGACCTAAATAAAACCACACACTTAACAATTCCCCACGACCCAACGCAAACCCTCTTGGGGCTGGACGTACTGATGATCAGTAGCCATTCCGCTTGTTGCAGAGACCCTACCACAGAAGGGACGAGAGTCCCGGCCTACCCGCTGCCTGCCTGCCTGCCTTAACCATGAGTCAATAATTCGTTTATCTTATATTCCAAAACAATTCTCCCTGTATTCTTAGGATACAGAGCGGATTATAAATAGCATACAACACAAAATTGTCAGTATTTAAACAAAGCTATGATAACCTTAATAAATCTAGAAATCAACTCAATGAAATTATTAACACGTATTTCAATGTTGTTATTAGGAATAGTGTTGTCAATGCAACTTTTCAGGTTTTCTGTCACTAAAACTAGGATGTGTAAACTGCTTTGGTAGTGAGAGATCGAGGAGCAGATGCTGTGATTTCTAAGAAAATAATACAAAGTAACTCTTCTGTAAATTCTGGTCCTGGTCCTGGCCGTAATCTATCCTGGAGGAGTTTTCCGGGCGTGCTCGAAATATAAAAAAATTTCATCATGAACTGAGATATAGAAAAATTGTTGAACAAAATCTTTATCTTTTTGTTTTTATTGATATACGTAATTTGTACGTACCTGTATTGTACTGTTGGGTATGTTTCAGCTGTTTCCTTATTTTCTTTTAGTTTTTAACTGTGCAGTCATTTCTTACGCTACGTCTATTACTGAAAGACAACAACACTCCCGTCCAACATAGTCGTAAAATCTCTAGTTACAAATACATTAATAAACATATTTATATCATGCTTTTTTCGAAATACAACCACAGGCACGTTCAACATGAAATTTTACTATACAGCTAAATCTAAAAAACCTACATGACATCATATCAGATTCAATTAATCTGCCATACAATGCACTTTTAAATGTTCCCTAAGAATTATACCTCACGTTACTTCACGAATTACTGGTAACATTATGAAGGAAACAGGATTATTCCCGACATTTTCCATCGCTCAGTGATACAATACAATCAATCTACATACATTCAAAATCTAAAATCTGATATCTTCATCAGGTAAATTACTAAATCAATTCACAATTACTATCTAGGTTAAAGTTGTGTAGCAACATTATTTTGTAATCATATTAGTATGTAAGGACATGTGGCCATGATTGTATGTATTATTTAATGTGTATCAATAACTGGAATAGTGTTAGCGTGAGAAGAGTAGACGTTAGATAAGTAATAGATATACAACATTATCATTAAAAAATTGTCACTGCTCACAGAGCAATCTACAGATCATTAGCACTTTGGACAATGATATGTACAGAGCGATAATCGCTCTTAATGGGTTGTGTTATTTAAGCCCTGCGAGGCGCAACAGTAGTCATCAGTCTCCACAGACTGCACAGTGAGGAACGGTCACGGTGTTTGGGTCAGTCTCCGCAGACTGCACAGTGAGGAACGTTCACGGTGTTGGGATCAGTCTCCGCAGACTGCACAGTGAGGAACGGTCACGGTGTTGTGATCAGTCTCCGCAGACTGCACAGTGAGGAACGGTCACGGTGTTTGGGTCAGTCTCCGCAGACTGCACAGTGAGGAACGTTCACGGTGTTGGGATCAGTCTCCGCAGACTGCACAGTGAGGAACGGTCACGGTGTTGGGATCAGTCTCCGCAGACTGCACAGCGAGGAACCGGTCGCGGTAGTAGGCAGAATAGTTAGATGTTGGAATTGTGAAACATAAGTACCACAAAGTATAGTGTTAATAGTTTATTCTCAGTAGTAATTTTATACAGGTGTTTTCATTTTACATGTTGTGAACAGAGTTGAGCCGAGTGACTATTTTTAATAAACTTATTTTAACCCGATGTACCGAGTCAACTCTTGAGTTCCTACTCTTCAAGGTGAACATCGTTACGGGTTATCTTGCCACTCGTGTAGCCCGCTAACCGTCCCCGCAACAAAGTAAAAAAAAAAAACATGCCAAAGCGTTGACACGCATAAGTCGGGAACTACAACAGCGTTGTTGTGTGTCTATTCCATGCACCCTTACTATAAAACATGCACTCAATAAAAACTAAATACTAATTATTACAGCAGAACCGCAGAATACATAAAAAAGCGATGAAATATTATAAACATTTAACACAGATATTCCAACATTTATTCATAAACTGTAACGCTTCTGAAACTTATAGATTTATAGTAAACCATATATAATTCATGTTAAACTTTTATAGTGCAAATAACTTTTTATCCATAACAGAAGAATAAAAAATATATTTACTTTATGTTTATACGGATCTTATAACCTTAATAAGTGTATACTCTAAAAAATGTTTGTAATCAAACTCACATTAGGGTTAAGTATTTAAAATTTTCACTTTCATGTAAGGTAGAAATCTGTAAAGGTACGGCTAGTTATTTAATGAAGAAGGTGTTGTTGCTACTATTGTCGCCAAACATTTAACAACTATGAGTTTGCTCATTTTTAATGTTACGTGCTAGTGAGATGAAACTTGTATGGAACTTCTACAAACCTAGAATTCCAGAACCTGGAATGTCTGGTTTAAAAACGATTCTATCTCAAATTATTTATATTTTTAGTTTCAAATTTTAATTTGCCTAAGTGCATCGTTTAAAAATATAGGCATACATAAGTAGGTCAAGAAGCCTATTTCAATAAAACACTTATATTTCCGACCTTTATAATTAATCTATGACCTTGACAAAACATTATTTCCATAAATCCCTCACCTTTCAAGAGACTAAATTTGGTGAAATTTATCCAGCCCCTAGAGGTGTGGGCGTAAGAAGAGAAAGCCAGCTCTAAACCAGCCTCTCCAATCAAAGCCGGTAAGGGTGGCACAACCTTGTCTAGGCTGGCAAGAATCATTGACTCATATGGAACAAACACTACAAACTTCAACAGTCATCTCCCACTGTAGACCAGACCTACTGAATTACCCTTGCAGAATCTCGACATTTTAGGTTACTGATGTACCACTCCTGAATCCATAAGGTTGTACAGATTTAAGTGACATCGGTTTTTGCTGTACCTAGTGTGGGTTTAACCGGAAGCAATAAACCAACCAGAAGTGAACCCTCTGGGGAAAGTAAATGTATAAATAAATATAACTGTGTTAGAGTTAGCAGATAAATTACATGAATTCTTCTGGCGGATATAAAGTTACAATATAAGGACGCAGAGCTGAACATTATAGGTACCAAATCCTAATAGCAAAGTTATCGCAATTTTCAGTACAAGTCAATGGTTGTCAAAGTTTAAAACTTCATGTTTATGTCTTTCCTGACGTATACCTATTATCATTATAAATTAATTTAAAGGATAATTATGGAATTAAGAGTGTAAACTCAAAAATAGGGTTTTGTGATAAGTGTGTATTTGAACTAAAACGGACCTCACCTATTAACGGATATCATTTTCCTACTTATGGACATACGAGCTAAGGACTTAAGTAGTTAAAAAAAAATAAAGTTTATAGTATAACTGTGTCATGGGCTTAATCAATAACACCTGAAATATTGAATAGCAATCTTTACTAGCATTTATTATTTTAGTGTAATATGTGTATGTAACAACCAGTGCCTCAGTTACGCTGGTCCCGGTATCTGGACCACAAATTAGATAGCTTGTGACTTCTGAACAAAGATTTTGATTGTTCCTATCTGATTTTGCAGTAGGTTGGGTTTCCTGTCAGTGTGTGATGAAAATTATATTCCGACAAAAAATTGTAGTGGAAAATGTTATAACAACTACGAGTAGGCATTATTTTTCAAATATAGCATTTTTGACTTTTTTCAGAGTAAAATTAATATTAATATTGTAAGTGTACCATGTAAAGGTGACAAAGGAGTCTAAGGAGTTGTTTCTATAACTGTATCATCACAATTGACAAGTTATAATCTCTTGTAAACTAAAAGAAAGCTCTGGTGGTAATCTCATCAATTAATTGAATAAAGTAAAAGATATAGACTATAATTCTCCTTAAATCTGTACAACAACGTTTTTAGAAATGATGTTTAAACAAATTTACGCAATACGTTATGAGTTTTTAATTCGAGGCCAGCTAAAATTCACTAGTTTTTAATTTTTTTAAATTTGTACACTACTATATAATGCCTGAAAATGTCTCGTCACATAGACGTAAATAATTCTCCTAGTACTCTTTTCATTTGTTATAAACTATGTGAGAATGGACCATAACAAAATTTTATTTGGTAAAATATGTAATTGTAGACTGATTCTTTGTGTACATTTATAGCACTAAAGGGATTTAAAAACATAAATAAAATTTTTTTTCTGCTTACGCATGAAACATAATTATATGTAACAAACTTAAGTATCAGTACACAAGAAAATGAATTCATTGCAAAAGTCCTTAACATTAAAATCCTCTTAAGTGAAAATGAGTTATAATAACATAGAAACTGTTTCACTGTTTTATTCTGTGATTGACAATCACAAGACTAGAATGTGAACTGCTTTGGGTAAAAAGAATAGTTAGAGAAGATCTTTTAATTGCAAATTATTAAGCAACTCGTCCATAAATCTTTGTCTCAACCCTGGTCTTCGCCAGCGTACTCCTAGTGTAGATTTTCCACGCCCTAACGTCTTTGAACATTAAACTTTTAATTTTTAAAAGTTTTTACACTACTATATAATGCCTGAAAATGCCTCTAAGTCACATTAAAGTAAATATTTCTCCTAGTACTCTTATCATTTGTTAAAAACTATGTAAGAATGGACCATAAAACATTTGGATTTGGTAAAATATGTAATTGTAGACTAATTCTTTCTGTACATTTATAGTACTGAAGGGATTTAAAACCATAAATATATTTCAATATTTATGGGTGTTAATTACTTGAAATGAATTTTAATTTAAAAATTAATCATTCATAATATAACCTTTCCCAACAATTCACCTATACTATGTACTGTTTCCATCATTGAGAAAACTTATACACGAGATTTTTTCTATGAATAAACTTTAAAAATTTCTAGTCAAGTTTTAATATATTTTTATTTCTGTAATATGGCCTGTAATAATTGTAGGAGAAGTTTAAAAGTGCAATGTTTTGTATACTACGTAAATTAGGTACGTAAAAGCTACAATCTGAAAAATCAATTTTTTTTGTAAATAAACAAATTAGCAATACCGTAAACGGTCATATCGATAAAGATTCCAGGCTAATAAGTCTTACAGTAATATATTGACACATACAACCATAATCTAATAAGGGAACAAATCTTTAGTATAGGGTTTTATTCAAATGTTTATACGGTAAGTACTCATATTAGTGTATAATCCAATAACATGTATTTTGTTAAATTTTTGGTACTACACATGACTAATTAAAAGCGATATTTCAAGTAGAGGTACCTGTTTTCAGAGCATAAATGATTGTACACCGCTTGACACTATAGGTTTTGGGTACAGAGAGGATGAAATACAGCACAAAACACAGGTTCTATACAAAACTTACCATAGAATGCTACAACTATAATAGAAACTCAAGAAAAAAATCTGTATAACATGTTAAATGCTCTGGTACTTTGTGATGTATAAATATTCGTTAAAACTAAGACCTAAACTGTTTTAGGTAACAAGTGATATTGAAATTGTAAACTGTGATTTTTAAGTAATGAAATTTCCTCATCCATGTAAGTCCTGGTCCTGGTCGTGCTTCTGGCCATCAAATAGTGTTCCTGACGCAACTTCCGCGACTAGTTGTGAGTTGGACGAAGATTAAAAACAGTGCGACATTTCACTTTCAAATTATTAACAAAAACATTAAATTATATACCTACGTTGTTTCCATGGATATTAAATAATATGGTATGCAACCTGCTACGTGGTTTACACCTGCTTTTTTTATATTGGTAACGTCACGACTACTACTAATATTAAACCCATTTCTTGTTACGCCAACACAAACATTCTAAGAAGGCAAACGTTTAAATAAAACACTACAGCATAAGTTATAATATAATTTTTCTCTGCCTCCAAATACGTGCTACATTATTATTTATCATCATATTATTAAAGATTTTAGAAATAATAAATTATAAGAACGCAACTTAAAAGCACGCCCGTGCGTGTGTGTACGATTAGACTAACGTGCAATATTGTTCATGGTGAGCCATCAGCAATACCGGGACTTAAATACTAAAATAAAATTTTTATTATAGTGGATACTGCTTTCCGTTTCACATGCCAACGCTACACTTTGTATTCTGACAATTCCTCAGATTAATAAAACAAAGATATTAGAAGATTTCAATGCATTTAAATTTTAAAACAAAAGTTTAAAATTTTGAAAACTACAATTAAAAACGGAAACATTGCTTTTAAATACAACATATTTTTAAAGTTTTTTGCATATATAGGTACAATGATACATTAACATTCATACATGATACATCAATTGTAGCCAAATAATGAAATGTTATTTTAATGAATTCCAGCACAAAATTAAAAATTAGAATGAACAGCCATCCCTACAAGAACGGGTTTAAAGCAGCACCAATTTGATTTAGTATTCTATTAACCATTGTTAACCAATGTTTTGCATGGTCATTTTAGACTAAGTAATAAGCATGGGATTTTTATAATTTACAAATAATTTATTGATCACTGCCCTTTAATGAATGTCAATTAAAAACATGGGTAAGAGATCCAATATACAAGTATGAAGCATCTTGAACCTAAAATAAGAAAATATACTACCGACAAAATTGTTAAACTGTAAGAATTTTTTTGTCCTAAAAACAGATTATTAAGGGGTATTTCATACATGTGTATTTAGCGTAGAATACGGCACATAGTATATAATACATTAATGCACACGTGTTTCCGGCTATATAAGTACTTCTGAGGATGACCAACATTTATTGCCTTGGGGTGTTAAATAAGGAATTCGTTGAGAATTCGTTATCTTATAACAGTCATAAGATGCAATTTAAATTGTATTAGCTCATAAATATTTTGAAGGGATAGACTAATCTATAGCAAGAGAGAAAAACGTCGTTAAATTCGTTGTATATAAATAATATATACTCATTCAAAAAACTTAAAATAAGCTACTGAGATTAATTTTTTTTATGTAAGTCAAAGGATATACAAATATTTTCTTATACTTTAAAGATCACAATAACAAATTGAGCAAATTAAAAAAAGTTGTTTCTACTGTAAATACTTGAAATTATTTATACTGTTACTAAGAAAGAAGTCTACAGAAGGCTAGATCAAGACGAGTTTTAGCGTGCGAAACAGCGTTCAATTACCGGTACTCGAGCTCGGGCCCTGCAGTTGATAAGCTAACGCAATAATCACTTAACTACCAGGATGGTTGAAGATGTCTACTCAACACGTTATGGAAACTATTTCTTCACTTGGTGTACTTTACATGTGAAAGTACAGCTATTTAATTTTTCTCACAATAGCAAATGTGAGTCTAGGTGTCTAGGAAGGTTTATTGTTTGAAAGTTACAATGGAGTCCAGTGAGTCATTGAATGTATGAAAATCTACGCCTTCAACTGTAGACCAATGAAAGAGATCTCTGGTGTAAATTTAAATAACGCATTTATAGAAGTAAAGCATGTAGATTAAGTTTCATTGCTAAAGTTTTCTATCGAGTTTATCTTGTGAGTGGTCCCGTCCAATCCACATACGTAGCAGGTTCCATGTACAGCTGCCATCTAACATTGATTGATTGATTTGTGTATCTTACCAATGCTATTTTGAAATTCTTAAGGGTTTTGTATAAGTTTTTTGATGAGTTATAGTTTTTGTGTATAAAGAAATCATAACATTATTTTATTACACGTTTTCGAATAATGCATTTTAAAATTTAAAAACATATTTGTTTTGTAAATTATAAATATAGTTTATTAAAGTATAATAGGCAATAAGTTAAGGAAATTTTTTACCATCCAAACATTTGTTTTTAAAGACTATAAATATGTTAAGAAAAAAAACCGTTCTCATTTTTCTTATTTTGCACAGTTATGGCACCAGTGCATGGTTTTAGAAATATTTTACCAATTAGTATTTAACTTTGGTTAAATATTATTTTTACGAAAATATACATTAAGCAAGCTAAACATTTGAACAGCATAAATTATTAAATAAATAATTTTCTGACAGAGCAGTAACAACACAAGTGATGTAAGGTTATTGTGTGTCGAATGATCTAATGGAGCATTAGATTTATTATCACTGCAATAAGTGGGGGAACAATCTTCTTTAACCTTTTCAATTCAACTAAGAATAATGCTATCCAAATATTTTTGTCATTTAAATTATAATAATAACAAGTATAGTACAAAAATGTTTGTTACAAACACACACTCTAATCACAATATCGAACTAAACATAGTGTTGACACTGACACGCGTGTGCAGTAACACAAAACACTAACGGCATTGGTCACGTGTGTAGATGCCGTCCAACATAGCGCGCAGGGTGGAATTCCCCCTCCTCTCACAGACACGGATATGGATGAATCAACCGTTTTATGGAAAAAATAATGTCATACAGTCAAAGAGGCACTTTTGAAGAAGCGGAATAATTTAGAATTTGATAAAAATATTTCATCAGACCCACTATGTTTGTTAGGTGCCATCTAACAAGGGTATCTCTCACGGGTTCGATAATTTTACGTGATTTAGTTAAGAATGTTAAACTTAGTTACCTAGCGTACACTAATTTATTTAAATTGTCTATATTTGGCTTATGAAAATTTCAGAATGATTGCTGTTAATGATAAGTAACAAGTATTGATTTTTATCAACTATTGGAAGACAGGCCCAACTATCTCTCTCCTAATCACCTTTTTCGAAAACTTTATCATTTTTACAAAACAAGAATGGATGCCTAATTCAACCATCAACAATTATAACTTTCTGTTTTATTTTAATTGTTTTTCAAACATATCAGATTTTCTAGTGACTAGTGTTATGATTAATAGTCGCTAAACTAGGATGTAAACCACTTTGGGTAACATGATATAGAAAGAGCGGAAGCAGATACTTCTAAATAATAAAAGAAACCTACCCATGTAGGTCCTTGTCCTGGCCCTGCTCCTCGCCATCGCATCCCGTTCCTGGTGATGGTACTCAGGCTTACTGCGAGTAGGTACTTTTGAAAAAGGAAGCTGAACTATCAAAACAAATTGAAATACCTCCAAAATTTTCCTTGTTGTTTCCATGGAAATCTATAATAATTTAAAAAAGCATTGCTATGAAGTAGTATGTTTCACCTGTTTTATTAGCTGAGGACATGTTCATATGCATAAAAATAATTGCACGTCTAAAAAATGTAATACAGATCAAATCTTCAGATAATGTGGTACAATATTCATAAAATTTTTCTTTAGTAAACTTGGACACGATGGCCTTACCCACAAACTGGTCTTTTTAAAATCTCAGACTCATTAAAAAATAAGAATGCGCCAGAATCTTGTATACCCTATTAATCAAATGTAATATTCGATGTATATGGTAATAATATATACTGAAGCATTACTTGAGAGATCAGTGTTTCCTAGATGCTGGGAGTTCTAGGTGTCAGAGGATAAGATACTCACAAAGGTTCAGAATGTATGCCACTCCACAGCTAAAGATTTAACAGAGAGCTGTCTTACAGTGATTACGATACCCCAGTGTAAATATGGAGGCTTATATAATCATGGAAACAGAATGAATCTAAAGGCCAATTGGCCCAGAGGTTTAAGTTACATGTTGCAGACATCTCCCCACTCAATAATTTATAGTACCATGATGATATTTTCATGTCAATAATAAACTTTTTTTGTATCCAATAAATCTTGTACCAATTTCTATTGACTCGCAAGTATTCGTTCACTGGCTGGAGGTTTAATACTTTGAATAATTTCGAACCACTCCATCTTAGTTAAATTATACTCTATCTACTATAAAGTTATTATTTATATCTCATAAAATGTTTAATTACTAAACTTACTGTAACACCCTTAACACAAAACCGCTCCTGAGTATCCTCGTGTAAAAGCGCATCATGTGACAAAGTGGTGGCGGAGCGATTTTGGTAAATGTCACGGTAACCTAGCTCTTCGTTATCACAGTGTCACAGGTTAAACTTGAGGTTTTAAATTAGTCCAACTTAAAATATGTTATATAGTTTTGTTTTCAAAATCATTATTTATGTAAATGTCGACGTGGTATAACATTAGCTCAAATAATTAGTTATTCGGTCATAGCAAAGGAGGTGAGGGCTAATTTGTATTGTTTACATACACAATCTGATTAGTATTAAAATTGATAGTGACATTTCCTCTAAGAAAGAACTCGAACAATATCTTCACTAGTTCTGATGGAGGCCAAAATGGGAGAGTATAACAAGAGTTTAAAACATGAAATAGTTATTTTTTACACTTTATATGTTTGGTTTAACACGTTTAAAATCAACATTAAGACTGAAAATAAATGTTATATTCCCACCAGCTAACCACGTACAATAGAAGTATTTAATTTATTAATGTAGTTTTCTGACGGTTATTCTATGTTTTATGTATCTGATGGTCGGATTAAAATGTATGAAACCAGAAGAAATACACCTGAACTCACACCAAACATGAAATTTTTTCTTAAACAGGTTATGTGTGTAAATAATGTAAGTTGGATGTTACCTCCAAGACCATCATAATTATATTTGTATTAGATTCACTATTTTTTTAATTCACCTGGAACACGTGCCTAGTAAATTAACACTTGTGCTCACAAGTGCAACAAACAATGAACAATTGCGAACAAATAGGTTTTTCAATATTTTCTTATGAATATCAATGTTTACGTTTAATTGTAAAAGCACATTTAGTTCTAGTTCATAATACATTAATATTAAAATTAACTGCAAATAATTTTTAATTGATGCAGTCGTAAAATGTTGCCACAGTGTAAAAATATTCCAAGGTAGAGCCGTCATTAGGTCTTACACATATCAGCCCAACCGCGTAATCTCAACCCTGCGTGCAGCAGCTGCTCTACCGATTATTTTCAACAGAGAGATTTTAAATTATCAGTATTCAAGGGATTTGGTAATCTAAAAGATTTATTCAACGTCACGTTTTATAGTGTCCTAGTTTCCATGAAATATAGATTATAATTTAAAACTTTTTACACCTTATTACTTTTTAATGCCGAACCAAACCAAGTTCTTGCGATTTTCTAAAATGTAACATTATCTCTGCAAACTCTTATATATATCTATATATATATATATATATATATATATATATATATATGTATGTATGTGTGTGTGTGTGCGCGCGTGTGTGTGTGTGTGTGTGTGTGTGTGTGTGTGTGTGTGTGTGTGTGTCAGAAGAAGTCAGAAGTCAGAAACACTTTATTCAGTAATGGTTTGCATTTTTACATTATTTAAATTCCCAAGCGTCGCGTAGGACGCGTGCGGGATATCACATTGCACATCGTAAATATCGCTTTATATTAATATTGGCAGTCCAAACAGTGTCACTTAACCATTTCTAAATAGTTTTCACAGATACACAACATTCCGTAGGCAGTCAAAAGTCTCATCAGAATTCATTAAATAATCATTATGTTAAATAAATAAACATCCATTACAGTGCTATACCAATTTCAAAAAATTTAGACAAAAATATTTACGACAAAAAATAATATAATAAATAATAAATATATACATTTAATGCATTTAACAAATTATGTAAACAAACCATACTTCAACAAACCCCAAAGTATACTCCCCTCCCAACCACGCACTGATACTACTGTACTCCAAATTTTACTTACTTTTTAAACATAATAAATATCAATAACTAAAGCTATGTACATGTAAATAAATATAGTAAAAAACAACACGTATTACATTGATTGAAACGGTTGTGGAGCCTGAGTTCACATAAAAGTTAAATAAATATAATTAATATCAACATAGCAACTAAAATAATATATGGTTGGGAATAAAATAATAGTATAGCAATAAATAACAATAAAAAACAATAAATAACAAATACAACAATAATAATAATATTAAATAACAATAAATACTATAAATAACAAATACAACAACAATAACAATAATATTAAACAACAAATTAAATGTTCTTTATATAAAAAACAATATTAAATATAAATAATATACAGATTTTGAATAACTATCTTTAAGGCAGTTCCAGGATAAATTCTCTGACTTTCATTTTAAATTTGGGTTTATTTGCAAAAATAATTTCGTTACCAAAATTTTCAACGAAATTGTTGAATACTTTAGGTCCCTTGTAACAAAATAGGTTTCTACTTCTTTCTTTAGTTAAATTTGGTACTAGAATTTTAATAAATTGAGAGGCCCTAGTCCCTCTATTGACAACTTTCAGAGTAAATTGATTGAAATATTTATGTGTGTATGATAAACAGCTTTGGTTATAAATTTGGTTAAAAGTTAAAATATTTTTCTCTTGAAATATGTAACTTAATCTGTCTCTTATATTTATGGAAAAAATTATTGGAAGTGATTTTCGCTGGCAGCTAATTATACTTTTTAGAATTGTTGTGTATGTACCACCGTAAATAATAATTCCGTATCTTAAAGTGCTTTCGAACCACGAGTGATATAATCTGACTAAATGTTCACTGTCTAAATAACCCCTCATATGATATAAAGAATAATTTATCGATCTCAACTTACCACTCAACTGAGCAATATGCTGATTCCACCTCAGATCTCTGTCGACAACCATCCCCAAGTAGGTGACAGAGTCCACGATACTGATATATGAACAGTTACATGAATACAAACAACTATGAGGGTGGCAGTAAAGCTTATAATCGTTCTGCAGTTCCAATATGCTCTTATTTTGTTCAAAGAATAAAATGCATTTAGATTTTGTGGTATTTATCAAAAGCTTATTATCAACTAACCAGCTAGATATCTTGGTTAGATCATCTTGAATATTAATTTTTAATGAGTTTTTATTATATGCAGAGCAGACCAGGGCCGTATCATCGGCGTATGCAAATATTTTAGAATTTAGTTGCAATTTTAATAAATCATTAATAAATATTAAGAATACTACTGGGCCCAATATTCCTCCTTGTGCCGTTCCATACATCAATTCCAAAACATCGCTTTTAATATTATTTATTTTAACTAACTGCTTCCTACCTTTAGAAAAAGAAGTTAACCAGTTCAAAGCGCTTCCCCCTATCCCATACTTCTTAAATTTACACAAAAGTATATCAATGTCTAACACGTCAAACGCCTTTTTAAAATCCAAATAAACTGCCAAAGTATATTTATACTTATCAGAATTTTCAACAATTTCACTGACGTGCCTAACCAATGCTGCATCAGTACCTTTACCTGGTAAGAAACCAAATTGGTGTTCCGAAAAAAAATCATTGTCGCAAAAATATTTTAACAGTTGGTCTTTGATTAGTGGTTCTAATATTTTAGCTAACGTACTGATAACAGAGATAGGACGATAAGAGCCGACCTGCGTTGCGTCACCTGACTTAAATACAGGGACTACAACTGCAGTTTTAAACTCATCTGGAACAATACCCTCCCTTAGTGATTTTGAAAATATGTTATAAAGTACGGGTGCAAATATGTTAATATTTTCTTTCATTAAAACAATATTTATACCGTCAATGCCACAACTAAACTTATTTTCCATGCTATTTATCTTGTTAACCACATCAGAGAGTTGAATATGAAACCCGTTAAGCAATACATTATATTGCGTATGATCCTCCAGAAATAGGTCCTGGCCAAATTCATCCTGTCTCAATTTAGAAACTATACTTGTGAAATACTCATTAAAAATATTCCCCACCATGCGCTCATTACCCCCCACCTTCATCACGGCATCGCCAACAACAATTTCATCAATACTATTTTTCTTTCTTTTAAGAATTTTCTTTACAACGTTCCAATATTTTTTCGAGTCACCATTACAAGCCTCAATGAGATTGGAATAATACCTCTTTTTTACTCGTCTAATTTGTTTGGTTACTGTTCTGGATAATTCTCTAAATCTATTTCTTAAAACTAGGTTATCTCTGTTTTTTTTGTATATTCTTTAAAAACACAATTCTTACGGTTTATTAAACAAACCAGATCATTAGTAATCCATTCACTCCTCCTTCTATTTTTACTGTTAATTTTTTTCAAATTACAGGATGCTGTGAAACATTGACCATAAATATTGAAAAATTCTTTAACACTATCAATCACATGAGGGCTGGAGATGACTGGGCTCCAGTCGGCTAATAATAGTTGCCGCTTTAATAGCTCATTATTAGATACCGTGACGAAATTATGTTTGCATTTTTCATACATGATTCCAGATAAATTAACACTGAGAGCATAATGGTCAGTAATGCCCAGTTCCTCAACATTACATTTAACATTCAAAGGTTTGGAGTTACGTATCAGTGCGTGGTCCAAACAAGAACTTACACCTACATCTATTCTAGTGGGACAGTTAACCAGATTCAAAAAACCATAAGAAGAAACTGCGCTCAAGTAATCTTTACCGGATCCCTTATTTTTCAATGTGCATATGTTTAAGTCACCTATTATCAAAGTTGGATCATTTTTTAATTTTAACATATTTTCAAAATCAGGCTTGAACTGTTTATAAGTTAACTTACACTGTCTATAAATTCCGAATATTGAAAATTTAAAAACGTGACAATTAAATGTTAGGTCAATAACAACATTAACAAGCTCAGCTGTGGGCAGGAGGATGAGTTGGTGCGTGTAACAAAGGTCAGTGTCGATGTACATGATAACACCGCCCGCCTGATTATCTGGCCGAGGTTGTAATAACAAGTCATAGCCCGCGATATTGTACCGCCCCTCCTCCTGTGTGTGTGTGTAGGATAACCGGAATTCCGATTACAAGGAAGGGATATTGAATTTTTTATAATAATAATAATTTCCTTCTATGTATCAACCTACATCGTGATCTAACTTATTTGAAAAGAAATGCGATTAAATCACTAAAACACAATTTTATAAATGTATCGATAGAGACATAACTATACCGTAATTCCGATACAATTATGCTTCAGTTGAATACAGTTTGGAATATTAATATTAATAAATCTCACTTTATGATACTATATAAATTCATGATACTTTTGTGTAACTCCTTTTCTTATTATGACCATGGGATTCAACTAAACAGTTACATCTCTTTTGCTATAATGGAAATATAAACAGTATTTTCTTACAATAAAATCTAAAATGCTATTTAATTTTTAATATTTTAATGTTTGTCTCATACGTATAATGTATAATTTATTGCCTATACAGGATATATATTTATCCTATATGGAATTATCGGGTAAACACATCTTTATTTGAATAAAAATTAGACTATTGTTATCTCTTGCGTACACGTATGAGATCATAGTGGTTTTTGACTGATTTCATAGTATATGTTTACAAATTATATATATATATATATATATATATATATATATATATATGTTAGATATAAAATTAATTGATGTATTCAATGTGGATACTGGGTTTATCTCCTATACAGTGTGACACTGTCACAGACTTGACTATTGAATCTGTAGACATGTTATTCTAAAGAGATCCAAAAATGTCGGCGGCAAGTAGCTCAAAACGAACTCTTTGCGCCATTTGCACATCTAAGACTCCTAGACTACAAAATAAAATGCGATATAGGTCAAGATATATTAGAATTATCTCATTAAGTACATATTAGAATGCCCTACCATGTTTAAGACCCAATCCCAAACCGCGTTCGAGCTACCAAATTTTCTAGCATTTTAAAGTAGCCATGGTGGAAAAGATGGATTCAACGTTAATGTTAAGTTTAGCTACAGTTAAGTGCAGCCTAAACTTAAATCTGCACTTAACTGTGCAGAAATCTGTGTCCTGTAATGTTATTTTGAAGAGATCAAAAAAGAATCGGCGACGAAGAGGCTCAAAACAAACAGTCTGCACTAAAAGGAAGGTGAACTGGAGCTGAATGCTATACAAAGGATCTTAACTTGATCGTAGTCTTGTAAAAGCGTATCATGTGAAAAAGTAGTTGTAATGGAGTGGAGTTGTTAAAAGCCAAGTTAGCTAAGCGCTTAATTTTAAACTTCAGAAAAGCTCTTGATGTTTTGTTCATGATTTTTTTAAGGCCATCACGTTCTCTTTTTAAATTATAATAAACTAATTAATGTTAAATACAATACCTCCATGAATAAACTATTCTTATATTAATCGATCATTACAAGTCCTACTCTTAAACACGTCTGAAATAATAGACTTAATTTCTAACATAAAAATTACAAATTGCCAATTATAAAGTGCAAGTACAAATTTAAAATTGTTACATCTTGAAAATATAAGATAAAGTAGTTTAATTACAGTGGAAACCTAATTTAATTTGCATATTTATCCAAGTTACCTCCTTCCCTTAAAATAGTTTTAATTGCTGCAGTCATTAAATATGGCCCTCTGCAGATTTTGCAGAAGGAAGTTCATCATTAAAATCTCGCAGACGTCAGTTCAAGCGTATCGTTAACCTGTGAACCGTGGCTCATCTGAGTGCGGTATTACGGGCCATTTATTTCCACGACTAAAATGTTTTATTGAAATTCCATCAAAATTGAATTTTAATATTATTTATAGTTTTATTAACATACTAGCTGACCCGGCGAACTTCGTACCGCCTTAAAGGGACCACAGCATCCACATTGGTGCTTGAAATGTGCAGAATAAAAGACAAAGTAAAAAATAAATCAAATTAGGTCCTATGTGATTTTTTCCTTCACAACTAATCTGAAATGTAAATAGAAAAACTAAATAAAAAACACAATTCGTAAGTTACCTAAAATAATTTAAATCGCAATAAGCAGCAAAGCCACAGATACATTAATTTATTAATATTGACTCTCTTTCTTCAGTCGAGTACCTTGTGATATACAACATTTTTTGTCTTGTTATTAGGTGCAAGAATGAATAAAGCAGATGGTTTGCCGACACGTGAACATGCCACATATAGTTGTCCATGAGAAAACATGGATTTTCTAAATTTAGTCCACAAACGCTCAAAGATTGGCTTTGTGATTTATTGATCGTCATGGCAAATGCAAGACGAATCGGAAACTGAGTTCATTTAAATTCAAAAGGCATATCGGTAGGAATCATCGGAATCCTTGGAATAATAACTTCCTCACCGTTAAATTTTCCTTTAAGAATCGTCGCGTGAATCACATTTATCATCAATTTTTTTACAACCAAACGCGTTCCATTGCATAATTTTGGTTGATTTAGATTGCGAAGCATTATGACTACTGCACCAACCTTCAAAAGTAAATTATGGGGTGGTAAGCCGGGCGCATCCAAAGAGTTTAAAAATTCAGTTGGATAGTTAGTGGCCTCATCTATATTTGTTACGCAATCAATAGATTGAAATGTTTGCAGAGTACCATCAATTTGACTCTGAATTAAAAAGTTCAAGTCATCCACATCCTTGTTCTTAGCTGCCAAGATTGCTCGCTCACTCAACCAATTGTTATTTTTGTGATTAGTATTGATATTTGGGAATACTTTGCTGATTAGTTCATCTTTTGTTGAGATAAAGGTGCAAAAATTGGATGGAAATGAAATCAATCCACTTTATTGGTCTACAGGAACACAACCATTACCAATAGTCAACAACTGATTAGAAAAATTTTGAGCAGATGGATCGTTTAATAATTCAACTCTCATGTTTGCAGTCATCTATGGTTTTTTTACATAACGCCACAAATTTGATGATTTTAGGCAAGCGCTTATTTCATCACCAGCAGTCGATCTAGGAATAACTGGCAGTGTTTGGCAGAAATCACCAGACAGTAAAATTAATGTGCCTCCAAAACATCTTGTGTCATTGCGCAGATCTTTCAATGTTCTATCAAGTGCTTCCAATGCACGTTTATGGGACATTGTGCATTCGTCCCAGATAATGATTTTTGACGCTCCTAAAACTTTTGCCATTGCTGAGTTCTTTGATGTGTTGCACGTTGGTTGCTCAATGGTTTGAAGATTCAAAGGCAGTTTCAGTGCTGAATGAGCCGTACGACATCCTTCTAATAATGTGGCTGCTATCCCAGAAGAAGCATCTGCTACTGCAATATTAGATCTTGCACGAACAGTAGCCAAAATCAATGACATTAGGAATGTCTTTCCAGTTCCACCGGGGGCATCTAAGAATAATAACCTGCCATTTCCACCACTAATTGCCTTTATTAATGTACTATAAACTTCCTTTTGTTGGGGGTTCAACAGGGGTACATTTGTTTGAATTAATTGTTCTAATTCAAGTGAATCATATTCAAGTTCACGCTCCAACTCCCGATTAAATGCGTCATTCATTCCGCGATTTGGTGCTGGCATTCCCAATTTAACTAACATACTGTTACACATGAGGTAACACATGTCCTCAATCAAGACTAAAGCTTGGTTATAAATCTCATCGTTAGCTTCGAGTTTGGGATTTCTCATACTAACACGAAGCCTATGTAAAATGTCTTCTGCCATGTTTATCCTTGTATTTGTTCCATAAGTCACGTGGATTTGATGGAAAACATGTGGAAATAATGATAGCAAATAATATCCGTATCTGACTTAAATTTGCAGATATAAACGCTTCAGCAATTGTCATGTCCCAATGATTATCATTCTCTAGTAAATTTAGCTCTTGGTATGCAGCACGAAATGTTGGGCACACTATACCATTCACTGTTCGTAGTGATTCTTTTTTTAAATAGATTAGATCTATTTAAAAAATTCTAACATTTCATAGTTTATCAAGTGTTATTATCCTGAATTTAAGAAATAATTTATAATAATATACATTCAAACCAGTTGGCCCTGAAAGCTTTGTGTAAAGGAATTGACAATTTCATAAACTCATTTATACCACCTTTTCTGTAAAACTTATAAGTAGAATTTCATAACTACAGTAATATTTTCAGTCCAAGAAATAAGTTCAGCAAAGATTAATACAAGTATTAAAAATACATATATTAAATTTTACTTACGCATTTCGTGTCCTGTGATTATTAATTGCTAGGATGTACATTAGTTAGCTTAACGAGAGATGATGACGTTGGAAACTGTGATATTTGAACAATAACAGTAACTCATCTGCAAGTCTTGATCCTGGTCCTGGTCCTGATTGTCTGTTTGGTAATGAGTGCACTCTATCCTGCAATTTTTAGACCACCAATCTAATATATACAAAATACTAACACAACTATAGTCTTTCCCATAGTGTTTCACTCGATTTACATGACGATATCGGTTGTTGAGTATTATTCACAAGTTTTCTAATTTTTATCTTTTACCTTCAGTTGTGGTTTAACCTCAAGTCAAATTTGACGAAATGCATGTCATGGCAGGTTTCCTGGGTCTGGTAATTGTGAGTATTAGACTCCCTCTTCCAGGTTTAAGCTATGACCCCAGGCCTGTACAAAACCATGCTATCTTCTGTACAATGCTTACCCGCTCCAATCTCTCCTCACTACGCCTAAGAAAACCCAAGGATCCTAACTTAAAATACTTCATAAGCAATTAAATTATTACGTTATTATTTTAGCGGGTTCTAGGATTTATTAATATTGTCATTCAATTTACAATGGTAACCAAGATGCTTACTAAAGTCATTATGGTAATGGTTTATTACAATATAATAGCACTCTTAAACTTTAGAACTTCTGCTGATAAATGTTTAAAAACGGAAATACAACGATTATCAGTTTACAGTGAAAAGTAAAATTCGTAAAGTGATTTGGAAATATAAGCATTTATCTTTATTTACCACTTCAATAGACTATACGTTATATCTTGTAATGTGAGAGAGAATTATGGTGCTGAATTCGATAACTAAGTAAAGACGTCAAACATTATAGTAGGTACCTTATTTCTCTCAAAACTTTTTCCCCTTAAATTTTCAATTTTTAGCAAATATGTAATATAAACTCTGTAGTGTTAAGGTGGAGTGTGAGACTTAGCGAACTGTATTCTGACTCGATTCATTCCGTATTTTGTTGGTACAGACAGGATTAAAAACAATTAAAAAAAGTATTTACATACAAAATATTAAACACGATTAATTGGCTAAGAATAACGTCTACGAAACTAGAAAAATCACTAAATGAAAACAAACAATTATAAAAATCCTATTTACACCATTATCATTACATATGAACTGTTCCAGTATTTTGTGATGTGATTAATAGTGATTAACTAGGATGTAAACTGCTTTGGGTAACAAGAGATACGATTACGAGAAACTTAGACCCCTAAACTCTTGCATGTAAGTCTTGCTTTTGGTTCCGGTTTTCGCATCGTTATCTCGCTGATGTTTCTCTTGCGTACTGCATGTTGAATGTATTCAGAACACACATTACGAATGATTTTAAAACCATTAAACTAAATTTACTGTTCTGTTGTGTTTTCATGGATGTTATGTAGTCTTTTTACGTGTGTTTCATATGTTTTTCTTTTGCAAACGTTGCTTCTTTACGTAAACATAAGTATTTACATTAAATCGGGTCCTTGTTACGTGATTGACTATCCATATGCATATTATAGAGACATTTATGAATTTTAAATATATATATATATATTTAAAATTATTTCTGTCTTATGTTATATTGTAAATGCAAATATATTATCTTTCAGATAAAAGGCTCTGAGACATTTCTATACGACATCTTTACGCTGTAGGTAATCGGTCTCTTTGCATCTATAAAACGTACGTGGAATATAAAAATTGCTTTGATGTATCTAATTTTTTTAATTTACAATACATTGTAATTTTAATTATCTTTAAATAATAATTAATATGATACATATACAGGTAAGTGTCACTAATAAAAAAGCTTTATTCTGGATATTCCAAGTATATTGATCGTTGAACATATCATGTTTATTAGATTCATAATTTTTTGATATATGAATTATAAAGTTTAAAGTAAATTTTATTTCAAATTTATACCAGGTATTATTCTATACAAAAATGTTATATTTAAATTGTTATTGGACATATAATTGTTATTGTAAGGTTAAAAACTAAAAATAACATAAATATCATATTATCAAAATATAAATTATAATTTTTTAGGAAAGAAGAAGATTCGATTTTAACCGTTGAGCAAGAAAAAATTCTCGTCAATAACGTATAATTAGGAACAGAGGCTTAGGTTATATTTTTCTAAATACACCTTATTACTACTATCAGGCCATTTATTTGGGATATGTTTATTTAAAATAATCCTCCATGATTTTATTATATAATCTAGGTGAAGTGTAAAAGCAACGCTTTCCCTGCACATATAAGACATGTAAACTGTACTTAATGTAGTACATTCGGTTCATCATTAGAATTGGATGTAAATTTTTCAAATATTTTTTTAAAGTTCTTTAAAATTTCTATCGTATTAAAAGAACATATAACCAGATTTTCTTTAAAAAATATATTTTATAACGTGACATTAAGTATTTTTAAATATAAACCAGCTTAATAATAAAAAAATAGTTTCTCGTTAATTATAATTACAATGTAATTTCTTAAGCTACTGTTTTGACATGAAGAATATTAAAATATTTACCTGAACTTGGGTAGTGTACAAATACTACTTTTTATACTTATTTGGTTTCATTGGAACACTAACACAATTTTTCGGTTTGAAATACATCTGGCTATAGGGTTCTAATCCCACGATATTCTAAGCTTCCAATGTTAATTTTATTAAATAATTTTAGTTTAATGGTTTCGTCACTGTATAAGCTGATCACTAAGGATGCATTCCTTAGGGAGTTTCTCAATCCACTAACCAACTTAAAGGTCAGTTATTCAACTATCATCCACCTTTATATAAACTTTTTTCCCATTATGGTTCACACGCGTATGTATTATATGAAATATTTCAATTCTGTATGCTTTTGTGTTATTTAATGCAGCTTGCAAATTATTATTAGTAAACTAGAACTAACATGAAATTAGGTATACTTATGAATTTATATTTAACAGTTTTATTTGAAACGGCGAATACCTCTAGAGTTTTTTAGTGAATCTATTGATTTAGAGAGATTCATTATTCTTGACAAAAACTCATTCTATTTAGTCATGAAACAGAAGTTTAATTATTATTTGTTACAGTCAGAATGTTAATATTTAAAGTTGACAATGCAGTATGATTCTTCATCTTTTTTACTTATTACTTCAATTAGATATTTGGATCTATTCTGCAAAGGAAGAGAGCTCTAGTGTAGGTTTTAGTAACCAACCGTACGAATACAAATGTATAGACTAAATTTTCTTTCAAAACTTTATAACACTGTATTTAATTAAAGTTATTGAGTTTTAAAAATTTTACATGAATTAGTAATGTAATACTAATTTAGCTAGCTAGCACATATTAGTTCTAATAATATTCAATATTTAGCCTTAAAATATTCTTAAGAGGTTACTTTAAACAATTAGTGAGGAAATACTACTCACAAACAGCTGTATATATTTTATCAACTACGTAAAACAGTTAACAAATGAATATTGACTTTGGTATGTTGAAAATTGTTTATCACCTATTCTACCTGGACTCTTATGTTACAGAGATGATTAATAACAACTAAAGGTTAATAACTTCCCTATACAAAGGAAGGGAATTTACATAATACGAAAGAAATTGAATGAAATAATCAACAAATATATACATTCACTTTATGAATTGTTCTAGTGTTTGAGTTGTGTTAAATAGATATTAAAATTATGATGTAAATTGCTTTGGATAAGAATAAATAGTGAGAGGAAAAATCGTGACGTCTAAAAGTTAAAAATTACACAGCCAATGTGAGTCCTGGTCCTGGTATTAGGTATATATTAAGGTGACAGTGTAATCTAACAAGGTTTTCCTATAACTATATAACTTCAATTAGCTACTACCTGTATTTTGTAAGGAGGAAGAGAGCCCTGGTAGAAATCTCTAGTAACTAATCCAATAAATTAATACTTTTAGACCATATTTCTTTTCAAACCTGTACTAGCAATTTTTCAGAAATTGTTGAGTTCATACAGTTGACCATCAATAAATTACGAATTGTAATCTTAATTAAATAACATTCACTAATTTCAACCTATTTCCAATATTTTCATTACGTATAAAGGGTCTAAAACATTTGAGTGTAGATCTACCTAAAGACATTGTTAACCGATTCTTTTTGTGCACTTTTGGTACAAAAGAATTAAGACAGCGAACATTAAAGTTCATTCCTATGATTAAAAACCATGACCGTTATTTCCCGATTTGTATTATTTTTATGAAAAATTATTTAACAATCCCTTAAAGACTCAATTCATTTAATTTTGAACGCGTTTTTTCATTACATATGTACTGTTCTACAGATTCTTGCTGTTTTTAGTGTCAAGAAAAGTTTTAGCAGACTAAAACTACTTCTAAATAACAAAAGTAACTCGTCTATAAGTCCTGATTCTGGGACTGGTTATCGTAATCCTGGTAGAGATTCTCGGACCTGCGTGTTGAATATACAATATTAAAATATGAAAAAATCCTGGTTCATGTCAAATTTCTGGCCTTCACATTATGACTTTCCTGATGCTTCACAGATAATGTGAGAGTTAGCGACTTTCGTAAACACAACTTTGGAATTTATTGAAAACATTGCTATAATGTTTCTTAGTTTTTTCCATGCATAAACTGTTGCGTATGTTTCACCAGTTGCTTTCTATTTTAGTTTTCAACTTCGCTTGTTTACGTTATGTCTACCACTGACATTAAACCAAGTCTTGTTATTTGATTACCTATTCAAAAATGCTAGAGACAAGGATTTAATGTTGCCCTTCTTTGATTTTGCTGTAAGTGATTTAGTATTGTCGTTTGGAAATAATACCCGGGGCAATTATTCGATACGTCGATGTAAGTTTTAACTAGTTTATCTGCTAAAAAAAGATTTCCATGGATTTCATGTTTTCACTTTGATGTATCTAATTCAAGAACACTACATAAATTCTTGAGGACATACAAGAGACTGGAAACATACTTTAACCTATTCCACACTACCGTGGTTTCGTTTAAAAAAAAGCTCTCACTGATCTTTTAAAAATTACCCAAGTGAAAATGTAATACCAAATAAATACAAATCCCATCCCGGCGGCACTCGATGTACTCTAGCACTTTAATTGATTCTTTTGGCAGAAAACAGTTTCAAACTCTAAAGCATCTAAAATATGCTAGTTAGGAATAATTATATTAAAATACTATGCACAGAGTATCTATAAAATTACTACCAATCAAATTACAAAATGTAAAATTCTTGTTACACTGAATATCTCGAGAAATAATTCCAAATCTCTATTTCACATTATATTATATAATTTGTTTTGAATAAATATAACTATTACTCTATAGTTTAGTAGCATAATTGCTTAAACGATTGGTCAAGAATCTTTTAAATTAAATATAAATAAACTAAATATAGCTTTAATACCATTTTTAACACACTAATAAAAAATAACAAACATTTTGTATAATAAAAACAACCATTATGTGGTTGTAAAATAAAAAAGTTAACCTCATTTCTAAAGTTTTACATAATTAGTGTAAACAGGGCTTCTTAAAACTATCAATCTCAACCTATTTACTAATCTCTTTAAAACAAAAACATTACTAACAATTTTTGTTTCTGTTCCCAAATAAAAATATTTACCACTGGCATATGATGGCTGATAATCAAATACGCATTAAGAATGTTGTTAGAAAAAAATAAAAGTGTAGTTACTTAGCATGTTTTATTCCATGTTCTGTAACCAAAAACAACAATAACAAATTCCAAAATTATTCTAGTTTATTACAATTAAAGCCCATCTATTTAACAATTTTTATTTCCAATAAGACAAACCGGTGGCTGAGCCACATTTATACACAGACAATAAAAATAAACCACCAGTCATTATTAAATATTATTGGAATTGCTGTGGGCTGAATCACTGATCCTGTTATAATTTTTAAGGAAAATGCTTATAAAATTTAAAATTTTAACCGTCTGACCTTATACTCTGAGAAAATTCATGTCCATTGAATTATAATTATTTATAGGTTCTAACCTCAAAAGTTAAAACTAACTTACAGCTTGCTCCAAATATTGCTTCATTTCCAAAAAGTCATCGTTTCATCTATCCATTTAACGTCAACTCTTCATTGGGACATTGTAATTTCTGAACTTTATTACGTAATTTAGCAGCATTTAAAATATTTATCTGTCATTACGACATATTTTTAACATATTTTGACATATTTTATTTCCTGGCTGCTAAATAAAGCATATATATTCAAAGCATTATTCAAGAAATTTTTTTTACTATATACGAGAAAGTTAATACTCTTATACGATTGCTTATACTAAGTATTTATTTTCAATTTTAATACTTCACTCTTATATAATCCCAATTGAAATATAGGATAAATTACAGGACTAATGATATTAAAAAATCCTGGTTCATGTCAAATTTCTGGCCTTCACATTATGACTTTCCTGATGCTTCACAGATAATGTGAGAGTTAGCGACTTTCGTAAACACAACTTTGGAATTTATTGAAAACATTGCTATAATGTTTCTTAGTTTTTTCCATGCATAAACTGTTGCGTATGTTTCACCAGTTTGCTTTCTGTTTTAGTTTTCAACTTCGCTTGTTTACGTTATGTCTACCACTGACATTAAACCAAGTCTTGTTATTTGATTACCTATTCAAAAATGCTAGAGACAAGGATTTAATGTTGCCCTTCTTTGATTTTGCTGTAAGTGATTTAGTATTGTCGTTTGGAAATAATACCCGGGGCAATTATTCGATACGTCGATGTAAGTTTTAACTAGTTTATCTGCTAAAAAAAGATTTCCATGGATTTTCATGTTTTCACTTTGATGTATCTAATTCAAGAACACTACATAAATTCTTGAGGACATACAAGAGACTGGAAACATACTTTAACCTATTCCACACTACCGTGGTTTCGTTTAAAAAGCTCTCACTGGTCTTTTAAAAATTACCCAAGTGAAAATGTAATACCAAATAAATACAAATCCCATCCCGGCGGCACTCGATGTACTCTAGCACTTTAATTGATTCTTTTGGCAGAAAACAGTTTCAACTCTAAAGCATCTAAAATATGCTAGTTAGGAATAATTATATTAAAATACTATGCACAGAGTATCTATAAAATTACTACCAATCAAATTACAAAATGTAAAATTCTTGTTACACTGAATATCTCGAGAAATAATTCCAAATCTCTATTTCACATTATATTATATAATTTGTTTTGAATAAATATAACTATTACTCTATAGTTTAGTAGCATAATTGCTTAAACGATTGGTCAAGAATCTTTTAAATTAAATATAAATAAACTAAATATAGCTTTAATACCATTTTTAACACACTAATAAAAAATAACAAACATTTTGTATAATAAAACAACCATTATGTGGTTGTAAAATAAAAAAGTTAACCTCATTTCTAAAGTTTTACATAATTAGTGTAAACAGGGCTTCTTAAAACTATCAATCTCAACCTATTTACTAATCTCTTTAAAACAAAAACATTACTAACAATTTTGTTTCTGTTCCCAAATAAAAATATTTACCACTGGCATATGATGGCTGATAATCAAATACGCATTAAGAATGTTGTTAGAAAAAAATAAAAGTGTAGTTACTTAGCATGTTTTATTCCATGTTCTGTAACCAAAAACAACAATAACAAATTCCAAAATTATTCTAGTTTATTACAATTAAAGCCCATCTATTTAACAATTTTTATTTCCAATAAGACAAACCGGTGGCTGAGCCACATTTATACACAGACAATAAAAATAAACCACCAGTCATTATTAAATATTATTGGAATTGCTGTGGGCTGAATCACTGATCCTGTTATAATTTTTAAGGAAAATGCTTATAAAATTTAAAATTTTAACCGTCTGACCTTATACTCTGAGAAAATTCATGTCCATTGAATTATAATTATTTATAGGTTCTAACCTCAAAAGTTAAAACTAACTTACAGCTTGCTCCAAATATTGCTTCATTTCCAAAAAGTCATCGTTTCATCTATCCATTTAACGTCAACTCTTCATTGGGACATTGTAATTTCTGAACTTTATTACGTAATTTAGCAGCATTTAAAATATTTATCTGTCATTACGACATATTTTTAACATATTTTGACATATTTTATTTCCTGGCTGCTAAATAAAGCATATATATTCAAAGCATTATTCAAGAAATTTTTTTACTATATACGAGAAAGTTAATACTCTTATACGATTGCTTATACTAAGTATTTATTTTCAATTTTAATACTTCACTCTTATATAATCCCAATTGAAATATAGGATAAATTACAGGACTAATGATGTCAAAAACATCAAGAGTATAATGTCTATTTTCAAATCTACATTTACAGATTTAGGTAAATATTTACATAGATTACTGCATTATAGATACCTTAAAATGTTTAATGAATGTATAAAACTAATACAAAACGATGAATCAGTACACACATGCCTAGAACATAAACAGACATTTCTTGGAAAAACAAATAATTGGGAACACAACTTATTGTTAGGTTCACTAAATAGACCGGCTTAAAACTGTTCTCACTCTCAGATCGATTTAAAATAAAATTCCCTTTAGGAGTAAATAGCACAGAAACATTTTAGTAGCCTTCAGATTCATAAAAAAGTTACAGGTTATAAATATGTTAGTTTAAGCAATTTTTAAATTTTGTACCTAACAATTGAAATAAATGCACTTGTATCTGAACACATAATTCCTGAGCTAAAAAAAATATTAAACAAATTAAACAAAAAGAAAAATTCTGCAGTGAATTGCAGGTTTTTTCTGTAATTTAACTCGAAATATTAACGAAGTAGTTATATTTATGATTGATTAGACTTCACACTAGGTGAAGATTATTGTTACTTGTACCCTGGAGTTGGTAAGGTGAGACTTTAACTACTAATGTAGAAGATATCGTCTAGCCACGTTCTTGTAATACTTTCTTCAGCATGTACCTAATAGATGTCCACCTTGGGATTAATACGCCATAATTAATATTCATACATTGCATTAATTTTGCTATATAATCCAATATTATTTTTATGAAACGGAAATTATAATTTAGTTCACGAGGAATGTTCAAGCATTTTAAAATTTTAATGGATTCCAGTACGGCATTGATAACTGTAATACTTATATTGTGCGACTTTTGTATCGAGTACTATGGGAAAGTACCAAAAAAATGGATTAAACCATTTTTGTTTCATAAACTGCTTTCTTAGAATTCGCCAGTTATTTTACACTACTTTGCTCACTGTTTGTATTTATGTTACTACCGAATACCGGGAAAGTAGCAGTGAGATATAGCTAAGGAAATTATTTTCTTAAAAATGTTCTATGTTTCTATCAACTGTGTATATCAGATTCAAAATTCATATGGCCGTTTAATATTTTATAAAATATTAAGTTGATTCAATATGCTCGCATAAGGTACATGGATAATTAAAAACAGCGCACAGCGCAAATTTAACTGAGAACATACCGATGGAATTTATAGTAATCATCAATATGCGGGATATGCAAGTAATTAAAAGATCTTTAAACATAAATATCTATTTAATTTCAATCACTTTGCTATTTTTGTAATATATTGTTATATGTTATTATTTATTTATACCTAATAATATATGCTCTGGTCTAGTGATTTATGCTGTGATAAATTGTATATAAAACCAGGATGTAATCTGCGTACTTTGAAGGGCATGAGATAGTGAGAGCAGGAACTATGATCTATGGACTATACAAATAACTCACTGTAGGTCCTGGTCCTGGTCCTCTCTCTTTGAGCCTCACATCGTGTTCCTTGTTCGGTGGTTCTCCGAGGTGCTGCGATTAGATTAACTTTTAAATATACTACTGAACAGTTTAAAATATTGAAATTTCCCGAACTTTTCTATTGTTGTTACTATGGAGTAAATAAGTAATTTAAATGTGGACTGCTATAGGAGACATATCACCTGAGTTCTTATCATAACAGTGTCAATATTTTTTATTCCGTAAGGGACGTTTTTATATGTACAAAACCACAAGATCTATTTTTATTTATGTAATAGTCTAGGAGCCAAACATTTACGAGTATAAGCTAACAGCTTTGAGTTTTGTAAAAGTGATGAAAAATTTCCTCCAAAAATTAAATTGATCTTCAGCCAACACTAGCTTTGGTCCGGTAATAAAAGAAGTAAAAACACTATGAAGCATCATTTTTATCTAAAATAATAATTTTATTATAAACATTGAAATCCAGCTGTCAGACACGTAAGTGGTAGTTATATCACCGTCAGCCAACGATGTGGTAAGACTAAATTAGCCGATTTCAGGCAAGTGTATGTACCGATATTGTCAAACATTCCAGTTTTTATATTTTTATAAAGAGTGACCTACGAGTCTTTAAACCTGTAAAATAAGCTAATACACTAATCTTTATGATTTACTCTAACCTTAGTCATTAAACGTTCTCAACGTGCCTTAGTCATGCTCAGAGTTCCTATTCTTGTAAACAAAGGCAAGAAAGGCTCACGGCTATAATTTCTGTGGTTTTCATGGGAATAATCCCTAACACCATCCATGTCACAACATGAGCATTTTCATTTCGCAGCTACTCGGTCTATATACCACACTGGATGAGTTTATAGGGTTATAGCATCAGACTTATAATTCCTTTAATTTTTAAATATTTCAGTACTAGCAACGAAATAATGTATAGAAAATTGACACTATACTATATAGACTTCACTTGTTGTTGCTTGGTACCTTAAAACTTTAGGAGAGGAGAGTAAAGTCAGACTCCTTAAATAACAAAAATAAGCAAAAATATTTTATAATATTCTTTACAGTTGTTACGTGATATGTAATAGGCTTCGCTGAGTTTTCATGCCAAATTTCAACTGTATAGCTCGATTCATTTTCGAGATATCCTGTGGACAGATAAACATAGAATCATACATGAGAGAAATGTTTACATCCACAGTGACCAAGGAGAAATCGTGTGAGCTTACTAAGTGGTAGGCTTCTATGACGCTCAGCCTAATTCCATGGTTGGATAGTACCATCACATAATTAATTTTGTCTACGTAGAAACCTCATGCAAGGTTTTACAGCAGAACTCTAATACAATATCTGGTAAACAAGCGAAGGTACTACAACGAATGTGTGCAATTAAGTCATATATTATCAGTAAGTCAGAACATTGACCACAATACATTATAATTTCTTTTTACTCTATAAATAAAAGTGTCATTAAAATCACACATGATATTTAGTAGACAGTTTGTTGACATGTTTAATAATTCACCTGTCTTATCGTTTTTATCATGGTTGCATTTAAAAACAAAAAAATATTTCCTAACGCTCAGCCAAATTCGTTCGATTGCCATGAACTAATATCAAACACAGTAACGCAGCTATTTTTGGAAGAGTTTATTCTATGAGTTTTGAGTTTAGCTCCAGTTTACCTTCATCTTACGTGCAGCAAGTGAAATAAACCGTCCTCCACACAAGCAAATTTTGCGTACAACCAAATCTTCCACACATTACACAGCTATGGCGTAAAGGGATGATTCAGTGAGGAAGGCCGTGAATGTTTAGTGTCAAAACGATGCGGGGGTTTCGTTTTAACCTTTTTCGTTATCGTAGCCGTCTATTTTTGGATGCCTTTAGACGAACGTGACTCCAGATTTCAGGTCTCTAATTCCAGGTGATTCATGAAAGAGGAGGTTTAACTGCAGCTAAATATTACATGAACATTGAATTAGACCTTCCCACCATAGCTGCGTTATGTGTAGAACACTCGGTTGCTCAACTGTGCTTTGGGATTTTTGCACTACATTTTGCAACTGATGAGACTACGAGAATACCTTTTAACATATACTGCAATACTTTTGTCGTTTGAGTGACTCTGATGACGAATCAATGCTGAGAGTTCATTTCGAAATTTTTCACTCGTTATCGCCGACTGTTTTTACATCCATTCAGACAAACACGACTCAGATTTAAGAAGTCTGCAACAGCATTTTAGACAGTTCATTAAAGAGGAAGGTGAACTGGAACTAAACTCAACATACATCTTGAATCAGCCCTTTCCACCATATCAGCGTTATGAAAGACTAGGTGCTCCATTGTGCTTTTGGATCGTGTCAGTCAACACCTTAGTGCTTTCAGTAAGTTATGCACCTGAAGACCCGTGAAGATAAAGGGTGCGTTATGTAAATAATGAGCATTTTTCTGGAAAAACTTATTTATTCATCCGATTGGTACAAATAGTCAACATACTTCAAAATAGGCAGCTACTTCATCAATACACGTAGACAATTGTACGATGTCTGAAATGTGTTCTTGGAAATTCTCGACTAGAATGAATCTCAGGAACCTAAAAACCTTAGCTTGGACGTTTCCCACTGGATCCCAGTGCTTTCCTTTCGGCTCTCTCTTCAGTCGGTGGAACAAAAAATATCACACGGAGCTATCCACGGGGGTCTTGTTCTGGGTAGAGTAGGGGGTAACGACGAACGCCGTATGGCTGGGGGAATTTTCTAGGTAGACTTTGAAGATAACTTTAATATTAGGCCTGATGCAGGCAATCCGGCGTTTCAGTCTCGAGCACCTCCAGATAAAAGACTGCGTCGACAGTTTTTCCTTGCTGTAAAAACTCAAAATGGACGATTCCTCTAACGTCAAAGAAGACTATCAGCATAATTTTGATACGAGACTTGCTCATGTGAACTTTTTGGGGTTCGGGAGAGGATGGTGTGTATCACTGGGAGCTCTGCCTTTTATATTTTGGATTTTAATATGTCCTGATGCTTTTTGTATAACACAAATTGCTAAAAAAAATGTGTGCTTCGGTTATTCAGGCAATGGTTCTCTCCGGTAGGGCACCCTCTCGATTTATAAGTTTAGCGGACGCATTATTCTCCAAAACGACTTATTTTATTTCGTCATGAAACAGACATTTCATTTTGATCATTTACAAAGAGAAATTTTTAATATTAAAATTTAGTATTAGAATCTAGTTGTGCATTCCTAATATTGTATAAGTTAAATTGGTCCGTTATTATCTCTTGTAATATGAAAGAGCTCTGGCATGAATTTCTGTAACTAATAGAATGAGTTAAATTTTCAAGAACAAATTTAGGTCACAACTGTTTGGTATGGTTTTTAATTGTTGAAATATACCAATTAAACCAAAAATAATTATTTTTTTATATCTTAAATAAAAACCTACGACTAATTTCAACTCGTTACGAATTTTTGCAACGCTAGAAATATTGTTGTAAAAGACAAATTAGAAAATGCTTCTCATAACAATATATACATATTTTTGATTAAATTACGCGAAACTCCTAATATCTATTGGTGTCCATTCTAAACGAAATATTGTAAACTGATTCTCCCTGTACTCTTTGGGTACTAAGAGGATTATAATAGCACCAAACATGAATTATTAGCTTTTACACAAAACATAACAATGCAGTTTATTAACTATATTTAATTTGTACTTCTGTTAGCACTACATATAAACTATTCTGTTGTTTTATGCTTTATATGATAGCTGAACCTGGAATTTAAAACTGCTTTGTATAACGAGAACTAGTGAGTAAATCTATGATTTTTATTTAATTAAAGTAACTCATCTATGTAAGTCCGTGTCCTGATCATGCTTCTGGCCATCACATCGTGTTCCTGGTGCTACTTCCGTGACTAGCTGTGAATTGAGTGAAGTTTGAAAAGTGATGCGAAAAAACACTTTAGAATTATTTAAAACATTAAATTATAAATACCATTTTAATTCCATGGATAAAAAATAATATTTTACTTATAATGCTGCTTACGTTTCACCTGTCCCTTATATCGCTGACGTCACGACTACTAATACAACTAAACGCTGATTACTCGAACACATATATGTTAGGGGCACAAACGGGTAAATAAAACTTAACTATAAAGATTGTAATAAGATTTTTTCCCCGTTTCCGATTTATGTGCTACATTATTAGTGTGTGGATGCAATATCCATGGACACTGTTCGACAAGAAATGTTGTACTATAGCTTATTAATCTATAATAGTTTATATTACAAATGCAAAATATTTTGAAGATTTTTGGATGTGTAATAATAACGAGAACCCTATTGGGCAGCTTTTAACTAAACTTGATAAGAGCATTACTTAGATACAAAGAAAACTTAAGCGTATTTATTATATTAAAATATTCCTTAAAATTTTTTACTAAATTTCAATAATATGTAATAACTTAAATATGAATTGAATTTTAAATTTAACAATATGGTTATTGTTATATAGTTATATAGTTATAGCGTGTGACAGGACGCAGTGTATTTTGTAGTTCAATATATAGATATCATATGTCGTAGTAAGATGTACATAGTAATATCAAGTACAATATATTTTTATATAGATGGTAGCAATGGCATATAAAACCAATTTACATATTCTGTTATATTACGAAATACTTATGTTTAGCTTTTTGGACATTTCCCACAGAGTATTTTTAATAGACAAGTGTACCAATAGGTAATAAAGTCACAATTTAGATAATCCTGTACAACGATTTATCATCATGCAATAGTAATAAATTTCTCGTAAATTAAAGAAATTTTTGTCTCAAAAATAAATATAATACCGCAAATTACATTTGAGACACTTGATAGGTTATTATTTAATTAGTAAGTAGGCTTCTCAGGTAACAAAGGCGCATTGTGAGAGTATTTTATACGGTAATCTCATACGGTAGTAATCAATTCTTTATGAAGGAATGGATGATCACAAATGAGTATAATATCTAAATTTTATGATTTAAAGCAATTTCGTTAATGTTTTTAGCCTAAATGTTGTGGCATTGTAAGCTAACTAATATAATTATTAATGAATTAGAGTGCAATTTATAAAATAATTATATTATTAAATGAACCAATTAGAGGATGTTGTTTTATTTATATTTTTTTATATGAGAAATAAATGAACAAGACATTTTATCATACAGACGCGAGATGCCTGCACATACGCTATATGGATAACAGAACAGAATATATAGAGGAATTATAAATATACTAGCATTTATTTTTACATCTATGAGCCCAACCAGCAAAACAATACATTTACTGTCTAAAATAGTGGCTTGATGTAATCGTTAAGTATTCCTTAGTTGTAGTAATAAATTTAAAACCAAGATATCACAATTTAGGTACATTTAACAAAACTAAGGTTATTTTAAAGCATAAACTAACTTCTGTCTTGAAAAAATATTAAATTTAGGTAAATATTTATTTGGGATTTTAATTTATAATCAAATGTTAATAATTTAAAATGTGTCCCGAGTTAGCGAAACTAGACTTCACCGGAAGTCTCCTCAACCGCAACAGGAGGTTTCGGAAGCGCGCCCCTCCCAAACTCGGAGCAAAGCATAAAAAAACAACCACATGCCACTAGTGAGAAGAGAGACAAAGATAAAAAATTTCCAGTACATAATATAGTTAATTAGCTGGCAACATCTTTACACAAAAAACAATAAAATAAATTGCCTCGCCAAAGAAGTAAATTAAATATTTAAACTGCCGCACCACGGTGCACCGAGTACCTTACAAACTAAATAACAAAATAAATAGAATTCCAATATTGACAATAACATAATAAATATCATTTGACATATAAATAACATAATAAATAGAAATTTGACACATAAATAACATAATTTATAGAAATTTGACGTATAAAATAACATAATAAAATATAGAAATTTGACATAAATAACATAGTTTCAGGTACGGCATGTAGGAAAAATTTTTTTACTGGTAATTATTATGAACTGAGGGGAGAGAAAAGGTTATAGAACTTCTAGGCCCACTATTTTTAAAAGGTAATTTTGTTTCAAGTTTGTAGCCAAAAATTTAAAAAAATATATTTAAAGCCGATTTTCGAATGAGGCGGGGGCTTAGTTGCCTCCACGAATCCGAATTAAAGATGAAATCCTCCCCTTCAGATCATGTCACTAAACTAAATAAATACTAGTTAATATTAACACTGGCCCTCCTCCAGATATAATATCTGGCAGCGCTCCATAAAACCCAATCCTCTCAAGTTCAGTACAAGAAGAAGGAAAAAACATTTTATATCCAACCTTGTTCAAGACGAAATGAAGTACAGACAGTCCAGTTGGATGACGGTTCAGTAGCGCTGGCAGGGCGCGGGCATTCAATTTTGGTTTAACAGTGCTGTTTCATTGGGCAGACTCGCCGCACCAGTCCTGTTGACAGCACTCATGGGGACCCTATTAAATGCCAACATAACCAGTAGATATTCAGAAGAGTTTATGTTTATGTTATATAATTATGTTTGGCACAAAGTAAATATAAAATATTTAAATTTAACAATTAAAAATAACAATATGTAGCTAACAGTACCTTTTAAGTATTGAAAAACTGTTTCCCGAAAATAACTAAAGACACCAAGTAATATAAGATAAACTACTTGGTGAAAAAATTAAATATTACATACAAACCAAATTTTCAAATATTTAAACATTTACTTATAGGCTAGAACAGCCATACTAAATTATTCAGCTTGGTAACATTTACATGTAAAAATAATTCACTGTATTTTAATCATTCTATAATATTAATTGTAATGTAAATTATGTAATTTACAAATAATAACAGTAAATTATTTCCCAAATAACAATAATTAAATTATAATCCAAAACTAATCCGTTCAAGCTACTATAAAGCAAGTAATTAATTAAACAATAAAATAGAAATCATGAATGTTGCCACCCAATTTTTGCACGCAACACAAAACACGAGTTAACAAAATACGCAAAGTCTGTACCGTCTCGCTTACACTAAATAAAGACAAGGCGATTAGTAAATAAATAATTTCCGTTCGCCGAACGGATCAATTAGAAAGCGCAAAATATAATATTTAACTGGGATAGTTAACAAATAACAAATTAGAACGTTACGAAAGACAGGATAGAACACTTTGCGACACGAAAACGTACACAAGGAATACAAATTACAAAAATAAAAAATAAACTTCTTTTAACTAAGCAACGAAAATTACGTGTCTGCTTGGGAGAGAAAAACTACCAACTATTTTAAGTTAAGAGAGTAAAAGATAAAAAACTATTACCTGCTGAAAGTCGGAGAATTATCCAGCCATGGGCATCAGGGCGAGCAGTCAACAGCCAGAGATTCACGTCGCCTCTGCCGAACGTGTCCGACCGCTCCGATCAGTAGCCGCTGCCGGTAATCAGCTTGTCAGTAATCAGTCAAGACTAACCACCTGACCTCGACCAATCAGTCCATCCAGGCAGAAAATAATCAATATGGTCACTCCCCCACCGACTGACAAAAGTGGCCGAGGTGGGAAAAATAATAGACAAAACTATATAAACTGAGCCCCGGCTCAAATGTTTGCATCTAAACACGTTAAAAACGGCTATTGTCCACACATTAATTTAAATCAGAAATCGAAAATAGGAATTTTCAGATATATTTTTGTCTGCAAATAATGTTGATTTGAGTGTTAAACCACAAGGATAACTCATTACAATTTACCATCTTTTCATAAATTAATTACGGTTCCAGCTTTCTTGTAAATGAAAGTGTATATCTTACAACGCATAATGTCCAAAATTTTAAACGTGTACCATTTTCTTGCTTATAGTTTTTAAACTTCAAATAAATGTAAGATGTCACAGAGTATGGCGTTGATTTGTGAAATCCCCTAGAATACATCCTTCGTTGAAAACATCATAATCCTGAAGGATTTGTCAAAAGAAAACCGTTGAAGTATAAGTTCTGCAATCATGTGTAATACACCGTATACCTGAATCATCATGGTAATTTTACTACTCATATAATAACGTAAAATTAGAGAAGGCATTTCCTACAGATGTAGGTAAACAATCCAACGAGTCATGAACTAAATAATATTATGCACAAACCTGCAAGATTATGACAACCATCTAAGGCAGTAACCGGGTCAGTTCGGAGCTTATTGCTAGACAGGATATCCTTAGGAAAAATTGAACTACAAAACAAAAACCTCGAATGTGTCTAGGTATAATCCCGTAGATATAAAGCAAATTTAAAGCTTCAGCTGAAGACCAAAAGACCCTACGATCGGAAGCCTGCACTATATTAGTAACTATATCCCCTGGCAACAAACCTTTCCAGTAGTGGTCCCCATTCTGTCACCTATCAAGAACAACATTAGGAACTTGACTTGGCATCAAATCGCTGATAGAGCTTCCTAGACAAAAACGGACCGAGGGCCCACCATTATGCCCTCTTCCAAATGTGACCAGGGCATCCTGGGCTGGGTCAACACAAATACAATTCTATCTAACCAGTTTACTGCTCCCGTTAGGGTTGCATTAGTCAATTCCGTGACTGTGATTTTAAATTTACCAGTCACAAGAATTATCATGTCTTCTCATATGCATACATCTGTTGGAAAAGACCTCTACTGTTACAGACCTAAACAGGTCGTCCATAACAAGAATAAAGGACGCCATTCTATGGAGAGCCTTAAGTGGTACTTTCACTGATAATTTAACCCCAAATAGTGGGTTTTACGATTCTAAATTATTAGTAGGAATTTATGATCCAAAAATTCCTGTACTGTTGAATATTAAATGTACATGAAATTTTTAGTTATTTAATTCTGGAAATAGAGATTCCGGAAAAAAGTGAGAACAATTATTACAGAAAGGTGTCAATGTATTAGATTCCAGAGAAATGTTTTATCACTTTCTTGATAAAAAGGATACTAAATTTACTGATTGTTCCTTGCTTAAAAGTTCCATTGCAATTTTAAACATGATGAGAATTGTTTTCATTATTAGATAACAAAGAAATCAGAGCAGTTTTTATAGTTTAATTTTGTAAAACCAATAGTCAAAATGGTCATTTTATTGTCTACTCTATTGCTTCAAGGACTTAAAACTAACAACACAAACGGAATTACACGTATTTAAAGGTTTAGAACTAATAAACATTTGTTCTGACCATTAATAAGTTCTTTATATCCTAATGAGATTAAAATGTTAGTTTCAGAACTAAAACGAATAATAGGCGACTTATAATATATAATAAATGAAGGAAAACTACAACTTGCTGGAAAGCACTAAATGTATTGATACTGTTAAGACATTTACATTATAAAGAAGTTATGAACTGGAGTCATTCTGCTATTGCTGTACTTTACGAGGGTGTCGTTTCAATTTAGAATTTCAGCAGACGCATTTGTATACGAATTATTTATTCTAGTTTACTACGACACAGAAGTTAAATTATTATTAGTGATAGCAAGAACATTATTAGAAGATGGAAATTAAATCCAAGTAAGATGTTTGATTACTGCATCATTTTAATTTGCCATGTCTTATCTCTTGTACTGTCGATGCGTGCTCTGGTGAATGTTTACGTAACTAACGGAATTAGTTAGGAATTGTAGACTATATCTTTCTTTAAAATGATTTGAAACCTTATTTTAAATTATTATGTTTTAGACATCAAACGTGATGTAGTTGTGTATTACTAATGTTAGTCTGGCAATATAAACTATTTTAAACTAAACATAATATTTAGCCTAACAAAAAAGTCCAAACAGTTGCTCGAAGAGGTACGTTAGAACATTCTTCTCATAAAATATTAAATATGTATCATAAACCATGCAAAACAGTTCTAAAACTGCTTTGACGCTCATAATTTGGAATGTGATTCAACCCAATTCCCTCTGCACGCTTAGGGTACAGAGAGGATTAAAACAGCCCAAACACAAGTTTAGTAGCTTCCTATAAAGAAAATCAGGGAAAGACTTTGAATAATAAAAGGAAATTAAACAAAATAATACATTATATTTGAAACTTCTATTTGCTTTGGAAACAGATAATCGTTATTTATAAACTTTTCTCGGGTTTTGTGTTGTATTTAATAGTCACTAAAACTAAACTGTAAATTGCTTTGGGTATCAAGAGTCATTATAAGGAGAAGTTTTGATTACTCAATAGTAGAAGTAACTCATCCTTTTAATTCCTGGTCCTCGTCCAGCTTCTGACCATTACATTGTACTACATGTGGTGATTACCTGACGTGCTGCAAGTTGAACGACGTTGGAAATGCTGAAACATACTTGTAATAATATTTAATGATCAAAAACATTAAAATATCAGACCTTTGTTGTTTCTATGGATATGAAATAATGTTTGAGTGGAAACTGTTAATTATATATCATATGGGTGTCTCATTTTTTATCTTTTGGCGCCATTTTATGTCAAGGATACTACTAAAAAGAAATTAATTTCTACTTGTCTAATCTCCCATATACATAGAGAAACTATATATATGTCATAGGTCACTATGATATAATTTCATAATGGTATTTTGGAATGGTTACTTTGTAAATATCTCTCTGGGCATTACTTTTTAGCGTGAAAGATTACTTATGTATTCAGAGTGAAAACCAAATATACGCTTTGATAAAGTCAGTCATAGTTATTTTTGAGGTTGAGTGGTAGATGTTCACCCTACCTAGTCATGAAAAATATTAAACTATTGTATACTACAAACGAAAGTATATTTTTAAGCGATGTGGGAAAATATTAAGATATTTAGATATTTTTAACTAATAATATCTATTATATTTTTTATACTCTTACAGCGAATTCTAGGGTTAAGTGCATTAACTAGAAATTAAAGAATTAGAACATAATACACCATATTAATCTAGAAACTGATCAACACAATTTAACAAAAATATTAAATATAATAAACAAAAATAATTTAGTTTGGAATATTATTCTTAGACGCCTAGCATAAACAGTTTTCAACTCAACTTAAATAATTCTGCTTCCAAAAATTTTCTATAAAAATTATTTTCGATATAGTTTAAGAAATATTACTCATATTAAACTATAAATCTGTTCAGCAAATATGCATGAACAATACAAAGTGTGGCGGGAAAGTGGGAGATTTTCTTCATAAAATTCTGATTCGATTCTTTTTGTACACTTTGGTACAGACAGAATTAACAGCCCAAAACACAAGTATTACCATAAAAAGTATAAACGTAATGCATTGGTTAGGTACAATCTTTACGAAATGAGAAAACCACGAAATTAAAATGTATAAAAATATAAAATTATATTTACTCATTATCATTAGATATGTACTGTTCCAGTGTTTGTGCTGTGATTAATAGTCGCTAAAACTAGGATTAAAACTGCTTTGGGTACGAGAGATACTGTAAGGAGAACATCAGACCTAAGAATAATAAAACTAACTCGTCCATGTAAGTTCTGGACCTGGTCTTGGCCATCGCATCTTATTTTGCTTATTTTTCTCTTCAGTGCTGATTATTGAATGAATTATGAACAGAGTTTTTGAAAGGTCTAAGAAGATATTATTAAATTACATTTGGTGTTTCTGTGGATGTTGTACGTACGTTTTACGTTTTTATCTACTAAATTTTAAGTTAACAACATTGTTTCTTTATGCCAACACTACTAATTACATTAAAGTAAGTTCTGGTTATATGATTCATTATCCATATACATAAAAAACAAACATATTATTAAAATATAATTGTAGGGTTTATTTCTCTCTTAGATTATAGTGAATATGGTAATATATTATTTTCCAAATACAAAGCCCAGAGACACACTTAAATACGAACTTTGTACGCTATTGTTAATTGGTCTATCTGCAACTGTAATACCTTATAAAAATATACACTATAATCTATTTTATTAAGGTAATTTAATTTTTTTACGCTTTTAACAATTTTACAATTTATTTTGCACGTACACAACACTAATACATAACTTGATTCAGGATATTACAAATGTGTTCATCGTGAAGTATCTCGTGTAAATTATATTCATTGGTGATATAACTGCACAATAAAGGAATAAGGAAAACTCTATTTCAAAAAAGTATAAAGCGTAGATCAAGAAAATTTATATGAATCAGAACTGAATACGAAAATGTAATATTTAAATTGTCGTTGAACGTAAAATATTTATTTTGACTATAAAATCCTTAAGATAGTTTTAATTTTAATCGATTTTAATAAAAATCCGACATCTATGGAAAGAGAACGTGTAGGGTAAAGCCGTTGTATATAAATAATATATATCCATCCAAAAACTTAAAATGAATTACTTAGACTTAAATTGTGTTGTGTGTAAGTCCAAAGGTATACAAATACTGTCTTATAATTCACGCATCATCATAACAAATCGGTCAAGTTTAAAAAAAAATTAAATTTATTTATACGTTTATTATATTTCTACGAACGATGATGAAGTCTACAGGACTCGCTAGGTTAAAACGAGTTTAGCGTGCGAAACAGCGTTCCCGTACCGTTACTCGAACCCAGGCCCTTGATAAGCTGACTCAGTAATCACTCAGAAGATGTCTACTAAATACATTCTGGTAACTATTTATTCACCTTGTGCCCTGTATATGTGAATTTACAGCTATTGAATTGTGCTCACAATAGCACATGTTATTGTCTAGAAAGGTTTATTGTTTAAAAGTAACAATGTAGTTTAGTGATTCATTAAGTGTACTAAACTCTAACTCTTCAATTGTAGAGCAATGAAAGAGGTCTCAGGTGTATATTTCAATAACACATTTATAGAAATAGTGCCTGCAGACTAAGTTTCTTTGCTAAAGTGTTCTATTGAGTTTAACAGTTGAGAGGTCTGGTTCTATCCACATACGTAGCAGGTCCCCATGTGTAGCTGCCATCTAACATTGTATTTCTGTTAGTTTATATGTTTCTACAATTCTACAATTTTACAATTATTAAGTGTATTGTATCAGTTTTTAGATAAATTATACTATTTTTGTATAAAGAAATTATAAAATTATTTTATTACATGTTTTAGAATAATGCATTTAAAAAATATAAACATATCATTTGTGTTGTAAGTTATAAATATAGTTTAGAAAAGTATAATAGGCAATAAATGAAGTTAATTTATTCACTAAGCAAACATGAGTTTTTTTAAAGGACTTCAAATATGTTTAGAATAAAACGTTATTATTTTTCTTTTGTTGCACAATTATGGTACCAGTGCATGGTTTTCTCAATAGTTCGATTCCAAATATACCTTAAGCAAGCTGAACATTTGTACTGCATAAATTTCTTTTTTTCTGACAGCGCAGTAACAACATCTGGGATGTAAAGTTGGAGCTGAATTTTCTGGCTTCACATCACTTTCAGTGACTCTTCAGTGTCCGTATTGTGTGTAGAAAGCTCTGATGGAGCATCAGATTTATTGACACTGCAATAAATGGGGGAACAATCTTCTTTATCCTTTTTAATTCAACTAAGGATAATGCTATCTAAATGTTTTTGTCATTTAAATTATAATATCAACAAACTAAATACCTACAATAAATAGCCAAAAAATGTTTGTTACAAAAACACACACACACACTTATCACAATATTGATAAAATAAACATAGTGTTGACACTGACACGCGTATGACACTAACGAAAAACACTAACGGCATTGGTTACGTGTGTAGATGCCGTCTAAAAACTGTACAACGCAATCGGTCAGGTTTCGAGATGCCAACTAACAAAACGCGCTGGGTGGAGCTCCCGTCCTCTTACAGACACGGATATGGACGAATCATACTGTTTTATGGAAAAAAATATGTCATACAGTCAATGAGGCACTTTTGAAGAATCGGAATGATTTATAATTTTATACAAATATTTCATTATATCAACTATGTTTGTTAGGTGCCATCTAACAAGGGTATCTGTCACGGGTTCAATAATTTTACGTGATTTAGTTACGAATGTTAAAGTTAGTTACCTAGCATATACTAATTTACTTGAATTTTCTATCTTTAGCTTATGTAAATTTCAGAAAGATTGCTGTTAAAGATAATTAACAAGTATTTATTTTTATCAACTATTTAAAAACAGGCCCAATTACCTCTCTCCTAGTCAAATTTTTCGAAAGATTTATCAGTATCTATCTGATTGTATAAATAAATATATAGAATGGATACCTAATTCAACCATCAACAAATATACATTTCTTTTTTATTTTAATTGAGATTTTAAAAGTTATGAGATTTTCTAGTGGTTAGTGTTATGATTAATAGTCGCTAAAACTAGGATGTAAACTACTTTGGGTAACAAGATATAGGAAGAGCGGCAGCTGATATTTCTAAATAATAAAAGAAACTTATCCATGTAGTTTTTGGCACAGGTCCTGCTCCTCCCCATCGCATCCTGTTCCTGGTGGTGGTACTCAGGCTTACTGCGAGTAGGTACTTTTGAAGAAGGAAGCTGAACCATAAAAAAAATTAAATACCTCCAAAATTTTCCTTGTCGTTTCTATGGAAATCTATAAAGTAATTTTAAATAGCATTGATATTAGGTATGTTTCACCTGTTTTATTAGCTGAAGACATGTTCATATGTATTAAAAGAATTGTACGTCTAAAAGAGGTAATAAAGATTAGATCTTCAGATAATGTGGTACAATTATTCATAAACTTTTTCTTTAGCAAATTTAGACACGATGGCCTTACCTACAAGCTGGTCTTTTTAAAATCTCAGACTCCTTAAAATAAGATGGTCCCAGAGGCTTGTATATCCTATCGATGAAATGTAATATTCGATGTTTGTGGTAATAATATATACTAAAGCATTACTCGAGATCATCAGTGTTTCCTAGATGCTGGGAGTTCTAGGTGTCAGAGGATAAGATACTCACAAAGGTTCAGAATGCATGTCATTCCACAGCTAAAGATTTTACAGAGTGGTGTCTTACAGTGATTACGATACCTCAGTGTAAAGATGGGGGCAGACATCCCCCCACTTAACAATTTAAAATACCTTCATGATATTTAAATTTCAATAATAAACATGCTTTGAATCCAATATTATCATGTGTCATTTTATATTGACTTGCAAGTAGTATTCGTGTACTGGCTGGAGGTCTAAAACTTTAAATAATTTCTAACCACTCCATCTTAGTTAAATTATACGATATCTACTATAAAGTTATTATTTATATTTCATACAAGGTTTAATTACTTCTACTTATGAGAAGTAGGTTCTCCTATTTGAAAGATTCTTGTCAAATTAGCTGTAAAACCCTTAACACAAGACCGCTATTGAGTATCCTCGTGTAAAAGCGAGTCACGTGACAAAGTGGTCGCGGAATGGGGTTGGTAAATGTCACGGTAACCTAGCGCTTCGTTATCATCGTGTCACTGGTTAAACTTGAGGTTTTCAATTAGTCTAACTTAAAATATTTTATCTAGTTTCGTCTCCAAAATCATTATTTATGCAAACGTCGAAGTTGTATAACATTATCTAAAAATATTAATTATTCGGTCATAGCACAGGAGGTGAGAGCTAATATGCATTGTATAAATACACAATCTGATTTGAATTAAAACTGATAGTTACATTTCCTCTAAAAAAGAACTCGAACAATATCTTCACTAGTTATGATGGAGGCCAAAATGGGAGAATAAGGGTTTAAAAACATGAAATAAGTATTTTTTCACACTTTATATGTTTGGTTTAACCCATTTAAAATCAACATTAAGACAGAAAATAAATGTTTTATTCGCACCACCTAACCAACTACAATGGGAGTGCTTAATTTATTTATCTAGTTTACTGACGGTGATTTTATGTTTTATATTTCTGAAGGTCGGATTAAAGTGTATCAAACCAAAAGAAATACACCTGAACTCATAACACACATGAATTTCTTTCTTAAACAAAAATCCTCTATCGATTTCAAGAAATCCCAGGTTATGTGTGTATATAATGCAAGTTGGATCTTACCTCCAAAACTATCGTAAATAGATTTGTATTAGATTCACTATTTTTTTAATTCACCTGGAACACGTGCCTAGTAAATTAACATTTGTGCTCACAAGTGTAACAAACAATGAACATTTGCAAACAAATATGTTTCTCAATATTTTCTTATCAATATTATGTTCAAGTATACTTTTAAAAACACATTTAGTTCTAGTTCATAATATATTAATACTCAAATTAACTGCAAATAATCTTTAATTGCTACAGTCGTAAAATGTTTCCACAGTGTAAAGATATTCCAAGGTAGAGCCGTCATTAGGTCTTACACACAGCAGCTCAACCGTATAATCCCAACCCTGCGTGCAGCAGCTGCTCTACCGTTTTTTTCAATAAAGAGATTTTAAATTATTAGTATTCTAGTGATTTGGGAATCTAAAAGAATTACTCCAACGTACAAAAAGTTCAACGTCACGTTCTATATTGCCCATGAAATATAGATTATAATTTTAAAATTGTTTCCCCCTTTTTAATGCCGTACAAAACCAAGGTCTTGCGATTCTCTAAAATGTTACATAATCCCACGCACACACACACACACACACACACACACACACACACACACGCACGCACGCACGCACGCACGCACACATATATCCTATATATATATATATATATATATATATATATATATATATATATATATATATATATATATATATATAAGTAGATATGAATATGGGGTTCCTAGCGCACTTTCGGAGCCGACCGAAAATCAATAGAAATTCCTGTTTAAAGGACAATAAACGAATCTGTAAATCACGAATGAAAAATTACCGAATCTATAGCTGTTTGCTTCTACTTTCTTGAGCTGTCAAATCAATCTATCGGAAATGTCTGCTACAAAAATCTTCTACTCTACAAAATTGATAGTAACACAGTCTTTATCTTTAATAGTCTTCTTTCCAGTAACAACCAAGTGTAATTTATCATGTTTATTCAATTCTTTAATCTTTTTTTCATCCAAAACAGTCAAATATCTGTTCGGTAAGTGTACTCTATAATCTTCCAACTCGGCAATTATTGTAAACCCGAATTTATCTTTCATTTTCTCCAGATTCAAAATTTTGTATTTCTTATTTTCTTCTAATTCATTCAACTTCTTATATTCTTTAAATCTTAGTTCGCCAATCTCATTTAATTCCTTTAGTAGCTCCATTTATATAGAACAAAAAATGTATTAGAGATTTTCCAAATTCCAATCCCACAGCGAACCCCCGAGAAACATCGTTCAAATTATCAACTTTTTAAGGTACATACAGACTGGTACTTTTGAAAAATCCTGAAAAATCTACCGAATTATCTCTAATTATTGCGAAGTTTTAGCTTAAAAGTTGATAATTTGAACGATACCCCCCGAAAACTCACCATAAAATTGGAATTTAGAAAAAATTGGTAGTTAAAATTTTTCTTATATAAATGAAGGGCGAAAAAGTAACATGTCCGTTTTGTAAGAAAGAAATCCTAAAACATAACTATGATCGACATTATGGCTCCAAAATCCATGCCAAAAACAAAGAAATTTACGAGAAAGAACTAAATTATTTGAGGAATTGGGCTAAAGAAAATCAAATTGCCGATCATGAAAAGATGTACGATATAGAAAAATTGCGTGAATTAAAGAAAAGCTTTAAGGAAGATAAAAAAGATCTCAATCTATTTAATGATGAAAAAATTCAATCAATCGCTGAAAAGTTGGCTATCGAAACTAACGACAAAACTAAGTCTGAAATGATCGAAGAAATTGATAAAACTCTTAACGAAAAAACCTGAAAATATCATAGATGTAGAAGTTTTATCCTCAATATACGGTCTTTTCAAGCAATACATTTTAACAAACTTGAACGACAATTCCATGTCAATTTACAAATATCTATCAATTATGAGGCCAGAAATTAAAAGTTTAATAGAACAATTTCAAGAGAATGTTAAAAATATGAAAGGATATCTCTCTTTGGAATGTGAATATGAACGAACTTTAGTAAACGGTGAACCACAAACTTGCCCAATGTACTTTACTATAAAAGCAGACGAAATATTTGACATAAACGACTTTATTTCTAAACAATTTAATAAATTATCACATCGAGAACAGACAAATCATCCAAATAGGGGTTCAGGATGGACATTTAAAAGATGCAAACAACTAGTTTTGAGCCTTAACAAACACGAAATGATGAATGCTGGATCATATATCGATTTACCAAAGAAAATCAAAGATAAAAAAGCTTGTATAAATATCAAAAATAAAGATGACTATTGCTTTATTTATTCTATCCGATGCGCTATTGAAAAACCTGAAAGAGACTGCGAAAGATCAAAACAATATGAAAAATTTGTAAATGACGAGATATTTTCAGGTTTCGAGTATCCAATTTCCTTAAAAGATATACAATCATTTGAAAAACGAAGTTACAATTCTAAGTATAAGTATCCTAAAATGTCAATAAATATCTACAGTTATGATGAGAAATTTAACATTGTTCCGTTACAAATTTCTGAAAAATATGATGCCGAGTTAGAAATTGATTTATTGTATGTTAAACAAGAAGACAAATCTCATTATGTTTTGATAACCGATTTAAATAAACTCGTGAGTTCTCAGTTATCTAAACATAAAGAAAGGAAATTTCTTTGTAGAAGATGTTTAAGCCATTTCTACAAATCTGGAGATTTAACAGATCATTTAGAAATTTGCAAACAACATGAAGTTTGTAAGCCAATTATGCCGTTTCCAGGTCAAACAACAACATTTAATAATTATCAAAAGAAATTTTCTCATCCTTACGTTATTTATATGGATTTTGAAAGCATATTAGAGAAGATTCCCACATGCAAAAACAATCCGCAAAAATCGACTTCAACCAAGATTCAGAAGCATATTCCTTATGGTTTTACTCTATATTTAGTGTCAAATGTGACAAATCGCATGTACAAACCTATATGTTATAGAGCAAAACATGAAGACGATTTGCCTAATGTTCCTACACAATTGTTTGAAGAGCTCCATAAAATATCAAAATACATAGCTACAAAATATAATTCTAAGAACAAAAAACCTATGAAATTGACCGAAGAAGAAGAATTAGCGTACCAAAATTCCAGACTTTGTCATATTTGTGAATGTGAGGGTTTTGATAATCAAACAAGAAAAAAAGTACGAGATCATTGTCATTTAACAGGTAAATTTAGAGGTTCAGCTCATTTATCTTGTAACTTGAATCTCAAATTTCCTCAAAATATTCCAGTTTTCTGTCACAATATGTCAAATTACGATACTCATTTGTACATAAAAGAATTGGCTAAACAATATGGAAATGTTGATTTGATCGCAAACACAGATGAAAAATATATAAATTATTCGGTAAATTCAGGATATGGGTATGAGTTTGAAGATGATAAACCAAGAAAGTTCATCAAGTTTTCATTCGTAGATACGTTCAGATTTATGGCATCATCTATTGAAAAATTAGCGAAAAATCTAAAGAAAGACGATTTCAAGCATACAAATCATTTTATACAAGATGGACGAATATTGAACGCAATTCTAGATAGACAACCAAATGGCGAAGAAGAAATCTTTAAAATTCTATCTGGAAAAGGCATATTTCCTTACGAATTTATCGATAGTATTGAAAAACTTGATTACACAGAAGACCTGAAAATTCAAGATTTCTATTCACTTTTGACAGATGAGAGCATATCTGAGAAAGATTATCAACACTACTTGAGCGTTTGGAACAAATTAAAAGATAAAAATCTTGGCAATTACTCTGATTTGTACAATATCCAAGATGTTTTATTGCTTGCTGATATATTTGAAAATTTCAGAAACATTTGTCTAAATTGTTACAAACTTGATCCAGCACATTATCTAACAGCTCCAAGCCTCGCATGGGATGCTATGTTAAAATTAACGAAAATAGAATTAAAATTGATTAGTGATTATAATATGTATTTAATGATTGAAAAAGGTATTCGTGGAGGAATTTCTCAATGTATTAAACGATATGTTAAAGCAAATAACAAATATTTGAAAGATTTCGATAAGACAAAACCTGAAAACTATCTGTTGTACGTCGATGCAAACAACCTTTATGGTTACGGTCTTATGCAAAATTTACCATATAGTGATATCAAGTGGATGGATCCGAAAACATATACAAAAGAAGAGTGGCAAGAAACAATTTTGGAACTCACTGGCGACGAAGATTATGGCTATATTCTCGAAGTTGATCTAGGATATCCAACAAATTTACCAACATCACAAGGATTTACCTCTTGCTCCTAAACATTTTAAAAACAAGTTGTGCACAACTTTACTGGATAAAACTGAATACGTTGTTCATTCAAGAAGTTTGAAATTCTATCTGGAACAAGGTATGATTTTGAAACATGTGAATAGAGTTATTGCAATTGATCAGAAGCCTTTTATGAAAAAGTACATTGATTTTAACACAAACATGAGAACAAAAGCTACAAGTGATTTTGAGAAAGTTTTTACAAGCTTATGAACAACTCAGTTTTTGGAAAAAGTATGGAAAATGTGCGAAATAGATGTGATATCAAACTAGGAAATGAAGAATTTTCAATGAAACAGGCCAAGAAAACAAACTTCAAATGCTTTAATATCTCTGACGACAACTGTATAGCGAGTCACATGTATAAACAAAAGATTAAATTTAACAAACCGATCTACATAGGATTTTCAGTTCTTGACCTATCAAAATTGCTAATGTATGAGTTTTATTACGATAAATTAAAGAAATTTGATCCAGATTTGAATCTTTGTTACATGGATACAGACAGTTATTTCCTAGAATTGAAACGAGATCCTTTTAAAATTATTAAAGAAAATATAGATGACTTTGATACAAGTGATTATCCAAAAGATCACGAATGTTTCACTACTAAAAATAAGAAGGTAACAGGGAAATTTAAAGATGAGTTAAATAGCGAAGTTTTAGAAGAATTTTGTGGATTGAGATCGAAAATGTACTCGTACAAATATCTAGACAAAAATCCAGTAAGATGCAAATGGATTAAGAGAAGCGTTGTAAATAAAACAATAAATATCGAAAACTTGAAGAAATGTTTGTTCGAAGATAAAGAAGAATTTAGAGAGATGACAGTAATCAAAAGCTACAAACATGAGTTGTACACAGTTACCATAAACAAGCTGGCACTGAACGCTAAAGATGATAAGAGAATTGTCCTAGAAAATAAGATCGATACAGTACCGTATGGATATAAAGGCGAAATTAAAACAGATATTTTAGAAGAGTTAAACAAAGTTGGAAACTTTGATATATAAATGGAATATGATTTAATTCACTGTCACAAGAGTAAAAAGAAAACGAAAAATATAGATTCTAAGATTGTTCAAACTCAAAACGGATTGTATAGAATTGCAGCAAAATGTTCAAAATGTAAGACAAATAAGAGTAAATTTATAAAGAATCCTTATGAAAAACAAGTAAAGAAAGAATCTAAGAATAAGGAAGAAATCGAGATTGAAGCTAGAGAAATTCATGCACCAGTACGAAAAAAGTTTAAAAAGAGAAAAATTATAACTTTAGGAATTGACGATTTATGGGCAGCAGATTTAGTTATAATGTCTAATTATTCAGATCAAAATGATGGATTTAAGTATATGTTAAATGTTATTGATACTTTCTCAAAATATGCTTGGTCAAGAGCTATCAAAAGAAAAAACGGCAAGGATGTTTCAAAAGCTTTCGAAGATATAGTAAAAGATGCCATAAGGATCAATCACAAACCTCCAAACCTACTTCATACAGATAAGGGTTTAGAGTTTAAAAATAAAGAATTTAATGATGTTTTGAGAAAATACGACATCAAGATTTATCATACTGAAAACGAAGAGAAATCAAGTATTGTAGAGAGATATAACAGAACTCAAAATGAGAGAATGAAAGTAATTTTTGAGATTAATAAAAACTTTAAATGGATCGATATTCTTCAAAAAATCGTAAACAATTATAACGATACAGTTCACAGCACAATCAAAATGAAGCCCAAAGTCGTAGATAAAGATGCATAAAAGGAGTTATTAGAGACCGTTTTCAAGTACGTTCCACCAGAAATTCACACGAAAACTAAATTTAAAGTCAATGAACATGTAAGAATTGTTAGTAAAAAAACAACATTTTCGAACAAATATAAGAACAATTGGTCAAGAGAAATCTTTGTGATTTATCAAATTAATAACACAGATCCTGTAACTTATAGTATAAAAGATTTAAATAATGAAGAAATAAGTGGAAGTTTTTACGAATATGAATTGAGAAAGTCAAAGCTATAATTTTTTCTATATAAATGGAGTCTCAAAAGAAATGTACAATGTGCAAGGAAATAAAAGGTTTTGAAGAATTTTATAAAAATAGAACTAAAAAAGACGGATTTGGACATTATTGTAAAGATTGTCATAATAAATATCAAAAAGAATTATACGATAAAATAGAAAAATTAACTTTAGAAGAGAAAGAATGCACACGGTGTAAAAAAGGTAAGAATATTTCAGAATTTTATAATCTCCATTACAGTAAAGACAACAAACAAGCATATTGTAAAGATTGTGCTAAAAAAATCTTTGCTAGACCAGTTCATTGCGTATGCGGAAGGGAAATTCAACAATTCTATAGTCTTAAAAGACATTTACAAACAAAATATCATAATTCGAATGTTTAGTAAAATTTAGAAACATTTTCATCGTGTTATTTAGATATTCTATAAATCAGTCGAGATTCTGCCATATTTGTAGTAAAATGATTTCCGTTGTATAAAATATTCAAAGATTCTTTCATTTGGTTGTAGAGATTTATACTATTTGGATCTCCATGTCTTAATAAAATTTCCATTTCTGGGTAATCAATTTCAAGTTCTTTCAATCTTTTCGGTATTTCTCTCTTTTGAGCTCTGATAACGTAATAAGGATATTCCCACATGTGATTCTTTTTAATTAATACAAAAACATGGTGTTTTTTTCTTATCAAAATTTTTACAAACAAGGTCTGGTTTCATTAAGTCAATTTTTACACTTTGTTTTGCGATTATTTCCGTTTTGATTTCATCTTTAATTTGCAAGTGTTTTACTTCATCCTCTAAATATTTAATCTTGTTTTCAAGTTTGTACTCACCAAGTTTTCTAATAGAGGGCAAAACTTCTTTTGTAACCCAAGTTTTGAAGATTTTTGCCTCTTTTTTATGTGATCTCAAAATTAAATAATAAAGTCCTGATTCATTGATGAAAATAGTATTTTTTTGAAAGTTAGAAGGTAGGGTAATCGAATGATCCACCTTATTTATTTCAGAATATGATAATTTATCATCATTATCAACATGCTCTCTAACTGCGTGTTTCGTATTTTCATATTCTAGAATTTCTGCAACATCTTTAGCTTTAAACCAAAATTCGTTATTTTTATCCACAATCGTAAAAATATGTTTGTTTTCAAATATAAGTTGATTATTGAGTAGGTCTACAACTGACTCCATTTAGATAGAAAAGAAATTTAACTAGTAATTTTTATTTCGAGAATAAAGGCCAGATTCATTGATAAAAACGGTGTTTTTTTTTGAAAGTTTGAAGGTAAGAACGATTCGTTCCCCCCTTGATTCATCATTCTTTCGACAATCTTAAATATATTGTTGTTTTACTCTCATTATTTAATAAATTTCCCTCAGAGTCTTGTATAGTTAGAACGATTTTTTGAATTCTTTTAATATTTTTTCTAATTGGAATATAATCGATTTCATTCGGTTTTTCACTGATTTTTGATCCATAAGCAACATTTGGGAAAAAAGTGTACAAAATTTCAGATTCTTTGTGTAAATGTTCGGTATGATTTTCAAAACTAGGTTCAACAAGATTGCAGTGCACTTCAATTACATCAAACGGTCTAAATTTTGGCGTTTTATTTCCTAAATATACCTGATTTGGCTCAATAGTTTCTTGAACAAACCCTAACAAATCTACAATAATTGCTGAAAACATTATTCTTACTGGTGATTTTACTTGAATTTTATTAGAGAGATAATTTTTTTGCATTTCAAACTTGTTTTTCGTCAAAGTTTAAAGATTTATCTGATTGTTTGAATGTTTTCAGATAATTTTTAAGGGAATTTTTTATTTGATCGAAGGTATAATATCCTTTGTTTAAACCATAATATTTTGTTATGTTCTTCTCACTAAATCCTATACAATAAGGAGAACTTTCACTAATATTTATTACAAAATTGTCAGAATAAAAACCGCTTAAACCGATAAAATAATTTGATTCTTCCTCTAAATGAATAGGATGTTCCAAGTTTAAAACTAATTTAGAGCTTTCTGAAGTCAACTTGAACAGCTTCATTTTCGCTATTTAAATGGAGAAATTTTTAAAGCAAAAAGATCAGATAAAACTTCAAACGTTTGAAGAAAATAAGAAAGATCAACCAATCAGATTGTTAATTGTTGGTTCAAGTGGATGTGGAAAAACAACTTTATTATTGAATTTTATCTACAATAGGTTGATTCCTTATTCCAATTTGTATGTTTTTAGTAAATCTTTAGAACAAGACGCATATAAAAAATTACAACAAAGATTCAAAAATATTGAGAAGAACTTAAGCAAAGAAATATCACATTTTTATAATGCTTCTGAGGACATAGTTCCGTTAAGCAAATGTAAACCCAATTCGTTAATCGTTTTTGATGATTGTATTTTGGAAAATCAGGACGTTATTAAGGAATATTTCGTAATGTCTCGTCACAAAAACATATCTTGTATCTATCTTTCCCAATGCTTTTCAAAGGTTGATAAACAAGTTATTAGAAATAATTTGAATATGTTGTGTGTTTTTAAGCAAGACGATCACTATTCGAGAAAGATTTACAACAATTATGTGGGATCTAATATGAGTTTTAACCACTTTAATGAATTGTGTGATAAAATTTGGAAAGAAGACTATGGATTTTTAACTATTAATCTAACTTTGAAGCCTAAAAATGGTAAATATTTGAATAAATTTTCTAATATAAATGCTGCTCAGTGGTCTGACAAATCTACTTGATAAAATATTTGTTACAATTATTTTTACATTATCTTTACTTTTTATTTACATTATGAAAACAACTGAAAAACGGTAAATCTGTTCACGTTCCACGTTCACGTTCATGTTTACGTTTCACGTTCATGTTTTACGTTCGTGTTTACGTTTCACGTTCGTGTTTCACGTTCATGTTTTACGTTCGTGTTTACGTTTCACGTTCGTGTTTCACGTTCGTGTTTCACTTTCATGTTTTACGTTTCGTGTTCACGTTTTTACGTTCCACGTTCACGTTATACGTTCCACGTTCACGTTTCAAAATTTTTCTAATTAAATGGTGAACGTAACTTCTGAAGAAGCGAAAAAACTTGATCAAATCGAAAAGAAATTAATCAAAGAATTTAAAGAACAGATTCGAATTGATGAAAAAGAACAAGAATTTATTCAAAAAATCAATCAACCTGTAACTTCTGCAATAAACAACGTTGAGGGCAAAATTGAAAATGTTTTAAGTGATAATCAAAATTTGATGAATTTGGTTCCAGTTGTACGACAATTTGCCGATATTTCAATTCCAGAATCTGAAGAGTTTGAATTGCCAAAATTACCATCTTCAACACCATTTAGACCTGGAATCATTGAAGACTCTACCATAGTTGAACCAATAAGTCCTGGAACAACGGATATAATAATTGGTGAAATTGGTAAAAAGTTTCTTCCTAGAGCAAAGGATGATAAATTTGGTTTGTATTGGGACAGAAAAAAGAGAAGTTTTATGATTGGAAATTTACCCGTTAATTTTGAACATAATGATATCATTATTAATGAAAAAACATATGAAGGAACTCAAGGTTTATGGAGATTATTAACAGACTATGACGCTCCAAAAGATAATTTATATTCTGAAGAAGATTTGAAAAAGTATACAGAAATTTTATGGGAATCTGACTCAATTTACAAAAATAATGATCCATCTACTAAGAAGCCTAAGTCAAGTAGAGGTAAAAAATATATTAACTTAATTAAACCAATTTGGGAAAAAAGAATCGAAGGATCAGGTGTGAGAAAATACAGTGATAATAAGATTGAATACAGATATATCGACGATTTGACAAAACTCGATGGAATTATTAATTATATTTATGCTCAAGAGAAGGCTGGAAATAACAATTTTTTGAATGAAAAGAAAGCAATTAAAGATTTTATTTCGAACAAACTTGACGAAATGATTGAAAAACCTGATGGAATTAAATATTTAAAACGAATTTTGCCGGCAATAAGTTCATCTATGATTGAGGGTAGTGGACTTTTGAATGATTTTATCAACAATTTACCTTTTGAATTACACGTACCAACTTATCAGTATCTGGGGCCTGGCACAAAACTCGAAAAAAGACTAAAAAGAGGTGATCCTGGTATAAATAAATTAGATCAAGCTGCTATGGAACACGATATTTTTTATGCAAAACATAGAGACACAAATTCCAGACATATAGCAGATAAAGTTTTGCAAGATAAGGCAATGGATAGATTTTTATCAAAAGATGCTAGTTTAGGTGAAAGATTTGTTGCGCTTCCAACAGCTGGAGCAATGTTTTTGAAGAGAAAACTAGGAATTGGGAATCGAAGAGAACTTGAAATTTTAACTATATAAATGGAGGTGAACGTAAACTTCAGCAAAAATCAGAAAGAAAAAATAAAATCCGCTTTTAAGAAGAAAATACCCGTTAGTATTCAATTTAAAATAGATCAACTAAAAAATGGCGAAGATAAGATATTTTTAACAAATAGACAATACAATAAACTCGAAAAACATAAGAAATACAATAAAGGAACCAGAATAGAATTTTCTTATAATCAGTTGAAAGAACTTAAAAATGGTGGACTTTTGAAAGATTTATTAGATTTTGGAGAAAATATTCCAGTTGTTAAAAATGTTGTTCCTTATGTTCGTAAAGCTGCTCCAATCGTTAAAAAGGATGTGATTCCTATTGTTCGAAACATTTTAAATTGGTTAGATAAAGAGTTGGAAGATGTTACAGGATCTGGATTAGATGAAAAAACTTTGAATTACGTGAAATCAAACATTAAAAAAAATTTGAAATCAAACCTTTAACATTCGGGGAATTGGAAGAAATCTGCAAAAATATTAAACATTTTAGAGGAATCTTCATGAGAGATACATTACCTGAAAAAGTTAAGAAATTTGAATGTGGAATTGTGAATTTAGACTCGATTATGGGAAGTGGAACGCATTGGATTTGTTATTATAAAAATGATAAGAATGCATGTTATTTTGATTCGTATGGAAGAATTGAGGACAAACCACCTATAGAATTGATTAAATATTTGAAAAAATCAAGCGTCTACTACAATGATTCTCAGATTCAAGACTATAAAGATCCCCCAATTTGTGGTCATTTATGTGTTTTTGTGTTGAATGAACTGAGTGATGGTAAAGATTTTAAAGAAGTTGTTAACAAATTATTACTTAATAAATATGGATTCACAAAATATTTTTGACGTATTTGGAACACAAATTATTCAAAATGTAGATAATAGTTTGAATTTTGATAGTTTGAGAAATGAGTTTGATAACAAGTTAGAAAATTTATTACAAAACCTTCCAGATTCAGATATGTTTGCTGTCGAGATTGAAGATTTTAAAGCAGAATATGATAACAAACTTGCAAATTTCATGAGTTCAAATGAAGTTGCTGATAAAATAAAAACATTGAAAAAAGAATTTGAAGATGGTGCAAAAAAAAATATTTACCAATTTAATGTCTCATATCGAAAAAGCTGATAAAATTACTGAAGCGATCAAAGTTGAAAAGAATTATGTTAGTTTGGCTAATAAAAAAAGAATTGTCGGTGTTCGACCTGGTATTGACAAACATGATGTTGTTGTTAAAGAACAAATTTTAAAACCTCTAAAATTATCAGAAAACATCGATATTGTTGATTTACATGATCCGAATGTTAAAAATGCCTTAGATTTTAAAGGAAAAAGAATTAGCAGTGTTAGTAAAGGAATTAATCCATTTGATGTTGTTGTAATGATTCAATTAGAAGATCATATTAAAATGTTTAATGAACTAAAACAAAATTATGAGAATCATAAACAGCATGTTAAAGATTTTACAACATAAGTCTATGAAAAACTTGATGAAAGAAGTAAAAGATCAGTAGACGATGTTGGTGAAATTAATGAAAAACTTACTAGATTTAAAGAGTCTTTTGATAAGTTTAGTTTAGATGCTACGAAAACTTTTGAGAATATTGGTCATAAATTTTTTGAATACAATGATTCTTATGCTGTCAAATTTCAAAAATTAGAAGAAAAAATTAATAAGTTCGAGGAAGATCTTACTGAAATAGGTATTCTCGCAGGGTTTTATGCCTGATAAAATTTCCTTATATAAATGACGCTCATATATTGTGTGAGGTGTAAGGCAAAAACTGAAACAAATGATATAAAATAATGCAAACATCAATGGACTTAAAAGAGTTTCTGGAAAATGTGCTGAATGTAACGCTAAAAAGAGCCAATTTATAAAAACTTGAAATTTTTTCTTAATAAATAGAGATGGCGGGACATTACAGTGCTTTCGATCTTTTTATAATGCAACACGAAAGAGATTTGAAAAAAGAACATTGGGATGATATTTCTCAAAAATATGAATTATCCGAAGATATGATGAGATTATACGTAAACAAATTGAATTGGTATAACATTGCTAAATATCAAAATCTGTCCCCATAGTTCATTCAAGAAAATATACATTATCAATTAAAAGATCATATGTCTGTTCTTTGTCTCTATCAACACTTGAGTATAAAATTTTTGGATGAAAATAAAGATACAGTTGATTGGTACAATATTATAGATAGCGGTTACTATCCTGTGCAGATTTTATTGAAATATGTGACCGAAATTGCAAAATTTAAGGAAGAGAATCCCGAATATGACGAAGTAGATCATTAAAAAATGACTAAATCTATTCTTATCGACTTATACATGATTAAAATTTTCGTAAAAAAATCTTGAAATTTTTTTCTATATAAATGGCGGACTACAAAAAGTATTCAGGCGATATTGAAAGGGCGGAGTTTAAAAATTTCTATCCAATTAGTAAACAACATTTGAATGAACCGAATAAAAGAACTGAGTTTAATATTGATTTTGGAGATAACTTTTGCTCGTCTAACTTCCAGTTTTATATTTCTGGAACTTTAACAAAACAAGATGGTCAAGCATATCTTGGAACTGATAATGTTAGATTAATCGATAATTTTATACCGTTTTTATTTTCTAAGATTGAAGTAAGAAAACACAATAAATTGATAGAAGAAGTCGAAAACTGTGGCCAATTAAGCACAATTAAAGGAACTATTTCGTATTCAAAAAGTGATGTTATTTCTCAAACTTCTAATGGCTTTGAATCAGATTTTAAATTTGGTGTTTTTGAAGCAGCTGGAAATTTATCTCATTTTGGATTAGGATTTTTTGAAAATGTTACTATTCCGATCTATAAAGGAGGATTTTATCTAAGTTTTATAAGAGAAGAAGACAATGATGTGATTCTGAAGACTGCAACTGGAAATGTTATGCCTGTTGATGGAAAAATAACAATTACAGATTTTTTTATTAGAGTTCCAATGATTGATTATAAAACCACAAGTAAAATTAGATTGATTGATGAAATTACAAAAAGTCAAAACATTATGTTTAATTTTCTAGATTGGCAATGTATTGAACAAAAAGGTATTTCCGGAACAACTTATTCGTTCGATATTACAAATATTTATAGAAATATCTTCAATCCCAAGTTCGTTATCATAGGTTTTCAAACAGATAGACAGAATAATCAAGAAAAAAATCCTTCAAAGTTTGATAGTTTGGATGTAAAAAATATCAGAGTAAAATTGAACGGTTCTTATTATCCAGATGAATTACAAAATTTAAACATTTCAGGAGGTCTTTTCAGAATCATGTATCAGATGTATCAAGATTTTAAGAAAGTTTACTGTAATAATAAGGAAATGTATTACAATCCTAAAGAATTTTTAGCGAATAGACCTATTTATGTCATTGATACAACAAAGAGTTTGACAAATATTTCTGGTTCAAAGAACGATATAATTATCAATACGGATTTTCAAAAAGCTGTTACAAACGCGATTTGTTATGTGGTTGTGGTTTCTGAGAAATTTTTAGCCTATGATGTGATTAAGAACGATATTAGAGAAATTCAGTAGTTAATGATGTTCATATTGTTCTCCTTCATTCCTTCTAAAACTTCAAAAATATACTCTTTCGCTGATGAAAAATCTCGATTTCTTCCGGAATAATCTTTGTAATCATAGACAAAATATCCTAAATAGTTGAATAATAAAATAAAATGATTTCTTTTTATCTCGGTAGATGAAATATAAACATAAACATTTGTGCTGAAAAATTTATATCTCGGCAGAGTTAGTTCCATAATCTCCATTTATAACAAAAAATCTTTTTGTTTAATGGAAGAGTATAATGCCAACTGTTACAAGTGTTATAATAGAGGAGAAATTATTGATAAAAGATATTTAGTTTGTAGAGATTGTAATTTAATTTTGTACGAAAGACCTAAACCTAAGAAATTTCGAAATAAACTAACACATTTGAATAATCTGCTTACAAAATTGCAATATGGAGGTAAAAAACAAACAAAATTTGTTACAGAATTTAGAAAAAAGAATAAACATTTTTACTTATCTCTTATAACCGTTGAAAAAATTATTTTCCTTTTCAAAGAATACATTAGGTTTGTAGGTATCGATACACATGTTTATTATGAGAAGATTTTACCTATAATCTTTCACTATTTGGATATTGAATTTGATTACGATTTTAAGCCTGAAATCTTTGATGATTTTAAAGTACATTTGGAGAAATTAAATGAAGAACCTCGTCAAAAGAATGTGGTTTTACTCACATTCTCCCCGACTTCTCGAGTGATTGTTAGCAAATTCCATCATTTCCGTTTATAAGTTTTAATTTATAGTTTATTCGTAGCAGATTGACAACATTTCCAATAGATTGATTCTAAGGAGATTTAACATTAAAACAGCTCAAGAAAGTAGAAGCAAACAGCTATAGATTTGGTAATTTTTCATTCGTAAGTTACTGTTTGATTTTACAGATTCGTTTATTGTCGTTTAAACAGGAATTTCTATTGATTTTCGGTCGGCTCCAAAAGTGCGCTAGGAACCCCATATTCATATCTACTTATATATATATATATATATAGAAAATAAAAAAAAATAGCACAGCGAGACGGCACAGGCGCAGGAAGTCAACTAACAACTTCAACTCGTGCCTCTCACCACCAGTGGCAAAACAGAGGGTAAAAACACGAAACCACGCTCTGCTACTATTTTGTTCCGAGTTAGCGAAAAAGACAGGAGGTCCCGGAAGCGCGCCCCTCCCAAACTCGGAGCAAATCATAAAAAAAAACAATCACATGCCACTAGTGGGAAGAGACACAAAACGAGACCAAATTTCCAGTACAAGATATAATTAGGTGGCAAACATTTTTATACAAAATACAACTACTTCAGCACCACGGTGCACCGCGTAACTTAAAACTAAATAACAAAAGATAAAATTCCAATATAGACAATAACATAATAAATAGAAATAATAACATAATAAATAAATAATATAAAATAATATAGAAATTTGATATATAAATAACAATTTCAGGTACGGCAGTAGTAAATATAAAAATTTTAGCAGGTAATTTTTTTTATGAACTGAGGGGAGGGAAAAGGTTGTAGAATTTCTAGGCCCACTAATTTTAAAAAGTAATTTGGTTTCAAGTTTGTAGCCGAAAATTAAAAAAAAATATTTAAAGCCAATTTTCGAAGGAGGCGGGGGCTTAGTTGCCTCCACGAATCCGAATTAAAGATGAAATCCTCCCCTTCAGTTCATGTAACTAAACTAAATAATACTGGCTAATATACTGGCCCTCCTCCAGATCTAACATCTGGCAGCGCTCCATACAAGCCAATCCTCTCAAGTGGTATAAGAAAAAAACACATTTTTGATGCAACCTTGTTCCAGATGAAATGAATAGGAGCACATACACTCCGGTTGGATGCCGGTACAGAAGCGCTGGCAGGGCGAGGGCATTCAATTTTTCAGTTGTTCGGGCAGACTCGCCGCACCAGTCCCGCTGACGGCACTCACGGGGACCCTAATGAATCCCAACATAACCAGTAGATATTTAGAAAAATTTTATTGTAACCTGAGAAATAATAAAAACTTAATTATGTTTGCCACAAAGTATATATAAAATATTTAAATTTAACAATTAAAAATAACGAACTAACAGTACCTTTTAAGTATCAAAGATTATTTCCTAAAAATAACACAAGACACCAAGTATTATAAAATACACTACTTGGTGACAATATTAAATATTATTTACAAAACAAATTTTCAAATATATAAACATTTACTTATAGGCTAGAACAGCCATACTAAATTATTCAGCGTGATAACATTTACTTGTAACAATAATTCACTGAATTTTAATCATTCTATTATTATAATTTACATTCTATTATTAAATATTAATTGTAAGGTAGGACTAATAATAATTATATAATTTACAAACAATAACAGAACATTATTTCTCAGATAACAATAATTAAATTCTAATCAGTTCACGCTACTATAAAGGCAATAATAAAATAATAAAATTGAAATCATGAATGTTGCCACCCAATTTTGCACGCAACACAAAACACGAGGTAACAAAATTTGCAAAGTCTGTACCTTCTCGCTTACACTAAAAAAGCCAAAGTGTGTACACGGAATAAATAATTTCCGTTCGCCGAACGGATCAGTTAGAAAGCACGGAGCAAAAATATAAAAACTTAACTGGCATAGTTAAAAAATTAACAAAATTTAGAACGTACGATAGACAGGAAAGAACACTTTGCGACACGAACAACGTACACGAGGAACACAAGATACAAAATAATATATATAAACTACTTATAACTAATCTACGATAATATATGTCTGGGTGGGAGAGAAAAACCGCCAACTAATTAAGTAAAGAGAGAGAAAAAGACAATTACCTGCCGAAAGTAGTAGAATTAGCCAGCCATGTGGAACGGGACGAGCAGTGAACAGACAGCAACGCAGTAGCTTCTCCGAACGTGTCTGACCGCTCCGAACAGTAGCCGGTGCCGGTGCCGGTGCCGGTGAACAGCTGGTCGGTAAACTAGTCAAGGTCAACCAGCTGACCTCAACCAAACAGTCCAACCAGGCAGAAAATCAATACTCTGACGGAGTGACTCCCCCACCGACTGACAAGAGTGGCCGAGGTGGGAAAAATAATAGACAAAAATAAATTGTCCAAACTGAGCCCCGGCTCAATATATATATAAACATTGAATCACAAAAATTACTTGCTCCGCCGGGACTCGAACCCGGGTCTCTCACTTGCCGGGTGAATGTGCTACCATTACACCACAGAACCCTCACTTTTTACGATTCAATTATTTTGTATTTGGTCGTATCTGTCACATTTACGACCTATATATAGGATAATCGGAATTCCCATTACAAGGAAGGGAGATTGAAATTTATATAATAATAATAATTTTCTTCTTAGGATCAACTACAACGTGATCTAACTTATTTGAACAGAAATGCGATAAAATCACTAAAACACAAGTTTTAAATGTATTGATAGAGAAATAACTATACTGTAAGTGCGATGCTATTATCCTTCAGCTGAATAGAGTATGGAATATGACTAAACCTCACTTCATGATACTTTATAAACTCATGATACTTATGTGTAACTCATTTTCTTATTACAACCATGTGATTCCATTAAACAGTTACATCTATTTTGCTATTATAATTTCAATATAAACATATATAATATATACATACACCCTATAATATATATACCCTATATGAAATTATCGGGTAAACAAATCTGTCTTTGAACAAAAATTAGCGTTGTTATCTCTTGCGTATGTGTATGAGATCATATTGGTTTTGACTTATTTCATAGTATATGTTTATAAATTATATATATGTTAGATATAAAAATAATTGATGTATTCAATGTGGATACTGGGTTTAACTCCTGTACAGTGTGACACTGTCACAGACTGGACTATTGGAATCCAGACGTGTTCGTCTAAAGAGATGCAAAAAAAGTCGGCGGCGAGAAGCTCAAAGCGAACTCTTTGCGTCATTTGCACATCTAAGACCTCTAGACTACAAAATATAGTGCGATATAGGTAAATAGGTATTCTAATTGTCTCATCAAGTACACAATAGAGTGCCCTAAGATGTTTTAGACATGATCGCAAAGCGCGGAGGAGTTTTCTACATATAAAGTAGGTCTAATGGTAAGGTTTGATTCAATGTTAATCTTGAGTTTAGCTACAGTTAAGTGCAGACTCTGAAGTCTGACAGACTCCTGGAATCTTATATTGAAGGGATCAAAAAATAATCGGTGACGAAAATGTCAAAACAAACACTGCATCAGATTTAAAATGCTGCACTAACAGGAAGGTGAACTGGGACTTAATGTTACAGGATCTTAACTTTATTGCAGCCTTGTAAAAGCGTATCATGTGACAAAGCAGTTGTATGGAGTGGACTTGTTAAAAGCCAAGACAGCTAACCGCTTAATTTTAAACTTAGACAAAGCTTGTGGTTATCTCTGTGATTTATCTAAGGCCATCGCGTTGTCTATTTAATTGACCAATTAAATTCAATCAATTGACTTTAAATACAATACCTGCATAGATACATTATTCATACAAAAACCAGTTAATACGAGTCTTAAATGTCTGAAATAATATATTTAAATTTATAACTTAAAAATTACAAATTGCCAACTAAAAAGTGTAATCAGAAATTGAAAATTTCTTACATCTTGAAAATGTACGATTATTTAGACTAATTACAGTTGCAATCCTAATTTAATTGGCACATTCATGGAAGTACGTTCCTTCCTTTAAAATAATATAGATTGCTGCTGTAGTTATATATGGCCCTCTGCACATTTTACTGAAATTCATCATTAAAATCTCGCAGACGACAGTTCAGGCGTATCGTTAACCTGTGAACCGTGGCTCATCTGAGTGCGGTATTACGGGCCATTTATTTCTACGACTAAAATTTTTTATTGAAGTTCCTTCAAAATTGAATTTTAATATTATTTATAGTTTTATTAACATATAAAACAAACCATCTATAAAAACTGTGGTGTTTTGAACTACTTATGATTCCCGAAATTATTTTTAGAAGGGATGTATTACATTTTTATGATAATTTTAGTATAATTTTCGTGGGTATTTTTGTATGGGTATAATTTTTAATTCAACTTTAACATGGACAAGTTTGAGTTGCATGGAGAAGGCAACGTTTGGTTTGGCGTACTCCTAACTTTTTATATTAAAGATAAAAGAAAAAAATTTTAATATTTATGTTTAACCTGCAATATCAAGGGTTTTAAAACGTCCTCTTTGAATAGTAAAGTAATTTTGTTAATTATTTATTGAATTTTCTTAGTAATTATAATTGGACCTACTTTACCATTATTTGTATATTGGAAGTCACACTCAGGTCGCTGCTCTTTTTTTATAAAACATTGTAATCACAGTCACAAAAATAACACAAAAGTTTTAATTTGTATAAAGTTTATAGCTTGTAGACATAATAACTGTGAATAACTACGAATTTTATAACAGTAAACAAAATTATACTGTTGTATCATTTACTAAAAATGTTGTGGCTAGTGTTACTTTTTAATTATTTGTTTTTTTTTCAGTAAAGTGTTAGTAGGGCTTTAATAGTTGAATTAACAATGGGTTTATTGTGTTTTACAATATCAAATGTTTAGTGTGATGGTAATAGTAGTTAATAGGTAAATTCTTAGCAATTAGTAGTTAATGATTCAGACCATGTTAATAATTTACAAATTATATTCCTACTCAATTTTATAATTTATTCTGAAAAGCATATATCTTAGGGTTGGAGACATCCTTTTATGTCTTTATTTCTTTTTTGTAATATTTTTGTCTTTTTCGATGTTAAATGAACGACATTTTCAACAATCTAAAGCAGTAGTACAATATATAACAGACGTGTAACAACTTAATCCAATGTTTGCAAAGGCTTTTCCATTTAAAGGTCTACAAAAATCTTCATAAGCATAAAATGACATAATACTGAGTAAACTCGTGGAGATAAAGCTAACAATTCTGCTGCCGGGCAGTTTGTCAGGAGAAATTAAACAATCAGCTCTCTACGCTCGATTACTCACTCAGCCCGGGTTCTCACTGAGTAAAGTTTTATCTCTCAAACCCAATTAACCGACTCGGTTTACTTGCTGGCTAAAGTAATTACGCAAAGCAAACGACTCACAGGGAATTAGAGAAAGAAGTAATCTTATTTCCTAAAAGTTACCTTTACAGAGAATACAATTTTTCATTCTTATTTATATCTTCCAAGAACATCTTCCAGATGGTATTAATATAGTGTGATATCTTGCGAATAATTATTTTCTCATTAATTATAATAAATAATTATATTATCACAATGTTATTTTATTTTAAAATTTAATTTATTAAGCTAATTTTATTACATCTATAATATTAAGGGTTTTACTTAAATTAAAACGTTGAAATGTTTCTATAAACTAATAATTAGTATATATATTTAGTATCATTCTAAAACTCTTCCACAATATTGAGGTTTTAAATACATTCCGAATCTGCTGTGTGGGGAACCGTCTTCCACTATTCAGTTTAGAGTAAGCTTGTACCGGTATTTAGTTGTATATATATAATATATTTGAAACCCTTCTACTCCTTACTGGTTAGTATTATTCTTCTCCGATAATCTAGGAAATAAACTAGTAACCAAGTGGAGGATCAAGTTCAACGTTGACAGAAGTGAAGCCATTAACTTCACAAGGACAAGGAGACAAGCAGACGGCCGTCACCTGTCACTCAACGGCGACGACATACCGTGTAAGACTTCAGTCAAGTACCTGGGGCTACCGGCGGGCCACTGGGTCGCCCTGGTTCGTGAGGAACACCGTAGTCAGGGCTTCGTCCAACGTCCTTACCATCAGGAGCTTCGTAGAAGGCCTGACATCGAGCCTTGAGGAAGCTGCAGAGTCCTCACCGTGGGATCACATCGGTTAGCTTCGCGCCCAGGAGGTCCCCCAACTGCGTCTTCCCATGGATGACTGATGACATCGACTACAACTTCGACTGCACCACGACACTTCACCCCACTGACAGGTAGCGAAAGCTACTAGGGCTTTGACCCTCGAGACACAAGGCAAAAGCTTAACCGGCAGAGGCCTTGAAAGATGTGGGGGATCCACCCCCCCACAGTCACAGCGACTTGGACTTGGTTTGAAAATAGAAATGTAGTACAGTACGGCACTGCTAACTGTAATATTTTTACTGGCCGATTTTAGATTCGTGTACAATGGGATAGTACCAAACAAAATGAGTTAAATCGTTGTTTGTTTGCTAAACTGTTCAGTTATATGAATTATTACAGTTAAGCATTTTAAAATAACTTAGCTACATGTTTTTAATATGAATTAGTTCACAAACACTACTTTGAACTTACTGTTAATATTTAGAATTCTACAGAATACCGGAAAGATGGCTGTAAGTCATAGATAAGAAAATGGTGTTCTAAACAATTATATGCTCGTATAAACTGTGTAAACCAGATCCAAAATTCATAACGTCGTTCAATATTTTGTAGGAAACCGATAAGTCGATTATACATTTACGTTTTGTGTAGTAGGGTAAAGAATTATGAACAGCCCTAAACGCAAATTTAACAGAAGACGTACTATTGCTTTTATGGAGATCGTACCAGTAGGATTTTAGCATAGTAATAATCCTAATGCAAGATATAAAAGTGATGAAAAAATTACCAAACAATAAAGTTCTGTTTATTTTCAATAACTTACTTTTTTATTACAGTTTATCAATGTTATTTACAGATAATAATTTACGTATGCACTATAATATTCACTATGCACTAGTTTATGCTGTGAATAATTGTGTCCATAAAACTAGGATGTAAACTAAATACATTGGATACCAAAGATAGTGGGGGCACTAACTCTAATCTATAAACTATAAAACTAACTCACTGTAGGTCTTGGTCCTGGTTCTCTCTTTGAGCCTCACATTGTGTTCCTTATTCGGTGATACTTTGAGGTGATGCGGTTAGAAAGACTTTATAAAGAATATTGAACAATCCAAAACATATATCACGAAACTTTCTCTCCTTATTTCCATGGATATAAGTTAATTTATATTTGTGCTTCTGTTAGAAACATATCAGCTGTATTTTCTTAGTAAAGTTGTCCTTATTTATTTCCACTAAAGTGAAGTTCCCTCATAATTTTAGAAACCCCAAACAAGATTATTTTCTACTCTACGGGCAACGCATCTACAAGTATAAAAAAGTAGCTACGAGTATCGTAAAATTTATTAAGTCTTTAGCCTAAAATTGAAACTGATCGTCAGCCAAAACTAGCTTAGTTAGGGGTCATAATAAATTAGCTACAAAGAAGTAAAATACTATCAAGCGATATGTCTATAAAGATAATTTTTCACTCTGACCCTGATCATTCTAAGTTCTCAACGAGTCTCAGTCAGAAAGCTGAGCATGAAGTAAGGGTTTGTATCAGTTAATTAATTAGTACTACACAACCCTGCATCAACAAAGGTGTCTAGCCGTTGAGCGAAAACTTCTATTACTTGTCTTCTATATAATGGCCATTGTATTAGAACTCACCTTGATTCGAATAAGGGCTTCAAATCTGACAATTAGTGAAGAAAATTGTGACTTGACCGAGGGAAGTAATTTTGTAGGGGGATTATCCTGACGACTGATATTTTAGCGTAGTGGACAGACGGTAAGGCCTAATTTTGTTCCTTAAAAATTCTTAAACCAGTTTCTTTGTTGAGAACAATCTTTCAGCAGTAAATTCCAGTAATAGAATTATTTACACATAAAGTCTACACACAAAGTATATATGATGGGCAGGATTGAGTAAATTTTAATGTTAAGTTTAGCTACAGATAATTGCAGCCTCTGAAATCTAACCACCTCCTGGAGAATTATATGTTGAAGAGATTCAAATGAATCGGCGACGAAGATGCTCAAAACAAATTTTGCTTCAGATTTAAAGGATTAAAAGGAAGGTGAAATGGATGTTAATGATATATACGGGATCTTAATTTGATTGTAGCCTTTTAAAAGCGTATAATTAGATAAAGTAACTGTGGGAAGTTGAGTTGTTAAAAGCCAAGTCATCTTACCACTTAAATTTAAATTTCAGCAAAGCATGTGGTTATCGGTATAATATATCTAAGGCCATCAAATTGTCTTATCCCAATTAAATTAAATCAACTGACGTTAAATATACTAGCTAAATTATTCATAGACTAACCGGTTATTACTAGTCTTACTATTCAACACGTCTGATATAAATAGTTTTAGTTTGCAACATGAAAATTACAAAATTCTCAACTAAAATGTGTAAGCACAAATGTTCAATTGTTTATCTTGAAAATGTATTATTATATCGTTTAGTTATATTTGTAATACTAATTTAATTTGCATATTCATCCGTGTAAGTTCCTTCCCTTAAAATAATTTTAATTGTTACAGTCATTAAATATGACCCTCTGCACATTTTGCTGAAGGAAGTTCATCATTAAAATCTCGCAGACGACAGTTCTGGCATATCACTAATCTGCGAACCGTGGATCATCTGAGTGAGTTATTAAAGGATATTTATTGCTAGGACTAACATTTTCTATTGAAATGTCTCAAAAATTGTAGTATAATATTATTTATAGTTTTATTAACGTGTGCAACAAACCATCACAAAAGCTGTGGTGTTTTGAATTACCCATGTTTTCCGAAATCAATTTAAAAAAGGGATATTATTTTTTTAGGATAATGTTAGTAAAATTAATACTAGATTTTACAAATTTAAGGTGTTTTAATTGATTTTTGAGAATAAAGTTTTGACCTGAAATCTAATAAATTAGAAGACTATATATTTATGATTCCTTGGGATTTAAAAGTATTTCAAGGAAATTTTGGAAAGTTTGTAATCAAATAAAACTAAAGGATAAGTATGTGAAATGTATACGGTATGGAAATGAAAGGTTATGACATTTGGGAGTGAGATTTTACTTCAATATAATTAACAAAAATTACTTGCTTGAAAAAAAAAACAATTCCTTAGGATATGAATGTTTTCGTATATAAAATGGCAATGCCTACAGTCTTCTGTTATTTACCTACTGTAAAAGTGTAATGTCGTTATATTTTTCAGTTTTTAATTGGCCTGAGTATTACAAGTCTCTTCGACAAACTATCAACTAATCGTTAAAGCTTCTTATTAAATCTGATATCACGCTTAGTTGAAAAAATTCCTGTCGTCAGGAATGTGATATTAAATATCTGTTAGCACATTTAGATAAACATTATTTAGATTGCTTTGATTGTGGCTAATAGACAGAACTTATTTCATATTACTCCAAACATCATTTACACCACCTTAAATAATGCCTAAGAGCTCTTTATAGCCAAAATCAGTTCAGAATAATGTTGATATAAATCATTGCATGATGTACTCAATAATAGTTGTTTAATAGTTGTTCATGCTTCTTTAAGAATAAGTTAACTTTAGAGCAAAATTATTCAATGAAAGTTAATGAAGCATGTAATTAGGGTGATCGATTACTTTCTATTCTGTATCTTTGCACAGGACATTCATAGAACGAATTAAACTATCGTATTAGAATTTTGTATTACACTTTTATATAGACAAGGTTTAGTTTAATGGGGAAGGTTCTTATGCGACATGTGGTTTGGCGTATAATTTACCCTAACTTGTTGTATTGTTTATGGTCAATCTTTAATATCAAGGGTATAAAACGTTTTATTTAAATAGTAGAGTAATTTTATTAAGTTTATACTAATTATAATTGGAGCTATTTTCTCATTATTTGCATATTGTAAGTTACGCTTAAATCTTTGCTATTTTCTATAAAATAATGTAATCACAGCCACAAAAAAATACACAAAAGGTTGAATTTATATAATGCTTTTTGCTTATAGACATAATAACTGCGAATAAACAAGAATTTCATAACAGTAAACTAAAGTATACTGTTGTATCATTTAATACTAATGTTGTGTCTAGTGCTACGTTGTAATGAGTTGTTTTATTTCATTTAAGCTTTAGTAGGGCTTTAGTACATTAAGTAACAATGGGTTTGTTGGGTTTTACCATACAATATGTATAGTGTGATAGTAGTAGTAATTAATAGATAATTTCATAGAAATTGGTAGTTATTGTTAGATTCAGACCACTTTATTAATTTAAAAATTGTATTTCTACTCAATTTTGTCATTTATTCCTGAAAAGAAAATATATCTGAAGTAGACACATTATGTATTGTTTTAGTAAAATTTTCTACACACAAAAGTATAAATTTTGATTTTCATTAAAGGAAAAAGTTAAGTTAAAGCCGATGCTAATAAAACTGTTATTATTACTCGTCCAACATTTTAAATTAATATAGATAGTAGTAAATGCAGAGGTTCCCAAAAAATTATGAATAAAAAGTTACCATCTATTTTCTTATAATTTACAGATCCCTATGAAAAATTGGTTCAGTGACACCATTTTATAAGGCATTCTATAGTCATAGGCCTATACCATATTTACATTGTCGAGAAAGTATGTAAAAAATTTAGAAAGAAACTAATAATAAACTATTAAGCAAAATAAGCTCTTGGAAATATTCAATTGTATGAATGTTAATGATACAGGTAGCTAATATCCTGAAGGACAAATTCATTTTAATTTTTTATAAATTTTCTAAACGTGTTTGTCTTTTTAGATGTTAAATAATGGAAATCCTTAACAATCTAAGGCAGTAGTACAATATATGACAGACGTTTATACAATGGTTCACTGTCACAATGGCAACTTTATACAATGGTTCCTGTTGCCTTTCTACTTGAAAAAAATTCTAAAATCTTCCTAAGCATAAAACTAGATAATACTGAGTGAACTCGTGGATATAAAAATAACAATTCTGCTGGCCGTACAGTTTTTCAGGAGAAATTACACGATCAGCTCTCTCCGCTTGATTACTCTCTCAGCCCGGGTTGTCACTGAGTAATGTTTAATACCCCCAACCTAATTAACCGACTCGGTTCACTGTTTGGCTAAAGTAATTAAGCAAAGCAAACGTTTCAAAGAGAGTTGGATCAAAGAGTGATCTAAAATGTTAAAATTTACCTTTTCAAAAATGAAATTTTTCATTCTTATTTCTATTTTCCAAAATCATTTTTCAGAGGGTTTTAATATACTATGATATCCTGTAAATAATTAGTTTCTCATTAAATATAACATAAAAGGACAAAGCAAAAAGGATGATAGTCAAATTATGGTTTTTCATAACAAAGAATTTGTGTTTTAGTTTCATGTTAACTCCTTATATATGGAAACATTATTTAAAATTAGTAATTTATTTAAGGACATTAAATTTATGGCAAAATTTTTGAAGCAAAATTATATAGCAATTAAAAAAATAAACACAACTAAAAAAGAAGAATACCCTGTACTCAGCCATTAATCTAACACGTAATGTTTGTTTTTTTTAATAAGAGCAAAGTTCCCACAGTAGATAATGTTCTTGTGGAAGACCACTATAGAACTCCCTTGCTTTGGGTACACCAAAATTTTTCAAATGCTGAAGATTATCGTATTTAGACTTCGGCACAGGATCATGATCTGAAACCATACTTTTCCGTATTGATCAGATTTGTGTTTTTCTGATAATCAAGAAGTTTCAAAAGATATCTCATAGCAAAAGAGTTTATACAACTTTTTAATGTTAAATTTTACTAAGCAATGCCACTTTGGGGTGGAAGATTAAACGAACCTTTATCATAGTGTTGAACTTCAAGGCTTAACATTCTCGGAATTTGTTTTTAAATCAAGGGAGAAAGCTGCCACTTTCCACTACAGGAAGTTCTTTATTCCACAAGTCTTCAGTGATGTTTGAGATAGCGTATTTCCCTAATAAATCGTGTAGCATTTATCATTAAACTTTGAATACATGAGTCCATTTGCTCTTAAATTTAAGGCGCTTACATCTACAATCTCATTTTATTTATCACATCTCTTATTTTTTTAAAAATTTTCTCGTTTTAGTTTTCTTTTCACAGTGAATTTCACTGTTATTAACTTGTATTTCATCACTATCACTCTTATGACTTAAAAAAATTTAACACAATATCTCAAAGAAAACCACAAACTGCATTCATTTAACCAATACAACATAAAGTAAGGTTATATTGCAGGCACAACAGTCACATGTGTAAACAACATTTATATTGCATTGTTTACGATCATATTTCTTGTACAAAATGCAAGTGACTACCATTTTCTTGTAAAGTACTACAAATCTACAAGTGTCTGTATCTTTCATCTAACAGTCTTCTTGTTTAAAGCACAACACCTACACTCTTGGTAAGGTAAGGTTATATTGCAGGCACAACAGTCACATGTGTAAACAACATTTATATTGCATTGTTTACGATCATATTTCTTGTACAAAATGCAAGTGACTACCATTTTCTTGTAAAGTACTACAAATCTACAAGTGTCTGTATCTTCCATCTAACAGTCTTCTTGTTTAAAGCACAACACCTACACTCTTGGTAAGGTAAGGTTATATTGCAGGCACAACAGTCACATGTGTAAACAACATTTATATTGCATTGTTTACGATCATATTTCTTGTACAAAATGCAAGTGACTACCATTTTCTTGTAAAGTACTACAAATCTACAAGTGTCTGTATCTTCCATCTAACAGTCTTCTTGTTTAAAGCACAACACCTACACTCTTCTGCTAAAAATAAACTAAATATTACCAATTTAAACTACAAATAGAAACAAATTTACCAACATCGTATTTGTTTTGGACTCTTCAATTACAATGTCATTTTATTTTATAATTTACTTTACTTTACAATATAATTTCTTAAGCTACTATTATAATATGTAATATGAATGAATGTATAATACTATAGTATTTACTAAATTTGAACGGTGCTTTTATGTATCTAAAAACTAATATTTTGTTAACATATTTAATAACATACAAAAATTTAAAAAAAAATAAAATTTTGGTTTTAAATATATTCGGATGAAGGGTTCTACTACCACCAATTTCTAAGGTTGCTTTTTAAATTTTATGAGTTTTTATTTTGTAACAGACTCTCCAATATGCATTGGGGCATTTGTTTCCGAATGTGCTGTGAGGGTAACCACACCGTCTTCCAAGATTAAATTCAGAGTAAGCATGTACCGGTATTTAGTTGCGTATAAATTTTTTTAACTTTTTTTACTCCTTATAGGTTAGTATTTTTTCCGATGTTCTAAAAACTAAATTCTTAGTGGAATTGTAGCTTAATTGGTACGTATAGTATTCTTTCTCTATTTAATGTTTTAGCCGTTGGAAAGGTTACCGGTTACCACCTCCGTAAGGAGCAATAATAAATATTTTAGTATTATAAATGAACCCTTTCATGCGATACACCTATTTTTAATGTAATGTAATAAACAAATATGACAACTGTAGAAATGCGTGAAAAATAAGAGTTGAGGTCAAAACAAACGATAATCCTTTTATAGCAATTCATTTAATTTACTTTATCAGTTTAACTAAGGATAATTACATTAAATACAAACATATTGACCTAAATTATTTAAAAATAGGTTTTGGGAATCGAATTTTATTAAAAAGCCAAATAAATGTTTTACTTCTCTTTATTGACAGGATATTTCTTATACACCTCGGTTTAATGTAATACAAAATCCAGCAATAAAAATGCTTACATTATGTTATTGGTAAAAATAATGATGCAATATTTGTTTCTACTTACAGTGGTATCAATGCTAACGTTCATCGCATTTGAAAATAAAAATACGGCAAATAAATAATGTGCCACTTTAAAATTAAACAACTTTTAAAACTATATACGAGTAATATTGCTGTGTTGTAGTAAAGTAAGCTACTTGCAAAACGTATGCTCACGTACACGCAAATAGGCACGTCTGAAATCTAGTACTGAATAACTAGTGTTGTAGAAAAAACTATGTTATTTTTAACATAAAGATTCCTTCCTGCCTTACAAAGCAACTTTGTTCTGGAAAGGACGGACGCTAATACCTCGTCCTAGCTGGATGGCAAGTGTTACAGACGTTTAAAAAATCTGTGTTAACCATGTTATGGATAATGAAAAGTCACGGAAAAGTTTTTATAACTAACTTTTAACAAAGTATCATGTTATGAGGGTCTTATTTATACATGTTTACGGCAATGGTGAGTTTTCCATATAAGATATTTGATAATATTTTATAACTTTAAAGGTGAGGTTAAATCTAAACCACCGTAAATACCTTGGAATTTATAATAAATAAATTTAATTTCGGTGGTGAGTTCTGAGATTGAATGATATTTTTATTTTACTCCTTTCTTTCCAAAATGCTTACTAAGGACATTCTGAAAATGGCTAACTCCACCTAGGGTTCCCTCTCGATTTAGAAGTTCAACAGACGCATTATTCTCCATTCCGATTAATTCAAATTTGTCATTAAATTGAAATCAAATTATTATTTGTATCAAGGATAAATTTAATATTTTAGGTGACATTGGAGTCTAATAAGACGTTTCCATTACTACACAAATTCTAATTCCTGTAGAGAAGTCTGGTGTTAATTTGAGAAACTAATTGAATAATTTATTAATTATAGACCATTTTCTCCTAAAAACTTCGCAAAATCTTGTTTTTATTTTATGGAATTTAAACAGTTCAACATAATTTAGTTAGGCATTTTATACACAGTTAGCAAGCATACACCTATTTCAACTCATTTTCAATATTTTACATACTTAATTAAGCATACAATAAAGATAGTTTTAAGATACCAGTTAAAATTTCTTTTCATAGACCTATCTTTTATCAGTTACGTAAAAATGATTCATAAATTAATTATATGTAAGGAAGATTAGTAGGAACATTGTATACAAATTCTCCCTGTACTCTTTGGGTGCAGAGAGGAGGAAAATAAGATGAAAACACTAAATTAATAGTTTCTCCTCAAAATTCAAAATGGTATCTTTCTTAAAATTACTAAATAAGACAAAAATCCAACGAAGTGATAATAAAATATTAAAATAAAATTTCCTTTGTAACGTCATAAGTATTAACTTGTGCTGTGATTAATAGTCACTAAAACTATGATGTAAACTGATTTTTGTAGCAAGATAACTGTCGATTTCTAAATTATAAGAGTAACTCATCCATGTGATTCCTGCCTGGTCCTGCCTATGGGCATCACACCGCATTCCTGGTGGAGCTTCTCCGACGAGATGAGAGATAAGCAACTTATGAAAATACTAAAACATAAAACTTTTGACTTGACCAAAAGAATATAAGTATTTGTATCCTCTGTTGTTTCTATGGATATTAAATAATGTTAAAGCATACTCTATTGCATTTTAGTGTGGTTTTATACTTTTTGTTTTTATCTTAACTAGCTCGTTTGCTTTGCGACTACAGTTATTCCAAATTATAGCTATCTGGAAGCCCATACATATATATTTTACAGAGATAAACATGTGAATATAGCAAAAATCAAAGTTAAATATTAATAATTAAAACAAAATTCCGAAAGGGAAAACTTTCATGTGTCCTTATTAAACATCCTTTATGGGCACAGTCTGTGAGGGAAAAAGGTTACTTACTTATTTTATCAGATATAAAACTACAGAAAAAGCTTTATATAACAAATTGAATATGTATTGCAATAGGGGTTGCTATAATTAAAAATAATAGTACCTAAGTACATTATTATAACTAAAAAAAATTATGTTTGTTCTACATTATAACTTATGTCCTAAAACTCTATACTTGAGATATAGTAGAGAGAGAGACTTTTTCATATGACATTTTAAGATATTGCAAATCGATTTGTCTATTTGCAACTACAACACATACGTAGACTTTTTGCTTTGGGATATCTGATCAAATAATGAAGAATACAGCACACACTTCTAAAATTATCTCACAAAACTACTAAAATTCCTATTACACAGTTCGATACTTATAACTTAATGGCCAGTAATATTTAAAGGATCAGCCTACTTTGATTTTGATAATTTTAGGTCTTTAATGATTTCATATGTACCTTAAAGCATCTAGTTTTGGAGGTTATATTACTAGTATGTAAAAACAAATTCAGAAAAATACTTGTTCTATTTTGAGGGAAGTTATAAACCTATTCGCCTTGTATAATTTGTGTACGGAGATTAACAAAGATTTGCTAGCTTTTCTACATAACGTATCAATTGAATTTCATCACTACAGTAACCTTTCCAGTCTAAGAAATAAACGCAATAAAAATTTGTTGAAGTATACAAACATCAGTTTACATTGTAATTATTGAGCTATCGCATATACGCATTATTCCTGATATTTTTCTGTGGTTAATAATTCCTTAAAACTAGGATGTGAATTGGTTTTGTTGATAACAGATGGTGACGGTGGAAACAGTGATTTCTGAACAATATCAGTAACTTACCTGCGATCCTGATACTGGTCCTAGCCTCGTTGTCTGTTTCGTAATGGTTGCACTCTCCGCTGAGTTTTACATTTTTGACATAAAACTGAGATATACAAAATACTTAAACACCTCCAACATTTTCTTTCGTTTCCCTGTATATACATAAATTCGATATCTATGCATATTATTTTATGCATACCATGTTTATATAGACTGGTAAAGAAACAGTGTGTGTTACATGAATATTCAATTTAAACTCTTCCCTCCAAAATATGTTTAATAGATGCAGTGCAGTTTTGCAAATTGTGCCTGCAGTGAATAATTGTACGAAGATAGAGTCATCATTAAGATCTTGGGACATCAGCTCAACCATATAGTTAGAGACCAGTTTACATTATTGTTGTTTTCGCCTACCTGCAAGTTGCTCATGCTTTCAAATGCACTTGTTGGTAAAAATTTACTTATTCACAAACAGCCTCTTGAGAAATGGACACAAGAGCGACATATACAAGATAGAATTCTAATTCAACGAAAACTTGGAACACAAGTTAAGTAGAATTTTATATTTAAAAGGAATTGTTTAGTTACATAACTTGTCTTACCTAGTATGATGATTACGTAAAGATCATTAGATGACGGTAGATGATAATAAGAAATTCACGTTTTTTCTAAATGCATTTAAGAAATGATACTTCAGTATTTTATTATGCAAGCTAGTAAACCATACTATCTGAATGTGCTACTTACGTTCTTTGTAAAGTTGTAGAAAGAAAACGTCATGATAAATTATTTTTTACTACTCTCCACTGCTTACAAATGTGTTCTGTAGTTTGCAACCTCTAAGGTAGCTTCTGTGAGTATCCTTCGTCAAGTGCCCATGTCTCGTAATCAGAACCAATACTATAAAAGACAGTGATCTGTCTAAGTAGAGATCAGACGCTACCCTGGTGGAGGGTGATAGCAGAACCTGCCTACTCATCCTGAGACCCGAATTAACTCACCACCTTCTCGCATTTTTGGTATAAATCCCCTAAAGAATTCCCTCCTAAAAAGCAACCTTTGTGATGTCACTAGTGTGTGGAACACGGGCTGAGGTCACAGTAGTTGAGTCTAGGAGGACTAAATTCTTCCTGCCAAAAGTATGGAGTAGTTCAGTTACTATCCCAGTAGTTGTGCGAAAGTTGCTCCTTCTTATTTTTTCAGGAAATACGGTTTGGACCTATTCGAGAAAATATAATTATGCAAAGAAGTAGTAAAACTTTATTTTATTTTTTTTAAATGAATTAAAATACAGTTATATTTTTACGGCGTGAAATGCTGTAATATAGAACTGGTGTACACAGAAAGAAAATGTTATTGAATTAAACAAATATTATATCACACTGTATTAAAATTAGATTACGCATACAAAATTTGGACAATTTATTACAGTAGACTATTTCAAAAAATGAAACTTTAGTTTAACTTATTAGTACGTAGTACTAGTTTAGTACTTACTTACGTTAATAATTTAATATCAGCCAAATAACATATACTTATTGTCTGATATTAATATTAATCTCTGGTCTCCGCCTTCGTAATGTTATCGCTAATAAACTGACCGGATATGAGCGCCTCGCCGTCAGACAGCAAAGGGTAATTGGACAATACTTCACTTTGACACCAACTACTTCTGTTCAGTAAAACGAGAAACTGTCAATCTTGGATTTCAAATAAAAGAAGCTTAGAATTTGTTTAATGTAACCTTTAAGTCTAACTTTTTGTCTTACCAATAAAATTGTAAATAAGTTAATACAAACGGAACAAGACTAAATAAGCCTATTTTATCAAGCTACTGTTGGAATCAATTAAAACTCTTATGTTAAATAATAAATTTTGCCTTTGAGATTTAGTTCCTTACTCAATACATAACTTAATGTTCAAAACTTTATTTTTAAAATAAAATATCACTAATAATACTGAAACACTCTGAAACACTAATATGTCTTTTTATTTTGTAGTGCTATTTGCTGTAGACAATTTACTCGTAATTTAACTGTGATAAACTATTTTTGTCAAACATATGAATATTATCTTAAAGGAGTATACGTGTCTACTCAGAAAATTAAGCCCAAAATAGCGCTAGATTGACCTGTCTGTAAAAATTTAAACTCTGATCTTACAAATAAAAACATTAAATTAAAATTGTACATGATTATATTCAGGTTAGATTGTGTATTATGGTTGTGTGTTGACAGTTGGCCCCTTGTTTGTGGAGGATACTGTTTAACCGTCTTAAGGTGTAAGTCCGTTTCGATAGGCACCATTTTAGGAGGCCCCAAATTTCGGGTTTTATCATTAATCCACTTAAATTAATATTTCCTTAAACTTTCAAACTTCAGGTGTTACATGAGGTATAAAGGACCAAATTCTTTGAGGAAGAAGAAAGGTTCATTTGAGGGTTGCGAAACCTCTCCATATGATAGAATGAATATATGTTTGAAAATAATTATTATACTACACAAAAGTCCTTCCTGGCTATCTTGTGTTGAAAATAGTTCCGTTTAACACGGATCCTTAGGGTGCAAGTAAGTATTCCACAACGTAAACAACAACACAACCGACAGCACATTCTCACCAACCCATATCGGATAAGAGGATAAGTAATATGATATTACTTCTGTGCTGTTTTTGATATCCTCACGTCCTCACAGTATTAATTATTGGATATCAAGAATTTTCATTAGTTGTGCCTTTTATCAATATCGCTGTGGCACTTCGGCAATAAAACTAAAAAAATTGTCTACACCTTCATTAATATTGTAATTTAACCGTCAATCTAATAAGAATAAATCTTTTCCAATACATGTCCAATATCTGATGTGGAAATGGTTTTTTATTGAATATTACTCAAGGAAATCTATAGTAAGGTATTATTTGTTCTTTATTCACAAATAATATCCATTGCTTACAAAGCATGTACCCTCAATCCATTGATTTTCATGCATTACATTAGAAGTACTTTACATTGAGAACTTTGGAACAGGAAGACTGTTACATTACTCTTTTTCTGATTTTTAAAATGTTTGGAAAATAGATTATTTTAATTAAAAAAAATGATGGCAATGATCGTATTTTGGAATTATTTCCCCCTCTTACGTCACATTTAAAACAGTCCCAGGAAGTAACAATGCATCCTGTCGTTCACTTAATGCAGTTACCTAAAATATACAGATATTTACCCCACGTCATAATCCACTCGAAACTCGCTAATACTTGCATTGCTCACATTGAAATAAAATAAACTATTTTGACGTTAATGAGTTTTCAAAGCTTATTCTCATAGAATTAGAATTTTACAGTATAAAAGCTAATAGAAGCAAGAATAATAAGAATAAAGGCACTCAAGATTGGAGATCCACAATCCTAATCGAGAGGCCATTGTACCGTTGGGAGGTTTCTGAACGAAACCCAGCCAGGACGTAAAGCTTCACTTCCCTAGGCTGAGGCTGGAAGTTGGGAGGAGGGGCTTCGCGCATTCCAGCCATTTATATTGCGCTATATTTAAAGTAGAAACTGTAGAAAATTATTAAGTTCAGCATTTTATAGATAGGCCTAGACTAATACATGTGTTTTTGTAATGTGTATACATTACACAAGTGCTTTGTATTGATAATTCAGTGCTAGATCTTGATTTGACAGGAGTATATTTAAAAACAACGATGTTTCACTATAATATGGTCGTAAATAATATGCATTTTTATGTAATTTGTATATTTATCAGTTTTATGTGAAGCGGATAAAACCTCTTATTGAATGTATTGACGCAAAAACTTTCTTACAAGTCTCTTAATCAGTCCATCTTAGAATACAGTCTGTCTCCATTTTTCAACTTTATCATATTAAGGTAGTACAGTTCCATCTTCAGTAACATTACGAATAGATGTAAAATTGATCAAAGATCGGTAATGAAGTATCACAATCGCTTTAGTTTCTACATGGTTTAGTTGACGTCAATGTTTACTAGTCCAGTTTAGAACATTTTTTATTAGTCCGAGACCCAATAACCATAATCATTGACTTAGAATATGTTAAAATACAAATAATCAAAACTCTCTAGTGAGTTTTGTTTTTACTATTCCTTTTACTTAATTTACAGTCCTAAATATTAAGTACTAACCTTTCTGGTCATGGTTTAGATCAGCAGGTCGCGCAGTCGATTTAGAAGTTATAAGCAGAGAGATGCATTATTCTTGATAAACACTCATTCTATTTATTCATGAAAGAGAAGTTTAAGTATTATTTTGTTATAACTTATTTAATTATACATTTGACAATGAAATATAGTTTTGCATATCTCTCACTATAACTTCAGTTTGAAATTTTTTTATCTATTCCACAAAGAGAGAGAGAGAGAGAGAGAGAGAGAGAGAGAGAGAGAGAGAGAGAGAGAGAGAGAGAGAGAGAGAGAGAGAGAGAGAGAGAGAGAGAGCTCTAGTGTAGGTTTTAGTAACCAATTGAATGAATAAAAATGTATAGACTATATTTTTTACAAAACTTTATATATAACACTGTATTTAAAGTTATTGAGTTTTAACAATTAAACGTTAGTTAGTAAGGCAATACTAACTTAGTCAGCTGGTACAAATTATATTAAATTTATTTTTATTATTTATCCTTCTAAAACGCTAAAAAGATTGCTTTAAACAATTAGCAAGGAAATACTTCTCACAATCAGCTGTATATTTTTATCAACTACGTAAAAGAGTTACATAATCAACACTGATTTGTCTACGTAGAAATTAATTATCACCTATTCTCGCTGGACTCTTTTGTTACAGAGAGGATTACATCTAAAACTAAGGTCAATAACTTCTCTATACAAAATGAAAGGAAGTTTGTTAAAAATCCTTACATAATAATTGAAATTCGAATAAAAATATCAAAAAAATGCAAGTTTTGAAACTATTAAATATTTAAAGTTGGCGATGGCATATAATTTTGCTTATCTCTTACTTATCACATCAAATGAATATTTTTGTATCTATTCTGCAAAGGAAGAGAGCTCTAGTGTAGGTTATAGTAACCAATCGAATGAATAAATGTGTATAGACTACGTTTCCTTACATAACGTTATAACACTGTATTACAAGTTATTGAGTTTCACAGTTTAACATGAATTAGTAAGTCAATACTAAGTTAGCCAGCTATCACATATTATTTTCTATTAATTTTAATTTTTAGCCTTCCAAAACTATAAATAAATTGATATAAACAATAAGTGAGGAAATACATCAAACAAACAGGTGTATATGTTTTACAAAGTACGTAAAAGTGTTAAAAATTAACACCGATTTGAGAATGAAGAATATTATTGATCACCTATTCTCCCTGGGCTCTTTTGTTACAGAAAGGATTAATAACATCTAATACTAAGGTTCTTCCTATATAACTTCCCTATACAAAAAATGAAGGGAAATTCGTTAAAAGTTACAATACCTATATAACACAAAAGGAATTGAATGAAATAATAAACCAATATAAATGTTTCAATACAAATAGGATGTAAAATGCTTTGGGTAGTAAGATATAGTAAGAGGATAAATAGTGAGGCCTAAAAGTAAAAGATTACTCAGCCATGTGAGTGCTGGTCCTGGTCCTGCCAGGACTTGTAGTGCTTCTCTGAATGCTGAGTTAAATGACTAATAAAGAAGTTGCGATTGATCAAATTAATATTTTACTTTGGTGCAATTGCCCCTATACGTGTGTTGGGGTGATGAAAACAAAGTGTCAGCCACTGAGGACAAAGAAAACCTGCCTACGCTCTTAACAATGATGAGATATCAAAGTGTGAATACACATTAAAGAAATTTAGTGAAGAAAAATAAATTTACTTCTAAGAATTCTATAGTTTTTACACACCAAAAGACGTGCTAATAGGGTCACAACAATTTTACAAGTGTTGAGACAGTAACTATTAATGTTAAAATCGAGAAGTTTACTTTAGCAGGCAATATGTTTGTATGATCCCTGTTTAGATGTACATTTTTTTCCTATCTCAAAAGAGAAATACGCATACTATTAAACAAATGTATTCTAATACCTTTTGGTTAAGCTAGATTGACTTGGATGTAACAATGTGCAGAAGATATAGAAGCACTATAAAGGCTTTGCACGCATATTTAACTTCTGCTTGAATTAAGTAATTGCTTTCTCATTATAATGATATGTAAGTGATTTTCAGTATTGTATCAGATGTTTAGCGTATTATATACAGTAATATCAAGAATTATACCATTGTTTACATCTGTCGTACACAATCAATGAAAGACAATTTTTATTAATTTCAGTGATCAAACAGAACCACATAAATGCCCAAAAATTCCCAATCCCTATCTTAATTACAATAGGCTGAGGATGTTTAAAGCATACGATTTAAAAAATAAAGTTTCTAACATTTTCTTATGTTTTCCAAATTACACACCTACATTTAAAACTATTTTAACTCCACTAAAGTTGTTAAATTCACTGACTGATTGAATGATAATTAATTCTTGTTATTTCATTATAAAAATAAAACAACGTTCAGGGAAAATATTCGGAAAATGGAAATATTCTCCAGTCATGTAAAATAAAGATCCACTGCTTCTAGTCACAAAAATGCGATCAAAACAATAAGGAACAACGTAACCCATCATTATTTAAAATATGCTCACCAAATTTCCCCACACAATTTATTATATTTAGGCATGAAATAAATTATACTGTTATTTGTAGTGAGATTACATATAAAGGTGACAATATAATATAATAAAGCGTTCCTGTAACTGTATCACTTCAATTAGCTATTTGATTTCTCTTTTATGTGGAAGAGAGATCTGGTGGCAATCACAGTAACTAATTTAATAAAGTAAAAATTTGAGGCAATATTTCTTCTCAAACCTATACTATTCCGTTTTCAGAAGTTATTGTGTTCAAACAATTACACCTAATTAATATATTAATTGTAGCCTGTCAAATAGTATTCACTAATTTGAACTTGTTGCCAATATTTACCCTACTATAAAATGTCAGAAAAATATATTTTAACACCTATAAGACAATAAATCTCTTAGTAATATTATCGCTTGTTATAAAATATGTATGAATAAGTTAAAACGTATCTGAGCATAGGTTTGGAAAAAAACACATTGTTAAGCGATTCTGTCTGTACACTTATGGTACAAGAGAATGACAGCCAAAAACATAAATTGTTTATGCTTAAAAACAAGACTTATTTGTAAATTATGATTTATTTTATGAAACATGAAATAAACTCTTTAAAAATCCCTTTTAGATTCAAGTTAATTTAATTATAAATAATTCATAATTTCATTTCATCTGTTTTGAGTATCAATAAGTTTCAGCAGAGACTGTAACTACAGTATTAGCCATAATAAATAGTACTGAAACTTAACTAGCTGTAGTAGGCTTCTCGATCTTATAATTAAATTTATGATTGTTGCCACGGTTTCGTGTTCATTACTTCTTTCTTATTTGATGGTAGGTTTTGCTAACATGGTGCTAACAATGGTAGAGAAAGTTTTTATCGAAGAGCATTATTTTCGCTCATACGGAATTGGACGAGCGGGTAGGCCAAGCTTGCATACACTGCATTACCTTTTCTGGAACATTTCCACAAACTCTCGCCTAGTAATGCTGTGATTCTTAGTGTTGTTGAAAAATTTCGAGGAACAGGTGTAGGACCTGGCTTTTTATGTCGCCAACTCCTGTATGTACAAAGGAAAACCACGGAAGAGTGTGTGTTGCAGCAAGTGTTACAGTCACCGAATGAAGCCTAATGCAAGCTACTATTAAATTTAATAGCCAGTATTAAAATTATCCATAGATAAGATAGAGTTCAATGGGGGTGCAACGTGAGGTTTATCGTACTCCAACGTGTTTTTTTTAAATATGAAATAATCCTTGCACTGAGTGTGGCTAACGTATAAACTAGTTTATGATAATTACTGTGCGATATTATGTCTATATTTATTGTACCTATACCAATATTTTGTGTAATACTACGTTTAAATAAGTTATTGTGTTTTTCGCATTGCAGGTTTAGTAGTTGGGTTTCTTCTGTAGTATCATACCAAATACGTACTATGATAGGATTTTTACAGTAATTAACGGTTATCGTTAAAGATAAAAATCCATGTTATTAGTTACAAGTGCCTGTAGTTGTATTTCTACTCAATTTAATAATTTGTTCCTGAAAGGAGCATATATCGAAAGGTAGGACACATTCTTTTTCAGTATTTGATTCATGTTTTGTAATTGTTGCGGGGACGGTTAGCGGGCTACCCGAGTGGCAAGATAACCGGTAAAAATGTTCACCTTGAAGAGTAGGAACTCAAGATATGAGTCGTTACATCGGGTTAAATAAGTTTATTGAAAATAGTCACTTGGCACAACTCTGTTCACAACATGTAAAATGAAAACACCTGTATAAAATTACTATTGATAATAAACTTTTAACACCATACTTTGTAGTACTTATGTTTCACAATTCCAACATCTAACTATTCAGCCTACTACCGTGACCGTTCCTCACTGTGCAGTCTGCGGAGACTGATGATTACTGCTGCGCCTCGCAGGGCTTCAATAACACAACCCATTAAGAGCGATTATCGCTCTGTACATATCATTGTCCAAAGTGCTAATGATCTGTAGATTGCTCTGTGAGCAGTGACAATTTGTTAATGATAATGTTGTATATTTATTACTTATCTAACGTCTACTCTTCTCACGCTAACACTATTCTAGTTATTGGTACACATTAAATAATACATACAATCATGGCTACATGTTCTTACTTACTAATATGATTACAAAATAATGTTACTATACAACATAATGTTTTTCTATTTGTATATTAAATAATAGACCTATGTAACAGCCTAAGTATTAATACAATATACAATAAACGCTTGATTACTTTATAAAACGTTTCAGTTATGGCCAGCAGTACTGACAGGTAGAGGTATGTTTTAATCACCTTTTACTTTTATAGGGTGAAATTTAAATCAGGTATTAGATCTCAAAACAACTATTTATTCATGGAATTTTTACATACTCAAATACTTACAAATCTTGAATAAATGGATGATCATCAGTATTATAATATTAAGTCTCAAAAAATCAAATTCTCAGAGATTTATTGATACTGCTATTCAATTTACATTCCTAACGAATATCTAATCACGGGTGGTCTTCTCAAGTAGGTATTCACCTGAAATAAAACTAAAGCTATCGCATATCCTGCACAACTACTTTTATTTCGTCGTAACACCGAAAATAATTATTACTTAATGGTGAAAACCTCAGTATTACAAGCGACAAATAAGTCCTAATCTTAGTTAAAAACTAAACATTGTACATTTAAAGTTCTGTGGAAGAGTGCTCTGGTTTAAACTCCCGTAACTAATTGAATGGGTTAAAAATTATAGGCCTAATGTGTATTTACTAAATTCCACTCCTTGTTTTGAAATGTTGAATTTATTACATTTAACTTGGTTTAGTTACGCGTTCTTAATCGTTATTGGTTTTCATGCACTAGTTTAACTTAATTGTAAAAAATTTTAAAACTTTCTAAAAAATGCTGAAAGGCTTCTTACTGTGTGACATACGTAAGAATATACTTCTCAAGAAAAAACTAAAAAATTTGTATCAAGTATGCACAAACACATAAATACCACTATGGATAATATATATATCTAATGAAATATTAAAAAGATTCTCCCTGCACACTTTGGGTACAGAGAGGATTAAAATAAGATCGAAACAAAAACTAGGCAGGTTATTTATTAGGTCAATTCCTATGAAGGCAATATCGAGTTCGATTATAGTGCATACCACTGCATAAGGATTGGCTGATCATTTGCAAATCTTTACACATTGATCTTAGGGTAAACAATGAATGAAAAGAGAAAATGTCCTAGGAGATAAAACTTTGAGCAAAATGAGTACGAAAAAATAATTTATAATTTGCGAAGGTGATTTTTATGAACAACTAGTGGATACCTTTATTTTAGGAATTTCTGTATATGCCAATAAAAATATCCTAATCTATTTTAACAGTCATTTCGTTAATCCTAAAAATTACCAAAATTGAACAATTTAACAACCTATAAATTTTAAAATTTTAAATATCTGTAGGAGATTGTAGGTTGTACATACATTTAGTTGTATTTGTTCTCATGGATATGTGCATGAGCTTGCATAGTATATCATATAATCTGGTGTTACAGAATCTCAGCCCTTTTTAACCCTTATATTGCGCGTCCTCACAGGCCATATCAAATAGAATAAGGGGGAGAGCCGATACAGTATTTACTACTGATAAAGTGCAAGGGTCACAGGCAGAATTTGAACTTGCGCTATCCGTAAGAGAGACTAAGTGCAACGTCTTATCGTAAGCTTAATTAAAGGTTATAATACTTTATTTTAAAAAATTAAATATTAAAAATTATGTTTTTTTCAACACTTAATAATAAGTGTACGATTTTATTTACGGGACTATCACAAACATATTTTTTATTTTACGTGTATTTTATACAGAATACATTGATTAGTTTTCATTGTAACGTGAAAATATCATGACAATTTTTATTATTGTGATTTTTCAATTGACTTATCACAGCAAATTTTACATTTAATGATTAATCATCAGTTATTATTAATAATTTATCTAAACAAAGAATCACTGTACTCACAAAAACTAAACGAAGCTATTTTACTTATCATTATTTAATATATGCTATGCAATATTCTCAAGAACGTTTTATTATATTCTGCAATGGAACTGTTATTCGACACAACATTATTATTTATAGTAAAAATATAATATTGAAATACGAAAATGTAAAATAATAAGTTGTTTCTATGACTATATCACTTTATTTCGTTTCTCTTGTGAAATGGATGAGTGCTCTGGTTGTAATCTCAGCAACTAATTCAATAAATTAAAAGTCACAGACCATATTTCTCTTGAGATGTGCACAATTAAGTTTTTATAATTGTTGAGTTTAAACAACTAAACTTAATTAAGTTACCAACTTTAGTCCTAAGTCACCCAGCATTCACTAATTTCAAATTTATTTACATACTTACGCTACTATAAAATGCCTGAAAGATGACTCTCAGACACAATTAAAAAATGAATTCTATAATTAATCTTTACTCTTTTTATTAAATATTTATGAAGGGATCTTAAGTAATTTTGATTTAAGCCCTAATAATTTAAGGAATAATAATAAGCACAGGAGGTCCCCCAACTGCGTCTTCCCATGGATGACTGATGACATCGACTACAACTTCGACAGCACCACGACACTTCACCCCACTGACAGGTAGCGAAAGCTACTAGAGCTTTGACCCTCGAGACACAAGGTAAAAGCCTAACCAGCAGAGGCCTTGATAGATGTGGGTGATCCACCCCCCCCCCAACCACAGTCACAGCGACTTGGACTAGGACTTGGAAGTAATTTTGAATCTTTAAATAAAGACAATGTTAACTGATTCCTTCACTACAGTTAGAGTACTGAAAGGATTAAAAACCTTAAGTCTGAATTTATACTGTTGGCCTACAAAGCATACTAACTTTAATTGTTGATTATGATAATCTTTACGTAATAAATACAATTGTGAAATTCCTAAAAGATTTAAATCCTGTTAATTTTAAATGTGTTATATTTACACTTTAACTGTTTATAATTGTTTAACATAATATATAATAAACACATTCATATTTGGTAATATCTGCTTAATGGTGACTAATGTTTTGTTTATATGAGGTAATCCTTGATTGTGTTTTCATGAATAATCAATATTTCCTCATGTCTTAGTTGGTTATAATGTAAAAGGTTATAACACATAATTATATACTAATTTCCAAAGTTATGTAACCTTATTATAATTTATAATAAGGTTATATTATAATAATGCAAATAAATAAATAATATAAATAATAAATAAATTTTTTAATTCATTTTCAAGAGGTTACTCTTAATTACATTGGACTCCTCGTTAATCAAATCCATTGCAAATTTAAGATATTAAACTTTGACTATATCATTGATAGTAAACGTTGGACTAGGGATACAATAGAAAAAGTGCATGCAGGTTCTTTCTCAAGAAGATATTAAGTACACTCTTATCATATTAATAATATGCAAATATTGTAAACATACCCAATATAATTTACATCGCGTTTTTATATCTAATTATATCTGTATTACAATTTAGATTAACAAATATTAATGATGGGGTAGAAAAAATCAAGTTTTGATTTAAGGTTTGATTTCATAAAGTACAAAGCACGAGATAAAGAATAATCTCATTAGAGACGGCTACAAAATACCATCATACTGTAGTAAAATAGCAAATCCTGGTAAGTATTAAAATCTTATCTTGTCAGGTTTTATTTCAGTGGCCAAAACTAAAGTTATAATTATGACTGTAAAATGTAAGAAACGTTTCAGTTGATCAGGTAAATACTTTTATTTATAAATTATAGCTACGTATAGCACTTTTTTAGATGTACTATGTTCAGACAACTAAAATGAAAATATAGCTGAATATAGAACTAAATTAATATGTGTTATATCTGCAATGGTAGCTACATTCATTACATGATATTTTTTTAAATCTATTATATAATAAAATGTTTTTAAAGCATCTTTTTAAATTAATCGTACATCGGGATTTATTCTGGTAATTTTGTAAACTTTTAAAATGTTTTCAAGTGGTCATTAGGTGCCATTTCTTTTTTACGTGTAGAATTTCAAGATTGTTTCGATATTTGTAGACTTTTGGCCAATACGATTTTGTCTTCATTTAATTAAAATCTAGTAGTTATACTTAGTTGTAGTAGTAGTAGTAGTAGTAGTAGTAGTAGTAGTAGTAGTAGTAGTAGTAGTAGTAGTAGTAGTAGTAGTAGTAGTAGTAGTAGTAATAGTAGTAGTAGTAGTAGTAGTAGTAGTAGTAGTAGTACTGTGTGTAAAAGCAAATCCGTAATTCATATGATAGATTTCTCTTTCTAGGGTAATTGTAAAACAGTTCGCTCTGTACGCTTTGGGTAAGGGGATTAACTTAGCAAAGATAAAAGTGTACTAGCATGTGTAGAAAAAGTATTATGTAATTTTATAACTACAGTAATATTTTTAGTCCAAGAAAGAAACTCAATAAATATTAAAAAAAAAAACTAACTAAACAAGGAGTCTGGTTCTCGTCCTCGTTGCCTTCTATATTTTATTATAATTTGGCGTGCAAAAGGTTAATATAATTTTATAATAGTGAAAATGTAATAATGGTGAAAATGGAATCTAAAAAGTTATCTCTGTAACTTTATCACTTATTGAAGTGGCTTATTGAAGCCATTTACTACCCATTGTAAATTTAAAGAGCTCTTGTGGTAGTTTCGGTAACTAAATTAAATAAGTCAAACGTTATAGAACATATCTCTCCTCAAATCCGAACAATATCGTTATTTAAATCTTGAGTTTAAACAATTACAGTTAATTAAGTTATAAATTTTAATCTTAATTCTACTAGCAGTCACTAATTTCAAACTATTTTTAATATTTCCCTGCTATAAAATGCCTGAGTGATATCTCTGATACATATTTAAGTAAATAGTTCTCCAAGTAATCTTTATACTTTTAATCAAATATGTATGAACTGATCTTAAACAATTTAGAACCACCCTTCAGCTTCGCAGAGTCCTGAACAACATCACCGGAGCTGTAGGAAGGAAGCACCACTCCACTTCGGTCCTGATAGACGTGTGCAAAGCCTTCGACAAGGTGTGGCACGAGGGACTGCTCTTCAAGCTGTCATCGTCTCCATTGCCTGGCAGGATTTTCCGGCTGCTCCGCAGCTATCTCCACCTCCGGACCTTCTCCGTCAGCGTTGCCCGATCCACCTCCACGACCCGCCCAGTGACATCTGGTGTGCCACAGGGATCAGTCCTCGGCCCGATCCTGTACCTGTAGTACACAAACGACTTTCCGGTCGCTCCGAGAGTGCAGCTCTCCCTGTATGCGGACGATGCGCTTCTCACGGCCACTTCTGCCAACCTGAGGATGGCTGGGTTCTACATCCAGCGGCAGCTGCACCTACTGGAGCCCTGGTTGACCAAGTGGAGGATCAAGGTCAACGTTGACAAATGTGAAGCCATAAACTTCACGAGGACAAGGAGACAAGCGGACGGCCGTCACCTGTAACTCAACGGCGACGACATACCGTGGAAGACTTCAGTCATGTACCTAGGGGTACTCCTGAACTCCAAGCTGACCTTCACACCCCACGTCAAGAGGATCTGTGGCCAAGCGAGGAAGGGCTTCGGCAGCATCGGCCCCCTGCTCAACTCCACGAAGTTACCGACCAGGACGAAGGTCCTGCTCTACACGGCTCTGATACGACCAGTGCTCACATATGCGGCCCCAGCATGGTACCACCTCACCTGCAAGACCGCAAGGAGGCAGTTGCTCGCTGTCCAGAGCGTGTGTCTCCGGCGGGCCACTGGGTCGCCCTGGTTCGTGAGGAACACTGTAGTCAGGGCTTCGTCCAACGTCCCTACCATCAGGAGCTTCGTAGAAGGCCTGACATCGAGCCTTGAGGAAGCTGCAGAGTCCTCACCGTGGGATCACATCTGTGAGCTTCGCGCCCAGGAGGTCCCCCAACTGCGTCTTCCTATGGATGACTGATGACATCGACTGCACCACTACACTTCACCCCACTGACAGGTAGCGAAAGCTACTTGGGCTATGACCCTCGGGACACAAGGCAAAAGCCTAGCCGACAGAGGCCTTGTAAGATGTGGAGGATCCACCCCCCCCCACAGTCACAGCGACTTGACTTGACTTGACAATTTAGAAATAAGATCGTAAAAGATTGTAAACTGATTCCTTATGTACACTTAGAGTACTGAAAGGATTCAAAACTATAAATAATCAGTTCTCTCAGTTTGCCCATTTAATGTACGAAAGCTATTTGTTGATCAAGACATCTTCACTAAAACATACAATTAAATAAATGTAATTTTCCTTAAATATTAAAATCCTGTTGATAACTACTTAGGAACTGTTCCACTGTTCTTTTTTTTCTTTTTTTTGCTGTGAGTAATAATCGCTAAAACTCTCATGTAATATGCTTTGTTTGAGAAGAATAGTAAGAGCAGAATATTTGATTCTTAACTAATTAAAACTACTCATCTATAAGTCTGTTTCTTGATTCTGGTCTTCGCCCTTGTACTCCTGGTGTTGATTTTCTGACAGCTGTGATTAAACGACTCGAACGTTAAACTGAACTATGAAAAATGTCCTTGTCCTTATCAAGCTTTTTCTTCGCACTGGTTCTTGGTCGTGCTTTTACATTCCAATACAGTGTGCTTTCGATGAATTTTGTAAATATCTCTCTTGAATTTATTGAAAATTTTAAAATACTTGCACTTTGCTGTTTCTATGGATATTATACAGTATTATTATGTACTCTTTTGTGTATGTTTTACCTGTTTCTCTCTATATTTTTCTGGATACCTTCACTTGCGTTACGACTACTACTATGATTATACCGATTTTCTTGTTATCAGATTACTGTTACACATATATACTTGAGAGACAAACATCTTCAGTTGCCAGTCTCACATTACCGTGTACGTTATAAATTATTATATTTTAGATCCATTATCCAGTCACACTAATCAATGTGTAACGTTATTGATTATCAGTATTTCTGCAACTGTAGTTTTGATAAATATTTAAATGAACAGTATTGTATTATAGCTTTGGTATTGCTTAGTCTAAATTTAACCATATTAGATTGATAAAAAAGATGATATTCTATACAAATTGTTTTGGATCAGAAAGGCATTTGACCACATCCGCACAGGAAGTATAAGCTTTCACAACTTATATACTATCTTTTCACTGATGAACCACTTTAATTAAGAAAAAGCTTTAAGATATTTTAAATGTAAGGTATTTATTTTCAGATGTATCACTATTTAATTATAATTAAAAATATGTTTCCCAAATTAAGGGTGTCATACGTTTAATGTAATATGTTGTACCTAATACATTTTAAACACTAAGCTTAAAACTGATCAATTCCAAAATTTTGTATTCCAAATATTATATTGCAAAATAAAAGGCAACGAGTTAGAAAAATGCATGAGCATTTAAACAATAACATAAATAAATGCATCGATATTCATAACAGCCACAATTTTCTAGAGAGCAAATTCCATAATCAAAGTGTATCATAAAAGAATGTTACAATTCACAGAAATTCATGTTATGGAAGTTTTATTTATCAACTAGCTATTAAACGTGGCTTTGCATAAAAGTTTTTATGGGATAACAGATAATAATTATAATTTTTTAACTGCTTAAAACACCCGGTTTTATCAAAAGTACAAATAATGTATGTTATGTATGGATGCGTAGTCGCAATATTTTCAGTAACACTAAATATCTTATACAGGTTGTAGGTATACCAAAGCCATCACTTCTGCGGCTTGAATTGAATGAATTCTGACTAAACTTCCTTCTGTTTATGGGTAATTTTAAAACTGTAAACTGTTTAATCCCTTACGCAGTGATACATTTTGTATTGTGTTGTTAGCGTTAATGTTACTGTAACACATACTTTTGTAAAACTAGTCGGGTATAACATATATTTTAAAAAGTGCTAGTGCAACAAACGACTACTACTACCACCTGTGTAACAGGTACATACAGAACACTTGGAATATTAAATATGTAAATATTACTGGATATAAGCAAAATGTCGAGTATGTGAAAAGTTTCTGACACAATATATTTTCATATTAAAATATTAACTATAATTTGTATTAACCTAAAATGAATTGTGAAAATAACAACTACAATAAACGAACACAGACTTATGCTCTAACCTGGAATGAAAGAATCTTGAAGAGTGAATTTGTTAGAGATTGAACACACGGAGCGTTTGTAAACATCTTCAGTGACAGGAAGGACGTCTACCAGTATGAATTAAATCTGTCACGTTTAGTTCAAAGGAAATGTTTCTCTGGCGGGATTTCGATTTTTATGAATGGTTTCAGAACGTTACGCATATAGGTATCAGCTTTTTATATATAAATCTCTCACATTTTAAATGTTATATATTACCAGTGTACAGTATATCATAAATGTTTTACTGTTACACCATATTAATAGCATTAGAAAATTATATAAAAAAAATTATAAAGCAGTTCTCCGACGTGCTGTGATTTAAGACACTTTTGAGCATAAATATTACTATTCACAAATATTTAAATACCTCAAATAATTTCTTGTTGTTTCCATGGTTATAAATAATTTTTAAATGGACTGTTTTCTCTGTTGTCCTTTTTAACTTTTGTTGCATGTGTACATCTCGTTTATTACCAATATATGACCAAATTCCTTTTATGTAACTATACATATGTAAATTATATAGTGACAAATTCAAAAATTTTCTTAAAAAAATATTGCTTTATTATTTAAATTTTCACTGGTTTTCTTGGGTAGTACATCATACAAAATTCATAGTGTAGTAATATTTTCAAATTAATCAGTAGTTGCTGCTAAAGATCAATTTTTTGTTTATGAATGTCTATAACTTTATTTTTAATTTGTACTATATTTGCATACATTTTGAAAATTTTCTTGAAAATAAATATGAATTATAACTTAGAACATTTTTATTTTTTGGCGCTCTGGATGTTAAATAATGGACATATTTAACAATCAAAAGCAGTAACACAATATATAACAAACGTTTGCTTACTTTTAATAATGTTTTACAGTACGTGAGGATTAAAAGTATTAAAAGACATTATTTAAAGTAATGAAAAGTATATAAATTTAGATAGTAAAAGCAATTCTTAAGAAGTTATTAGTAGCAATTTAATCTCGTTACTGCTACTCTCAAGAGGTTGTCAAGGTTTCAACTAGAAGTTTAGCGTTAACTCTTTATTACGGGACGTTGTAATATCTGCCATTTATTACGTAATTAAACAGCATTGTAATAATTTATTAATTAGAATTTAATGATAGGTGTCTTCTTGTGCTCATAATAACAATTAAACGTGTATTTATATTTCAAAATAAAGTGATAAAATATAGTAACTATTTCCATAGTTTTGTATTGGCTTTCGTTACTTTTAAATATTAGTTATATACTATACCGTATTACTACATATTATTGTATGCTTTATTACATAAATATTTATTGAGTCACTCAACATTATCACAAATTACAGGATTATGTACATGTACTAGTTATACGTATAAGAGAATTTTCAGCTGAGGATATTTTACAAAGATTTTAGATGTACTTGATCTTGTTACTCTTTCTCGTACATGTAATTTCAAACCAAAGAAAGTAACATAAGTAACATGCCAACTCAGAGCGAGGAACCCCACTGAGTCTATTACCTTCCCACTGTTTCCATCTCACTCTCTCTGTCTGAAACTGTACTTCTGATCGCAATCTTTCCTTCTACAGACTTTTTAAGGCAGTTAAATGTATAAACGAACATATTATAGTATCTTCTTACTTACATTTAAAATTTAAGAAACCTGCTATCCAAACTGTGGGAAAAAATAACATGAGATGTGTTCAATAAAATATTTTGTTTATGTAAATGTAATAAAACCTTAAATAACTGCCAATGTGTATTTTTTGTGTATATATTTTCTAATATATTATTAGTAAACTTTAATATATGTAAAGCTAAAAATGTTTTATGATTATTGATTTTCCACCTACTCCTACTTTATGTCACATTCTATGTTATTTTCGTACATATTAAATGTTCTGATAAATATTATTGGCATGGGTATAATGGTGTGATGAGTGGTAATGTTTTTTGAAGTGGAGAAGAAAAAATTAAATAGAAGCTATTTTTGCATTTTATTGTGTATCAGTAAGTAATATACCTTTTGTATAGCAATTTCTCATGCATTTATTTAAAACAATTAGTGTCTTTAGATTATGATAGTGTAGGATTATTCTACGCCGATTATAGCGTAATGGAACAAAAAAATTTAAACTAGCGCAGTGCAAGTTTTTATACGAGCGTCACAGGAATGTAAACCCAGCACTCAATGTAACTTACTCTTTGTCCCCTCAACTGCTTTTTAAGAGAACAGTTTCATTTCAATGATTTCTAAAACGTTATCTGCTATCTTTCTTTATCAGCATATAAAATTATGTTCCTCTAAATATATGTACCTCTATGTTGTAGTTTAAAATATTTAACGACTAAAATTTAGTTCATAGAATTTTATTTTACTTTGTAATTTATATTTTAATATCCTATGAATAAAATTATATGTGCGATGGTACTAGTCATATTACATTTTCCAAGAACGTGCTTACAACAATTTCTAGTTTACATGAGAAGATTCGAGAGCTGGGTAAATGTTATTTCTGTCTGTCTAAATTTTCAAACAATATAATGAGAACTACCAAACCCATAGACCTGAAATTTGCATGCAACTAATTTATATAAAGGTATAATCGATTTCGATTATAGTGCAGTCACTCCAACAAAGTTGGAAATCAGTTCGGCTAAAATTATTACATTTTTGTTATCGTGGTGGAAACGAGAAAACTGTAGAATAGATAAATATTCAAGCAAACTGATTACAATGCAAATAATTGCTAAATTTTTGCAAAGATAGTTTTAAGAAACTGCGTGTGGCTACTTTTAAAGCAATAATTTATGTTTTTGTGAATTAACAGCTATGCTTTACTAACAGTCTTCACGGCAACAATGAAAATTATCATACCAAAAACTATTTATTTTACGTATTATCTTTTACATGCCAATCATATAGAAATGTATTATCAGGCAGAAACTCTAAGGATAGAATTTTTTACATGTATACGTCGTATCTTAAATATGTGTTCTTTGTTTGAAGGTTATTTTTGACGATGGAAGGATTGTGAAAGAAACAGGATTTTTCCGGACATTTGCCTTCGTGCAGTGAAACAAGAAAACAGTAACACTACGTTTCGAGATCTGCAATCTGATCTCTTCTTCAGGTAAAGAACTAACCTAATACATAATTACAAACTAGGTTAAAATAAACAAATGTTACTAAAGCGTTGTGGCACGCCTAAGTCAGGAATCACAACCTACATGTTGTTTGTCAACTTCACTAACTCTAAAGACATGCACTCAATACAAAACTATACCAAACACTAGTCATTAAACTAAACTACGGAATACAGGTCACAATACGTCTTCACTCGTCTACTAACCACCTACGACTGACCAGAGGGACTAGCCAATGGTAATCGTAACGGCTGGCTAAAACAAGATGGCGGAAATACAAGGGAAGGGAGACAGGAATGGGCCCTTTCGTTATTATTGGTTCATGCGAGATGAACTTCTTAAAACCATATTGTGACTCCGCATTGGTTTATTACAAATATCCGATCCGTTTGATATCACCAGATATCACAGTATTATACCAGATGGTGTTGCAGATACTGTATCTACGTATCCATATGGCATAATACCATATCTTGTAATACATGAATTCTTCTTTACCCAGTGTGATACACATTTAATACTGTTATTATATTAAAGTATATATGAATTAAGTTATTTAGCCAATTTTAAACACAATACAGTCAGATTCTGATTGCATTTGTGCAATTAATATTTTTATAAGTAATAAATAGTGAAAATATAAATGAGAATTACTCGTATTACAGTGTTTCAGGATTTTAATCCTAAAAGAACGATTATAATTTTATTTCAAATAAAATAGTTTTTAATTATGAAAGTAATTTTCCGCCTATTATAAAGAATTGACTTATTTAATCTACAATAGTATTAAAATAAATGTATGGCTATTTTAGCTTTGTTCCTAATACATAATGGAGTGATTAGATGATGTTTCATCTGGCAATAGCCATGAGTTCCTTATTAAATAACATTTAATTTAGTGAAAAATAATTAATTATACACATTTATAAATTTTAAACAAAGAAACACTCTTGCAAACTAACCAAAAACTACAAGAAACCACACGATCTGTTAATATTTAAAATAATTTCATTAATATTCTCCACGATGCATTATGTTTCCAAATGAAACATTACTTTAATTTATAGTAAAAATTCAATATTTAAGGGTTGAAATTGAATGAAATAAGTTGTTTTAATAACAATTTCAATGAATTTTAAATATCAACCCTACTACACAATGATAGAAAGATGTCTGTTAGATATCTTTAAATAAATAATTATCTTAGTAATCTTTACACATTTATCAAATATGTATAAATGAATATGAAAAAATTAGGATTTTTTATTTAAAAAAATTTAAACAGACTATTTTTGTACATATAGAATACTGAAAGATTAAAAAAAAAACCCAAGACAGATGTTATTTTCACAAAATAATACTATTTGATTTATTTGTTGGTTATGATATGTGAACGGTTAATATGAATTCTAATCCTTAGTCAGCTAGCAATCAATGTTTTCAGTTAGGTTTATTCATTATAATATTATTGATTAATTTAAATTAGGTTTACTCCTAAAATATGCTAAAGATGACTCCTAGACATATTTAAGTAAATAATTCTTTTAGTAATCATTATATTTTGAATCAAATATATATGAACAGATCTTAAAACAATTGAATATTGTAAAAAGAATTAATTATAAACTGATTCTTTCTATATACTTAAGAGTACTGAAAGGCTTAAAAGCCCCATATCAGAATTCTTTTTTTTGGTCTTCAAAACATACAAGCGTTATTAGTTAACTACAATATGTAAATCGTTGATATAAATATTAACTTTTAGTCAGTTGGCATTCACCAATTACAAATGATTTTAAATATACAACTTTAATATACAATGATATAAAGATGTATGTTTGACATAAGTTTTAAGTTATTTTTTAGCTCACAAAATATACGAAGATAATTCTTTAAGTAATCTTTACACTTTTATCAGATATGTCTGGACGGATAGAATATAGCTTGGACAATGTGTTGGAAATGATTGTAAACCGATTCTTTCTGTACACTTTAAAGTACAGAAAGGATTTAGAGTACTGAAAGGATTTAAAAACATAAATCTCAAATTAGTTTTAGCTCACAAAATATATGAAAACAATTCTACAAATAAACTTTACAATTTATATCAGATATGTATAAACGGATAGTATATAGCTTGGAGGATGTGCTGGAAATGATTGTAAACTGAATATTTGTGGACATTTAGAGCACTGAAATTTAAAGACATAAATCTCAAGTTCCTTTTTATCTCACAAAATATACGAAAGTTATTTGTTGATTAAGATAATATTCCTTATTGTAAAAAATTGTTAATTGTAAACGCGTTTTTAATTAAATAGAAACTGTTTCACTGTACAATATGCATTTAAACAGCAATTATATAATTCCTTAGGAGAAGGACAATACTCTTTTTGATTTATTTAAAACAATCAATGATTTGAAAAATTAGTGTGAAATCAATATTAAATATATTTAATTTAATTTTCTAAAATTTTTACGTGATTTATTTGTAATTATTAACTCTTGTCTAGTACTGCTAAAACGAAAGAATAACTCTTTTTATAACCATTCTGCAATGTTCATACCACTACCTTAACTCTTTTAGGGTAATCACACTAGCATAATTAAACTTTCCATATTTATTGCATAGTTGACAATAATAATTTTCGCGTATTTTAAGGAATTATAATTTTATTTTTTCTGCGTAAGTTACGGCAAAAAACTATGTTTCATATTCAAATATGATAAGGTATTTTGCTCAGTATAAATATAAACATATTAGAGAAGTGTAAAATAATAAGCTGTAATATACTTGATTTTTTGCTTAAAGAGGCCTTAGACCACACCTGCACAGGACGTAGAGGTTTTCACCAAATATATTCTCTCTTTGTGTTAAGAAACCAATTCAATTAAGTTATTTTCTTTGGAATATTTAAATCCAGTATTCTACAATACGTTATACTTTTCAAGTTACATCAAATTTATCAAGAATATGAAAATATAATTACTACACAAATACTTCACTAGTTAAGTTATAAACACGGTTGACTCAGAATATTGAAATTTTCATTCATAACTAGCACCCGTGTACATTGTTAGTGAATAGTGCGTTCGATTCGGAACTCAAACTCTGACCCTTTACGTGGAATAGACGAGTCAGTAAACACATACTACCATTCAGAAGAAAATTTAATATTACTTTAGCGTGTACCCAATAGATGAGAATGTGCAGGTATTTTAATATTGTCTCGAAAAGAATATTATACAATTATTTAATGCATAATGTTTAATTTATGAAAGCCATAATGGAGTCCAATAAGAAAGTGAGTGATTAAACTTTCGACAGGAGAGAGTTCTGGCGTACGATTCAGTAACTATTTCATGAAGGTAAAATGTATATAATATTTGTAATTTAAAAACTACCTTTTAATGTTTTTCTAATATTTAATATAAACAGTTTAACATGATTTAATAAAGCACCGATATTATTAATCAGCTAGAATACGCTAATTTAGATTTTAATATTTATTCAACAAAAATAAGTTAGAATGAAGGCTGTTTGACATAAGTAAGAAGATGCTTCTCTTCTAAAATTTTTCATTTCTTATACATTATGTAAAACAGGTCCAATTCCACTCTGGCTTATTTCTTAAATATGTTAAATTACAAAATGATTTTCTCTGTATTCATTTAGCACAGAGCCTATTAAAAACAGTCTACAACACAAGTCTTGCAGTTTTAAAACAAATTTTAACACACAACTCAACGAAATAGTAAGACATTTTAATGTTGTTTACGTGTTGTCACTTCATTTAACTGTTCCGGTGTTCTGTCACTAAGACTAGGATATGTAAACTGCTTTGTTAGTGAGCGATCAAGGAGCAGAAGCTGTGATTTCTAAACATATAAAATAAGTAAATCACCTGTAAGTTCTCGTCCTGGTCCTGGCGTTAATGTATTCTTGTGTGGTTTCCCAGAAATTTCCTCGAAATAGAACAATTTTGATTAAAAACTGGGATATAGAAAAATTACCGAACAAAACCTGGATCTTGTTGTTTCTATGGATATACATACACATTTTATAACACATTTTATATACACATTTTATAAATGTTTTATAAATTATTTATAAAATATTTTATAAATTTACGTGGTTTTGTACAACGTAACTCTGACCCTTTACGTGCTATAGCTGAGTCGGTAAACAAATACTACCAGTAGAAGATGTCTACTAGGCACATTCTAGTAATATTTCTTTAGCGTGTGCTCAATAGATGAGAAGGTGCAGGTATTGTAATAATGTCCTGAAAAGAATTTTTAAAAGTATTTAATGTGTTTTTTTAATTAGTGAAAGCTATAATGGTGTCGTACATTCTCTAGTTACAAATACATCAATAAACATATTTATATGATGCGTGTTTCGAAATCAAACCCACAGGCACTTTTGACATGACATTTACTATAAAGCTACATCTACAAAACCTACATAACAACATATCAGATTCAAGTAGTCTGCCATACAAAGCACTTTTAAATGTCCTTTAAGATTTATTTCCAACGTTACTTCACGAATTACTAATAATATTTTTGAAGGAAACAGGATTATTCCCGACATTTTCCACCGCTGAGTGATAAAATAAAATCCATCTACATTCATTCAACATCTAGAATCTGATATCTTCTTTAGGTAAATGACTAAATCAATTCATAACTACAATCTAGGTTAAAGTAAACAAAAGAAACATACGAAAGCGTTGACATGCATAAGTCTGGAACTACAAAATCCTTATTGTGTGTCTATTCCATGCACCCTTACTCGAAAACATGCACTTAATAAAAACCAAATACTAATTATTAAAAAAGAACCACAGAATACATAAAACAGCTACGTCTGATCACGTAATCTTTGAAGAATCTCGTGAAGTAGACGGCTAATTATAAAATGATTCATTAAGGTTTACGATTCTAAAAAAAAAAAAAACAAAGTAGATAAAAGTGCTAGATAAAACTATTCTTTTACTTAGACAATAATACGTTTTTTGATGGTGCACGTATCTATAACGGTTTAGGCTGTCCATCATTTACACTTGTCACTTAGAATGGTGTCTCAGGTTTTCTTTAGCCTAAGTGGGTTTGTGCAAAAGTTTCTTTGTATGGTTGTCTGCCTGACTGTCTATTCGCGCAATGCTAATTAACTGATTTACTATGCAGTGCATCCGGTGCAGTAAAATTTCAAAATATTTTCGTAAAAGCCTAAATAAAAATTCTTACTAACTGTAAACAGAATTAAATAATCCGTCTTAATTCTGATTCTGCTTATTGGAGACGAGTTGTACTTATCTGAGAATTCATTCTTGTATATGGAGAGATTAATATTCATTCACATTATACAGACTTCTATAAAATCTATCTCAACATAAGTTGCTATACTTTATTAAATATATCACATTTTATTATACCTTATTTGAGTGCTCAATACTCTATCAATTTACTTAGTCTGTGACTAACTATTCGTCATTATAATCACCTATAAATACAATTTTAAACTTTTCGCTAACCCTCATCCAAATCCCATCAAGTGACATACTCTAAGGTTTATCCCTGTGACACAGATATAGAAAAACAGGAAAAATATCAAATATATATACGTCAGTTAACGTTCTATATGTCATGACGTGCGAACATACAGATAGTTAGAAATACAATTTTATATCTTCTCGAGTTATAGTCTTTGATAAGCCTAATCTAACTGTAACGATTTCATCCTCATTGGTCATGAAAAAATTAATGTATGTATGTTTTTAAAGCTGTAAATATATCGAACACTTCAACTTTTAATTGATTCAGTGTGAAATGTTGATAGTATTATTGCTGATGTGACAACATGTTATAACTTCCAGCCAGGGTAACTTTCATACATGATAACATCTGCATAATAAATACTAACTTACCGTTTGAGACGGCTTCCATATATCATCGTGCTACACTATAATAACAAATCCTGGTAATTCTTAAAATCTCATATCAAGTTTTATTTCAATGACGTTGTGGTTTAATTGTAAATTTAAAACTTTAATGATATGAATCTTCAGCTGATGTAAACTTAGAGGAAGTCGAAATCGTAGAGTATCGAAAATCATGGAAATATCAGAAATTATTTTTATCTGAGATATATTTTCCTTGATTTACCACAATTAAAAATTATCAAGATACACATAAATAACAGCAATTCACAATCAGACAATATGAAGTGGATAGTATTCGGACTGTATATGATGGTTGGCTGATATTGGTTTGAACATTTATTTTCGTATAACTGGCTTTTAAGTATACTAAGCAGGGAAAAATAAAATTCTTACTTTTCAACCGTTTTTTCTATCAGATTTCGAGCTCCTCAACAACTAGCATGAGTATTGATTGGTTTCTTTTTAGTGTAAATTTGTCTAGTGATATCCAGGTTGTGTGTATAATACTAAGAGAATTGGATTGAAACTTCTGTAAAAACAGACCCATTTTATAGAAGTGCTCTTAAAAATAAAAAAATGCTAAAAACTATTTTCATGTTTAAGTTATTTTATCTGGATATATAACCAACCTTCACTCTTAAGACGTTACTAAATACAAGGCAACATATTAATTTTAGTACGCGTAAACTGTATTTTAGGGGATATTGTCTTATACAGGAAACTTTAATAATGAATATTATGTTTTATTAACTCAAAGATGCACTGACGCAGTTTTAAGCCTCTCATTGCATACGAAGAGGTGTGATTCGGTTATTCAGGCAATGGTTCAATCCAGTAGGGTGTCCCGTCGATTTTAGCTCAAGCGTTATTCTCCAAAACGATATATTTATATTTTAATCATGAAGTAGAAATTAAATTATTATTAGGTATAAAGATAGCATTCAATATTTAAATGTAACATAGAACTTTAATTAGACATTGTTAACACTGGATAATTTTAATAGACCCTTTATTTCCTATTTTACTGTGGAAGAGAAATCTGGCGTGAATTTCAGTAACTAATAGAATGAGTTAAAACTTCTAGGACATATTTGTGTGCACAATGTTTTGGAACTGAATATAAATTATTAACTTTTACTAATGAAAAAGAATTGATCGTATTTATATATTAAATTAAAAGAATTAACTAATTTCACTTCATTACAAATATCTTGCTTTATAAAAATTCTACAAAGATTTCCTTAAAAATGTAAAGTTGAAAAATGTTTCTCATAAACGGATATATAAATATTTTTAACAAAACAGTTTTAAAATTCCGAAAATATTTGGATCAGCGTATCTGCAATGAAATAATGATAACTGATTCTCCCTGTACTCTATGGGTACTGAGAGGATTATGCACAACACCAAACATAAATTAGTGGCTTTTACACAAAACATAAAACATGAATTATTGTGTTAACTATATTTAATTTGTATTACTGTTAGAAATACCGATGAAGAGTTCCAGTGCTTTGAGCTGTGATTAATGGTCTTTGAAAATAGGACAAACATTGCTTTGGGTAACGATAGATATAGATAGGGAGTAAAATAATTTTTATAAATAAAGAATGAAAGTAACTCAAGTAAATCCTGATCCTAGTCCTGCTTCTGGCTGTCCCGCCGTGTTCCTATGGTATTTCCGGGGCTTGTTGTGAATTGAACACAGTTTGAAAATTGAGGCGACATAACACTTTAGAATTATTTAAAAAAATTTAATTATGTAAATGCTGTGTTGTTTTCCATGGATATAAAATAATATTTTATGGAAACTGCTGCTTATGTCTCACCTGTCGCCTTGTGTTGCTGACGTCACGACTACTACTAACACTAAACAGAACGCTTGTTATCCGATTACCCCATCACATACATTTTAAGGAGGCAAACGTGTGAATAAAACATAATTATACACATTTTAATGAGGATTGTCCCCCGACTCAAGTGTATGTGCTACATTATTATTGTTTAAACACAATATTCAGGGACACTATTCTTCATTGCATTTTATACTATTGTTAATTATTCTATAATATGTAAATTTAAATTTGAAAAAAATACTTCGGCACATAACATAACTATATTTCATAAATACTCATATGTATAAAAAAATTATAAAGATATTACGCGTCAAAATGTACCGTAGTTATAATCATTCTGCTGAATCGCGGTAGTAAGTAGGCTCTTTGTTAACTAGACGCGGTACGTGGACATTTTTTTGTTGGTTTGACCTCTCCAGCTGTTAGCGATGTCAACGGTGATAGGTTCCCGAGCCGGTCGCGGTTGGTTTGTGGAGAGAGGGGTGGTTTTCAAGTCGAGTGCAGAGCGTCCACACGTGCAGTTCAGAAGCCATAGTACTTCCTCTATTCCTATACATTTGGGATATAGAGTTAATTTTTACCCGGTGTGTTTTAAGTCAAGTTTTAAATTTCTTTTTTTTTCCTTTAGTGCGTAATAGTTTTTCAGCCTCCATAGTCTTCAAAGTAGTAAGTCCCGTACCAGCGTTTATAACATCTTTTGTTTTATACTGTTGTGTTAAAATTTCTAAATTTTTTGCCATATAACAGAGTCTAATAATTAATAATTCAACTTTTGAAGTATTGTAAATTAGATTTTGATCCTAAAGTTTACATCAAGCATTGTGTAATTTTGTTTTTGAATATTTTGAGAAGAGAACTTTTTATTTTATTTTGTTAATTTAAACCTTTTTGGTGAAGTATACCTTTTTAGTTTCATTTTAAATTTTCATCAGACTCTAAATTAGATTTGACCGATTGAGAGAAATTTTGAAGAAAAACAAATCAAGATTTTGTTAAATTTTGAGTGAAGTTTAAAATTCGGAATAAATTAAGTATTTCCGAAAAGTTGTTCTAATTTATAGAAAATTAGCTCCAGACGGTACAAAAATATAAAGAAACATAAAACATATTACAAAGAAGACTAAATTGAAGGAAATGTATTGAAACATTCAATTATCAATTACTAAGTTTATATTATAAATGCAATCTTTATTATGTATAATATTCCCTTTAAACTTACAGGACAGATCTAGTCTACAGATGTAGTCTAATTTGATATGTCCATCACTTAGGTACAAATAAAAGATGCGCATTCGTATTTAAAAGTATTTCCTGAACATTTTTTGTGAAATTTTGGTTTCATTTCAAAACTTAAACATGTATTTAAATTTAAAATTAACAGTATAGCATTTCGCTGTTATGACACTATTCGCAATTTACTCAATTTTTGTTTATTCAGTAAATAAACATCAAATGTCGTATTAAGATAAAAATAGTAATGACAAGTACGATTTGGTATTTATATAGATGGCACCAATGAAATATTAAACCAATTTGTATATTATATCTTATACTATCCTTATATTTAGATTGTTGAACATTTGCAAGAAACCTATTTAATAGGCGAGTGTTAATAGGCAAAAAGGTCACTTTGCGAGATAATCGTGTACGCCGATTTATCATCATGAGATAGCAATTAATTCCTTATAAGTTAATACAAATGTAGTGGCTCACAAATAAATATAATAGAAGAATTTGGACACAGGAGAGATTATTATTTTTTTACTTCTTACGTAGCAGCAATGTTCCCTCTAGATTTAACAGTTCAGCTCGACGGATTATTCTCCACATCGACCTTTTTTATAAAAAAAAAATTATACTATTATTGGTAATCACTTACAGTGAAAAATAAAATATTTTTAATTGTATTGGGACCTAATCAGGCGTTTCTATTACTGTATAACTTCTTCTCTTATTTACTGTTCTGTAGAAAAGAGATATGGTATTATTTTATGAAACTAATTGAAAAATTTAAAAATTATAGACCACATTTCTGTTACAAATTTCGCAAAATATGTTTTTATAAGTTAAACAACCAAACATAATTTATTAAGGTATATTAATCCTTGTCGGCTAGCATACACCTACTTCAACTCATTTCGATATTGGTCCTATTTGAACATTGTTGTAAGACATAAGTTATAGAATGCTTTTCATAAACATATATCTTATACACTAGGCCAAAATTGCTCTAAATTACTATGAAGTCTTGTCAGGATAATAATTGTTAACATATTATCTCTGTACGCCTTTGGTACAGAGATGATTAAAAAACAACTTAGTATACTACTAGTTTAATAGCTTTTCTACATATATAAAATTGATTAGGTAATAATATTAGAATATACGAAGATAATATTAGAATGTAACTCGTAGAAGTCACATTTTCTTTGCAATTCCGAAATTATTCCATACAAGATTAATTATTCCAATTTTTATGTAGAGAATAATAGTCTAGAATGTAACCTGCTTGGTATATCAAGAGATAGTGTGAAATATATATATATATATAAACGATAAAAAGCAACTGATCCTTGTGATTTTTGATCCTCTCCCTGGTCCTACTTCTGGCCATTATATCATGTTCCTGATGGTGCTTCATTGACGTGCAGCTAGTTGGTGCGACATAAAACTTTTAACTGAATTAAAACCATGTAAACACTAGTATCCTCTTTTGTTTCCATGGATATTAAATTATTTTATGTATACACTGTTGTATTTTCAGTGACGTTTTATAATTTTTATTTTTATCTTGACTAGCTCGTTTACATCACGACGACAGGTAATCCACATTCTACCTATCAGGTTTTAAATACATAAGAGATAAATATGTGAATACAGCAAAAAGCAATGTTGAATTATTAATCACAACAAGATGTCAATAAGGAAACTTTCCTTGAGTTCTTGGTAAACATGCCTTATGGGCATAGTCTGTGTAGGAGAAAGAAAAACTTGAATTCCTTATTGAAGCAGATATCAAACAACAGGGAAAGCTGGATAAAACACATAAATATGCATTCCAATAGGGTGGACATAATTTACAATCAAAAATAATAAATGGATACTTTGATTATTCGTACTACTATATACTTTAAATGTAAGTTTAAAGAACTACTGATTTTTACACGTTATACTTTGTGCATTAAAATACTTAAGTTTATATACAATATAATTTAAAACTCAGAGAGCGGTCGACTGTCCCGAGCCTACCACTCATTATAAGAAATATTGTAAAATATTTAAAAAAGTAATTAGTACTGATAAGAGGATGGCAAACGACAGACATATCTCGGATGCGAGAAATAAATGTAAGGCTGTGTGGGAGGTTGTTCACCGTGAAACAGGCAAACAGGTCAGTAAACGGCAAGAAAATGTTACTTTGGTATTAAATGGGAAAAAAATCGTTTAAAACCTAGTGAAATTACAAATTCATTCAATAAATCTTTTGTACGTGTTGGGAAAGATTTAAAAACAGATGTTTTTATCCTCTGCAAAACCTTTTGGAGAAAACCTGAAAGACATATATAACAATATATTTGTTCCCATCTGACACGGAGGAAGTTCAGAGAATTATAATGAGCCTTAAGAGCACAAACTCGGCTGGGTGGGATTACATTCCTTAGTGAAAGTCGAAATCATAGGGTATCGAAAGCTATAAAAATATATCAAAAACATACTTTGGAATGAACCCACCCAGCCGAGTTTGTGCTCTTAAGGGCTCATTATAATTCTCTGAACTTCCTCCGTGTCAGATGGGTAAACAAATATATTGTTTATAATATGTTCTCTTCATGGTTTTTCTCCAAAAGGTTTGCAGAGGATAAAACATCTAGTTTTATAAATCTTTCCCAACACGTACAAAAGAGTTTATTGAATGAATTTGTAATTTCACTAGGTTTTAAAAAACGATTTTTTTCCCCATTTAATATCCAAAGTAACCATTTTTTCTTGCCGTTTAGCTGACCTTTTGCACTGTTTCACGTGTGAACAACCTCCCACACAGCCTTAAAATTTATTTCTCGCCATCCGAGATATGTCTGTCGTTCTGCCATCCTCTTATCAGTACTAAAATTACTTTGTTAAATATTTTACAGATATTTTCTTATATATTGAGTGGTAGGCTCTCCGGGACCAGTCCGACCGCTCTCTCTGAGTTTTTGAAATTATAATTGTAAGTTTATAAACTTAAAGTATTTTTAATGCAACAAAGTATAAACTGTATAAAAATCAGTGTTCTTTAAACTTACATTTAAAGTAATATAGTAGTGACGAATAAATCAAAGTATCCATTTATTATTTTTTTGATTGTAACATTAATGTCCCCCTATTGAGGAAATGCATATTTATGTGTTTTAATCCAGATTTCCCTGTTGTTTGAATATCTGCTTAAAATAAGGGAAATTCTCAAGTTTTTTCTTTCTCCTACCACAGACTATCTGCCCATAAGGCTATGTTTACCAAAGAACTCAAGGAAAGTTTGCCCTTATTTGACCATCTTGTTGTGGATTACATAATTCAACATTGGCTTTTTGTTGCTGTATTCACATAATTTAGTCTCGTTATAGTATTTACAAACCTGTTGATATAGTAGAATGTGGATTACCTGTCGTCCGTCGTAGATGTAATATACGAGCTAGTCAAGATAAAAATAAAAATTATAAAAACGTCCCACTGAAATACAACATGTGTTATTACATAAATATAATTTAATATCCAAGGAAACAAAAGTGGATTACTAGTGTTTAACATTGGTTTTAATTCAGTTAATAAGTTTTAATGGTCGCACCAACTAGCTGCACGTCAAAATGAAGCACCATCAGGGAACATGAGATAATGGCCAGAAGTAGGACCAAGGGGAGAAGGAGTCAAAAATCACAAGGAAGGATAATCAGTTGTTTATAATCGTTTATATATTATATTCACACTATTCTCTTGGATATACCAATGCAGGTGTACATTCTAGATGCTATTATTCTCAACATATAAAGAATTGGAATAATTTAATCTTGTATGGAATAAATATTTCGGAATTTGACAAGAAAATGTGACTTCTACGAGTTACATTCTAATATTTTCTCTCGTATACATTCTAATATTATTACCTAATCAATTTATATATGTAGAAAAGCTATTAAACTAGTAGTAGGTAATACTAAGTTATTTTTAATCATCTCTGGTACCAAAGGCGTACAGAGATAATATGTGTTAATCAAATTATTATCCTGACAAAGTACTTCATAGTAATTTTAGAAGCAATTTTTGGCCTAGTGTAAAATAAGAAGATATGTTTATGAAAAGCATTCTATACTATACTTATGTCGTACAACAATGTTCAAATAGGATCAATATCGAAATGAGTTGAAGTAGGTGTCATGCTAGCCGACAAGGTTTATTAATATACCTTAATAAATTATGTGTTTGGTGTTGTTAACTTATAAAAACATATTTTGCGGAATTTGTATCTGAAAGTGTGGTTCTATAATTTTTAAGAGATTTTTCAAAATTTAGTTTCATAAAATAATACCATTGATCTCTTTTTCTACAGAAGCAGTAAATAAGACGAAGAAGAATTATACGAGTAATAGAAACGCCTGATTTAGGTCCCAATATAATTAAAAATATTTAATATTTTCACTGTAAAGTTTGATTACCAATATAAGTATAAATTTTTTTTTATAAAAAAGGTCGATGTGGAGAATAATCCGTCAGAGAGACTGAACTGGTTAAATATAGAGGTGAAACCATTGCTGCTCACGTAAGAAGTAAAAAAATAAATAATCTCTCCTGTGGTCCAAATTCTTCTTTTCATATTTATTTGTGAGCTCACTACATTTGTATTAACTTATAAGGAATTTTAATTTGCTATCTTCATGATGGATAAATCCGGGGCGTCTACCGATTATCTCGCAATGGAGGACCTTTTTGCCTAATTAACACTCGCCTATTAAATAGGTTTCTTGCAAATGTTTCAACAATCTAAATATAAGGATAGTATAAGATATAATATACAAAATTTGGTTTTAATATTTCATTGTGCCAATCTATATATAATACCCAAATCGTACCTTGTATCAGTTACAATTTTTTATACTTAATACGAACATTTGATGTTTATTTTACTAACTATGAACAAAAATTGAGTAAATGGCGAATAGTGTCATTAACATCGAAATGACTATACTGTTTAATTTTAAATTTAAATTACATGTATAAGTTTTAAGTTTGAAATGAAACCAAAATTTCACAACAAAAGTTCAGGAAATACTTTTAAATACTGAATGCGCATCTTTATATATTTTGTACCTAAGTGATAGGACATATCAAATTAGACTACATCTGTAGACTAGATCGTGTCCTGTAAGTTTAAAGGAATATTATACATAATAAGATTGACCATTTATAATATAAACTTAGGTAATTGATAATTTGAATGTTTTTCAATACATTTCCTTCATTTAGTCTTCTTATGTAATATGTTTTTATTGTTTACATTTATATTTTTGTACCGGTTCTGGATGCTAATTTTCTATAAATTAGGAACAACTTTTCCGGATAATACTTAATTTATCTCCGAATTTTAAACTTCAACTCAAATTTAACAAAATCTTGATTTTGGGTTTTTCTTCAAAATTTCACTCTAATTCGGTAAAAAAAAAAAAAAAAAAAAAAAAAAAACAAATCTAATTTAGAGTCTGATGAAAAATTTAAAATGAAATCTAAAAATGTATAACTTCCACCAAAAAGGTTTAAATTAAACAAAATAATAATAAAAAAGTTACTCTTCTCAAAATATTCAATAAAACAAAAATTACACAATAGCTTGATGTAAAAACTTTAGGGATCAAAATCTAATTAACAATACTTCAAAAATGTTGAATTATTAATTATTAGAACTACTGTTTTAATGCAAAAATTTAGAAAATTATAACACAACAGTATAAAACAAAAAGAATGTTATAAAACGCTGGTACGGGACTTACTACTTTTGAAGACTCATGGAGGCTGAAAAACTATACGCACTAAAGGAAAAAAAAATGATAATTTAAAAACTATGAGCATTAAAAACACACCGGGTAAAAATTTAACATCATATAACCCAAATGATATAGGAATAGAGGAAGTACTATGGCTTTTCTGAACTTGCAACGTTGTGGACCGCTCCTATGATCACCGACTTGAAGAGACCACCCCTCTCTCCACATAACCAAACCGCGACCGGCTCTGGGAACCTATCACCGTTGACATCGCTAACAGCTGGACGAGAGGGTCAAACCAACAAAAATAAATGTCCACGTACCACGTTCTAAGTTAAACAAAGAGCCTACTTTTCCATACCGCGATTCAGCAGAATGATTATAATCTACGGGTACATTTTGAACGCGTAATATCTTTATAATTTTTTGTATACATATGAGTGATTCTATGGAATTATAGTTATGTTATGTGCCGAAGTATTTGTTTTTCAAATTTAAATTTTACATATTATATAGAATAATTAATAAACAATAGTATATGTATAAAATGCAATGAAGAATAGTGTCCCTGAATTATTGTGTTTACAACAATAATAATTGTAGGCCACATACACTGAGTCGGGGGACAATCCTTCATTAAAATGTGTATAATTATGTTTATATTCACACGTTGTGCAAATCCTTAAAATGTAATTGTGATATGGGGGTAAAAAAAACGGATAACAAGACGTTTCTGTTTAGTGGTTAGTAAGTAGTCGTCAGTGTACCGTCAGCAACACAAGGCGGACAGGTGAGGACAATAAGCAGCAGTTTTCCATAAAATTTAATTATTTAGTTATCCATGGAAAACAACACAGGCATTTTACAATATATTAAATTTTTTTAAATAATTCTAAAGTGTTTTTGTCGCACCTCAATTTTCAATAAAACTGTGTTCAATTCATCACAACAAGCCCCGGAAATACCATAGGGAACAACAAACGGCGGGACAGCCAGAAGCTAGGAGCAGGACTAGGATCAGAATTCTACTTGAGTTTACTTTCATTACTATTATTCTATAATAAATTATTTTAAAGCTCCCTATAACACATAAACTATATTCTATCGTTTACCCCCAAAGCAATGTTTGTCCTATTTTCAAATGGATCCATATAATACACAGCTCAAAGCCACTTGGAACTCTTTCATTCGGTATTTCTAACAGTAATTACAACATTAAAATATACGTTAACCACATTAAATTCATATGTTTATGTGTTTGTGTGTAAAAGCCACTAATTTTATGTTTGGTGTGTTGTGCAATACATCCTCTCAGTACCCATAGAGTATCAGGAGAGGAATCAGTTATCATTATTTTCATTTGCAGGATTCACGCTGATCCCAAAATATATTTCGGAATTTTTAAAAAAGCTGTTTTTGTTTAAAAATATTTATATATCCGTTTTATGAGAAAACATTTTTCAACTTTACATTTTTATGGAAAATCTTTTGTAGAATTTTTACTAAAGCAAGATATTTTGTAATGAAGTGAATAAGTTAGTTATAATTACTTTTAAATTTTAATATATTAAATACGAATCAATTCTTTTTCATTTAGTTAAAAAGTTAATAATTTATAATTCAGTTCCAAAACAATTGGTTGCATCACAACAATATGTCCTAGAAGTTTTAACTCAATTCTATTAGTTTACTGATAATTTTCATCGCGGCCAGATTTTCCTCTTTCCGACAGTAAAAATAGGAAATAAAAGGGGTTCGATTTTAAAAAGAATTTATCCCAGTGGTTAAACAATGTTCTATTTAAACGTTCATATGTGTAAGATACATTTAATATATTTGAATTGGCCTTATCTTTATAAACCTAATAATAATTTAATTTTCTACTATCAATGATTTAAATATAAAATATAATCGTGTTTGGAGAATTTGGAGAATAACGCTTGAGCTAAAATCGACGAGGAACAACCCCCTACTGGATTGAACCATTGGGCCCTGAATAACCGAATCTACACCATCTTCGTTATGCAAATGAGGAGGCTTTTTAAAAAAACTGACGGTCAGTGCATCTTTTGAGAGATATAATAAAACATAATAATTCTCATTATTTAAAAAGATTTCCTGTAATAAGCACAATATTCCTTAAAATACAGTTCTACGCGTACTAAATATTAATATGATCTTTGCCTTTGTATTTTGAAGTAACGTCTTTAAGAGGTGAAGCAGGTTAAGTTTATATACTTCAGAATTAATAATAACTTAAAGACCATGAAAAAATTAGTTTTTAGTCATTTTTTTTTTATTTTTAAAGAGCACTTCTATAAACACTGGGGTCCCTGTTTTTAACAGAAGTTTTCAATCCATATCTAGACTCTTAGTTTTATAGATATATTCACACAACCCTAGGAGTATCACTATAGACAAAATTTACACTAAAAAGAAACCAATCAATACTCATGCATAAGTTGTTGAGGAGAGCTGACGAAATCTGATAGAAAAAAACGGGTTTGAAAAGTAAAGAATTTTATTTTTCCCTGCTTTAGGTATACTTAAAAGCTCCCAGTTATACGAAAATAAACTGATAGTCAAAAACAATAATCAGCCAACCATCAATATAACAGATCCGGAATACTATCCACTTCATATTGTCACTGATTGTGAAATTTGCTGGTTATTTTATGTGTATTCTTGATAATTTTTTTTATTGTGTGTAAAATCAAAGGGAAAAAAAATAAATATCTCAAGATAAAAATAATTTCTGATATTTGCCAGGATTATTTCGTATTACTCTAACGATTTCGTAAACTTCCTCTAAGGTCTTTACATCATGCTGAAGATTCATATGACATTAAAAAAGTTTTTAAATTTAACAATATTACAATAACCACAATATCGTCATTGAAATAAGTAAATACTTGATATGTGAGATTTTAAGAATTACCAGGATTTGTTATTATAGTGTAGGCTACGGATGGATATAATGGAAGCCGTCTCAATAAACGGTAAGTATAGTTAATTATATTTATAGCAGATTGTTATCCATCTGTATTGAATGTTACCCTGGCTGGATAAAGTTATTAACATGTTGTCACATCAGCAATTAATTACTATCAACATTTCAGAACACTGAATCAATTAAAAAGTTGAAGTGTTCGCGATATATTTTACAGCATTTAAAATACACACATACATTAATTTTTTTCATGGGACCAAATAAGGATGAAAAAAATCGTTACAGTTAGAATTAGGCTTATCAATAGACTTTAACTCGAAGAAGATATATAAAAATTTGTTATTTCATAAAACTATCTGTTATGTTCGCAACCGTACATCGACATATAGATACGTTAACTGACGTATATATTTATTTGATAATTTTTCCCTGTTTTTCTATATCTGTGGTCACCCAGGGATAAAACCTTAGAGTATGTCAACTTGAGATGGGATTATGATGAAGGGTTAGCCGAAAAGTTTAAAAATATGTATTATATAGGTGATTAATAATTGACTGAATAGTTTAGTCACGAGACTAACGTAAATTGATAGAGTATTTGAAGCACTTCAAAATAAAGGTAATAATAAAATGTGATATATTTAATAAAGTATAGCAGCACTTACTGTTGAGATACGAATTTTATAGAAGTCATGTAATAATTGGTGAAAGATGAATATTAATCTCTCCATATACAAGAATGAATTCTCAGATAAGTACACAACTCTGTCTCCATAAGGCAGAGATTCAGAAATTAAGGACGGGATTATTTAAATTCTGTTTACAGTTAGTACGAGGACGATGTTTTATTGTAGGCTTATTTACTCGAAAAATTAATATAATTGACAATTTTACTGCTGCACCCGGATGACTACCATGCAATAGTAAATCAAGTTAATTAGATAATTGCGGCGGAATAGACTGTCAAGGCAGGACAAACCATACAAAGAAATGAAACCTTTTGGCACAAACCCACTCAGGCTCTAATGAAAACCTGAGGGACACCAATTCCTAAGTGACAAGTGATAAAATAGGCATGGGACAGGCCATAAACCGGTTCATAGATACGTGCACCATCAAAAAACGTATTATTGTCTAAGTAAAAGAAATAGTTTTATCTAGCACTTTTATCTACTTTGTTTTTTTTTTTAAGAATCGTAAACCTTAATGAATCATTTTATAATTACCCGTCTACTTCACGAGATTCTTCAAAGAATACGTGATCAGACGTAGTGTATTTTATGTATTCTGTGGTTCTTTTTTAATAATTAGTATTTGGTTTTTATTAAGTGCATGTTTCGAGTAAGGGTGCATGGAATAAGACACACAATAAGGATGTTGATAGTTCCAGACTTATGCATGTCAACGCTTTCGTATGTTTCTTTTGTTTACTTTAAACCTAGATTGTAGTTATGAATTGATTTAGTCATTTACCTAAAGAAGATATCAGATTCTAGATGTTGAATGAATGTAGATGGATTTTATTTTTATCACTCAGACGGTGGAAAATGTCGGGTATAATCCTGTTTCCTTCAAAAATATTATTAGTAATTCGTGAAGTAACGTTTGGGAATAAATCTTAAAGGACATTTAAAAGTGCTTTGTATGGCAGACTACTTGAATCTGATATGTTGTTTATGTAGGTTTTGTAGATGTAGCTTTATAGTAAATGTCATGTCAAAAGTTGCCTGTGGGTTTGATTTCGAAACACGCATCATATAAATATGTTTATTGATGTATTTGTAACTAGAGAATGTACGACACCATTATAGCTTTCACTAATTAAAAAACACATTAAATACTTTTAAAAATTCTTTTTCAGGACATTATTACAATACCTGCACCTTCTCATCTATTGAGCACACGCTAAAGAAATATTACTAGAATGTGCCTAGTAGACATCTTCAACTGGTAGTATTTGTTTACCGACTCAGCTATAGCACGTAAAGGTCAGAGTTACGTTGTACAAAACCCACGTAAATTTTAAAAATATTTTATAAATAATTTATAAAACATTTATAAAATGTGTATATAAAATGTGTTATAAAATGTGTATGTATTTCCATAGAAACAACAAGATCCAGGTTTTTGTTCGGTAATTTTTCTATATCCCAGTTTTTATCAAAATTGTTCTATTTCGAGGAAATTTCTGGGAAAAACCACACAAGAATACATTAACGCCAGGACCAGGACGAAACTTACAGGTGATTTACTTATTTTATATGTTTAGAAATCACAGCTTCTGCTCCTTGATCGCTCACTAACAAAGCAGTTACATATCCTAGTCTTAGTGACAGAACACCGGAACAGTTAAAATGAAGTGACAACACGTAAACAACATTAAAATGTCTTACTATTTCGTTGAGTTGTGTGTTAAAATTTGTTTTAAAACTGCAAGACTTGTGTTGTAGACTGTTTTTAATAGGCTCTGTGCTAAATGGAATACAGAGAAAATCATTTTGTAATTTAACATATTTAAGAAATAAGCCAGAGTGGAATTGGACCTGTTTTACATAATGTTATAAGAAATGAAAAAATTTTAGAAGAGAAGCAATCTTCTTACTTATGTCAAACAGCCTTCATTCTAACTTATTTTTGTTGAATAAATTATTAAAATCTAAATTAGCGTATTCTAGCTGATTAATAATATCGGTGCTTTATTAAATCATGTTAAACTGTTTATATTAAATATTAGAAAAACATTAAAAGGTAGTTTTTTAAATTAAAAATATTATATACATTTTACCTTCATGAAATAGTTACTGAATCGTACGCCAGAACTCTCTCTCCTGTCGAAAGTTTAATCACTCACTTTCTTATTGGACTCCATTATGGCTTTCATAAATTAAACATTATGCATTAAACAATTGTATAATATTCTTTTCGAGACAATATTACAATACCTGCACCTTCTCATCTATTGGGTACACGCTAAAGTAATATTAAATTTTCTTCTGAATGGTAGTATGTGTTTACTGACTCGTCTATTCCACGTAAAGGGTCAGAGTTTTGAGTTCCGAATCGAACGCACTATTCACTAACAATGTACACGGGTGCTAGTTATGAATGAAAATATCAATATTCTGAGTCAACCGTGTTTATAACTTAACTAGTGAAGTATTTGTGTAGTAATTATATATTTTCATATTTCTTGATAAATTTGATGTAACTTGAAAAGTTATAACGTATTGTAGAATACTGGATTTAAATATTTCCAAAGAAAATAACTTAATTGAATTGGTTTTTCTTAACACAAAGAGAGAATATATTTGGTGAAAACCTCTACGTCCTGTGCAGGTGTGGTCTAAGGCCTCTTTAAGCAAAAAATCAAGTATATTACAGCTTATTATTTTACACTTCTCTAATATGTTTATATTTATATCTGAGCAAAATACCATATCATATTTGAATATGAAACATAGTTTTTTGCCGCAACTTACGCAAAAAAAATAAAATTATAATTCCTTAAAATACGCGAAAATTATTATTGTCAACTATGCAATAAATATGGAAAGTTTAATTATGCTAGTGTGATTACCCTAAAAGAGTTAAGGTAGTGTGTATGAACATTGCAGAATGGTTATATAAAAAGAGTTATTCTTTCGTTTTATCAGTACTAGACAAGAGTTAATAATTACAAATAAATCACGTAAAAATTTTAGAAAATTAAATTAAATATATTTAATATTGATTTCACACTAATTTTTCAAATCATTGATTGTTTTAAATAAATCAAAAAGAGTATTTTTCCTTCTCCTAAGGAATTATATAATTGCTGTTTAAATGCATATTGTACAGTGGAAAACAGATTTCTATTTAGTTTAAAACGCGTTTTACAATTAACAATTTTTTACAATAAGGAATATTATCTTAATCAACAAATAACTTTCGTATATTTTTTGAGATAAAAAGGAACTTGAGATTTATGTCTTTAAATTTCAGGTTGCTCTAAATGTCCACAAATATTCAGTTTACAATCATTTCCAGCACATCCTCCAAGCTATATACTATCCGTTTATACATATATGATAAAAATTGTTAAAGTTTATTTGTAGAATTGTTTTCATATATTTTGGTGAGCTAAAACCAATTTGAGATTTATGTTTTTAAATCCTTTCAGTACTCTAAATCCTTTCTGTTTACTTTAAAGTGTACAGAAAGAATCGGTTTACAATCATTTCCAACACATTGTCCAAGCTATATTCTATCCGTCCAGGACATATCTGATAAAAGTGTAAAGATTACTTAGAGAATTATCTTCGTATATTTTGTGAGCTAAAAAATAACTTAAAAACTTATGTCAAACATACATCTTTATATCATTGTAATATTAAAGTTGTATATTTAAAATCATTTTGTAATTGGTGAATGCCAACTGACTAAAAGTTAATATTTTATATCAACGATTTGCATATTGTAATTAACTAATAACGCTCGTATGTTTTTGAAGACCAAAAAAAAGAATTCTGATATGGGGCTTTTAAGCCTTTCAGTACTCTTAAAGTATATAGAAAGAATCAGTTTATAATTAATTCTTTTTACAATATTCAATTGTTTTAAGATCTGTTCATATATATTTGATTCAAAATATAATGATTACTAAAAGAATTATTTACTTAAATTATGTCTAGGAGTCATCTTTAGTCATATTTTAGGAGTAAACCTAATTTAAATTAATCAATAATATTATAATGAATAAACCTAACTGAAAACATTGATTTCTAGCTGACTAAGGATTAGAATTCATATTAACCGTTCACATATCATATAACCAACAAATAAATCAAATAGTATTATTTTTTGAAAATAACATCTGTCTTGGGGTTTTTTTTTAATCTTTCAGTATTCCTATATGTACAAAAATAGTCTGTTTAAAATTTTTTAAATAAAAAATCCTAATTTTTTCATATTCATTTATACATATTTGATAAATGTGTAAAGATTGCTAAGATAATTATTTATTTAAAGATATCTAACAGACATCTTTTCTATCATTGTGTAGTAGGCGTTGATATTTAAAATTCATTGAAATTGTTATTAAAACAACTTATTTCATTCAATTTCAACCCTTAAATATTGAATTTTTTACTATAAATTAAAAGTAATGTTTCATTTGGAAACATAATGCAATCGTGGAGAATATTAATGAAATTATTTTAAATATTAAACAGATCGTGTGGTTTCTTGTAGTTTTTGGTTAGTTTGCAAGAGTGTTTTCTTTGTTTAAAATTTATAAATGTGTATAATTAATTTATTTTTCACTAAATTTAAATGTTATTTAATAAGGGACTCATTGGCTATTGCCAGATGAACACATCATCTAATCACTCCACTATGTATTAGGAAACAAAGCTAAAAATAGCCATACAATTATTTTAGTACTATTGTAGATTAAATAAGTCAATTCTTTATAATAGGCGGAAAATTACTTTCATAATTTTAAAGACTATTTTTATTTGAAATAAAAATTATAATCGTTTCTTTTAGGATTAAAATCCTGAAAACACTGTAATACGAGTAATTCTCATTTATATTTTCACTATTTATTACTTATAAAAATATTAAATTGCACAAATGCAATCAGAATCTGACTGTATTGTGTTTTAAAATTGGGCTAAATAACTTAATTCATATATACTTTAATATAATAACAGTATTAAATGTGTATCACACTGGGTAAGGAAGAATTCATGTATTACAAGATATGGTATTATGCCATATGGATACGTAGATACAGTATCTGACAACACCATCTGGTATATAATACTGTGATATCTGGTGATATCAAAAACGGATCGGATATTTGTAATAAACCAATGCGGAGTCACAATATGGTTTTAAGAAGTTCATCTCGCATGAACCAATAATAACGAAAGGGCCCATTTCCTGTCTCCCCTTCCCTTGTATTTTCCGCCAATCTTGTTTTAGCCAGCCGTTACGATTACCATTGGCTAGTCCCTCTGGTCAGTCGTAGGTGGTTAGTAGACGAGTGAAGACGTATTGTGACCTGTATTCCGTAGTTTAGTTTAATGACTAGTGTTTGGTATAGTTTTGTATTGAGTGCATGTCTTTAGAGTTAGTGAAGTTGACAAACAACATGTAGGTTTGTGATTCCTGACTTAAGGTTGGGACAACACATAACCGCACCGCGCCCGACACGTGAGTCGGCCGAGTGTCGGTGCGGGCTCGGCTCGGTTACCGCGAGGCCACACTTGTCCGTACGCTGTCCGAGCGTAACGATCTCACTGCTTGTAAATAGAGCGTATGTCTTTTGTATTTCGGAGTGACGGATAATATTTGTGCAATTTATGAATTTGATTTAAAAAAAATTATTGCTTTATCTACCTTGAGCCAGTTAGAAGCATGTTCAGCAAATTCAAAAGTAGTGACTTAGGAATAATTGCTATGGCTCTGGAGGGAAGAAGACGAAGAAAGACGAAAACAGCGACCTGTTTACAAGACGAAAGTGGGGTTGATAACGCTTGGAAGAGAAGGACGATAGAAGGAGAGTTTTACACATTGATGCCTCATCTCATTGATAAACGAAACAAAATTTTTATGAGTATTTTAGGATGTCTCTAATTCACATTTCATAAACTGTTATCGAAAGTAGAAGCACATTTTGCACAAAGAAGATACATTTTGGAGGCAAGCTATAACTCCAAAACATCGTTTGGCTGTGTGTTTAAGGTAAGTGTTGATTTAATGTTATAACATGAGATATTACTTAATTTTGAAGCATAAATATCACTATACAATTTCTGATATTATTTATTTTCTTGTATAATATTGTGCTATTTTTAAATATTTGGGAAAACTAATAGTAGCTTATATAGGTAACTATGGAGGTGTCCACCAAGGTGAGTCTATAGGTAAAATAGTAACAAGAATAATCCATACACCTACTAAAACTACAATAAAAGTGGAAAAAGGTGAGAATACAACTCTGTGACATTTCAAACAAAATTATTATTAAGGAAAACTACAAATTCAGAAAAAAAAAACATTATGAAATCCATTAGTAGGTTACATTATGTTCTGAAATTTACACTTTAAATTTTTAAACAATTGTATTAAGAAAATTAATATTTTTCAAAATCATAAGTTACTTCTTGGTCAGCATTACTTGTCTCATCTATGGGTGATCCACGTGTAGCTGAGGATGTCGATGAAGACGAAGAAAATGTCATGAAATGTCCCATCGAGAAATTCCCTTGGCAATTAAACTGAACTTGTTTTAATTCAATTTCCTGCACTATGTTAAATATTTTCCCTTTGGCTTCAATTAGCATGTTTCAGGATTTAGTGATTTCAAGGAAGGTGCTATACCAGCTAAAAAAGCATCTACTGGATGTTGTTCTAGTTGTTGAGGAAGCCCTTTTCTCAGCTGCCTTTCTCAGCTAGTATGAAGGCCATAAGCTGACTAGATGGAGATTCGTAGTGAATAGACTTTCCACTTTCTTGAAAACCTGCCATTTTCCCGTTTTATCGGTTTTTGGTTTAATGAACTTGTTATCTTCCAATGCAGTACTTGATGATGGTGTTTTTGGCGATATTAGTGTTTTCATCTTCACTTGTTGGTTGTTCATGAGTATTTTCTTCAAGGTTTTTTTCTTCAACAAGCTCCTGCTCATTTACTTCCTCCTCATTTTGTTGTGAGAACACATTGGTGATTCCTTCTCGTTCTCCAAGAAAAAGGTACCAGGAATGAAAGAATATCTTCGTATTTATACTTCCGGAATGCAACACTTGCCTGTCCAGATTTGGTCTTTCTTTTTTGTAGTGTCCTACGAAGCTGGTCTCGAATAGAGCTCCACTTTCTTTTGCATTCTTCTACTCCACCTATACCAAAACAGCAAAAACATTTATATAAAATATTTATTACGACTGTTAATTTTTGACACGAAGTATTTGTATTGCTTGTTGCAGATTTCTGGCTACTGGAGATTCATTCAAGACTATTTCTTTCAGCTACAGACTGGGCAGATCAACAGTAGCAGCAATTGTTTCATGACACTTGTAGAACAATAGTGAAGGTTCTCTTAAACGAAGTTATGCCAATACCTAATGAAGAAGGGTGGCATACCATAGCAAACGAATTTTTTGGAATGAGTGGCAGTTCCCAAACTGTATTGGTGCTTTGGATGGTAAGCACATCACAATACAAGCCCCTAAGTTATCAGGAAGTCTCTATTGGAATTATAAAAAAACTTATTCAATTGTTCTGTTGGCTCTGGTTGATCCTTGCTACAACTTTATTGTAGTAGATGTGGGTGGATATGGAAAAAACTCAGATGGAGGTATTTTCTCAAATTCAAAATTTGGTAAAGCATTGGAAAGTGAAAAACTTAATATTCCAAAAGAAAAGAGCTCTTCCTGGAACAAACTTAGAACTTCCACTGGTTTGTGTTGCTGACGAAGCATTCGCTCTCAAAAACCGTACATGATGAGGCCATATCCAGGTAAAGGCTTGACAGATGAAAAGACTGTTTTCAAACTACCGGTTAAGTAGAGCAAGAAGGGTCTCAGAAAATGCTTTCGGTATCTTGCAGCAAAAGTTCCGAATATTTACTAGAAGGATACAAGGAAACCCGAGAAACATAACAATGGCTACACTAGCTGCTTGCATATTACACAACTTTATTAGGAAAAAATGAAGGTTGGAATTTGCGTGAGAGCTCTGAAAATCAATCCCATGCAGAAGAGTCTTCAGAAGGAAGACCAATAACTCTACAGAGACTGCCTCGGGTTCGTGGAAGGTCTACGGAAGAAGCATTCGCTGTGAGAGAACACCTTAAACATTTCTTTAGTTCGCCAGAAGGATCTGTGAGCTGGCAAGAACAATCTACTTCAGTCGTTTAGTTCATTGCTTAAGAAATGAATGTTAATTTCAATGTTAATTGGTACAAACAGCTAGTGCGTAAAATTTGTTAATAACAATATCATGATTATGTTTTTTCCCTATTATTCTTGTTTATTGTGTTTTCATTGCAGCAAATTTCAATAAAATACACTGCAAACAGTATATTTTGTATTACTTTAACACAAGAAACGTATAGTGTGAGGCCATAGTTTGCCATGTTGCAGATCGTTTTATAATAATGGGTAAAACATAGTAAATATCAGCGACCAAAGAAGAACATAGACTGGCAATCGGGGCGCGCGGCTGAAGCCGGTAATCACCAGAGTGGTGGGGATGGAAGTGGATGAGTCACCCACTACCGAGCGTCCGTGTGTGGCGGCAGGCAGGGCCGCTATTGGTGTGTGCCACTAATAGAAATTCTTTGATATCTTGTAAGAATAGGGGTGGACTTTTACAGCCCTCAAATGGAGTTTCTTTTGTATGCAGGATATGTGAAAAATTGATTAAGTCTGAAATTTTAGACAGCAGTTTTATTGCAAAGAAAAATAATTTAATTAATTCTATGACATCAAAAGTATTGCAACACTGCATTGGTAGGGAAATTTTCACAACTGACAATCATTTTACACATCAAGATCCAGACACTAACCATTTCATATTACTTATTAAGGCAATATGTCCTAAAATATTTTTAAAGTCAGGCTCACCATTTTTCGAAATTGTATAACGAAAAATTACATAAACAGAGAGTTCGTAATCATTTAACGAAAGCTGTGATATTCCTTGGGTAGTAGACTTCATATTCTGTCAGTCTTGTTCTTCAGTTATTTTCACAAATAAAAAGATATCATACAAGTAATAACTCATATATATATATATATATATATATATATATATAATTATTTAATATATATATATATATACGTGGTGGATTATATAATGTGTATTATTGGAAGTTTTTTTTAAGAATGATCAACTAAAATATACTTCGATGGAATGGGTGTACATTTTATTTCCTTGTAAGTAAGGAATATAAACTAAATACCCATAAAGATACTGTAAAAAACTATACTGTAACCTGTATAGAATGTTAGAAATCATTCATTGATATATACTGTAACACCAAATAAACAGTAACATTGTAAACTGTAACATTACATAAAAAGTTAACTTACTATTTAAGTTAGACATTCAAGTTATTCCGTATTGTAAAAGGTTTAATTTAGAGGCTATTGCTTTAAATACATATCATATTTCATTTTATTATGTACTTCTTGTTTTTGAAACCCACTACAACGATTAGTTGATTTAATCAAATTTAGATATATTCCCATAATAAGTTACTAATGTTTATAGATTTGAGTATAAAAGAGGTTGAGCATTTAAAACATTTAACCTATTGCAGCGTATGGAGGCGAAGCAGCGGGCACGTGTTTTGCGCCGCATGAAATTTTGTATCTGCTTTATACCTCGTTTCTCGACAAACTGTTTACTCCAAAAATTTATAAAAAATACTACGGTAAAATTTGGTTTATTATCTCAAACTTTCCTCGCAGACGAAACTCGCCTGACCAATAAATATAAAAAAAGTAGCAGCCGACTCATTATTTCATGTTCATCGCCAAAGCTCAATTTGGTTTTAATTAATTAATATTTATTTTATAGCACTTGTAATAAACTTTTAAAATATTTATCTACTACATCGTCATTGCCATAGTATTGACTACAAAATTGTGAAATTTCAAGTTTTTATCCCAACTCTAACTGTATAATCCAACGGTGTTAATGAAAAGCGGCGAATTAAAATGTATACTCGCTACTATTTTCGTACTAAGAAACTTTATTGTAAATAAATTATTTTTTATTTGACCTTTAATGCAGTTAAAATAATAAAACGTACAAAATTTCATAGAAACATTGTAAATTTGCCCATGCGAAATACCGGGATAAATTTTACCAAATAAATCCAATACATTACATAATTCTAATTTAGTTATTTAAAATTACTTAATATACAACATAGTTTTATAATTACTTATTATTTAGAACAATATAAAATACCAACTGATGTATTTTATTAGCACAATAAGAAAATATGACCAGTTTACTCTAAAAAATATTTCCAATACTTTTATCAATAAATTTGATTTTGAATTTCAATAAAATACACTACAAACAGTATATTTTGTATTACTTTAACACAAGAACGTTTAGTGTGAGGCCATAGTTTGCCATGTTGCAGATAGTTTTTATAATAATGGGTAAAACATAGTAAATATTAGTAAAATATATAATATAGTCAATAGTCAAGTATTTATTGCGGAGACAAAGAGTACAATTGTATAGCAGTACTAGAGTACATGTTTATTTTCCGTACTTGAAAACTATATTGTAAATTAATTATTTTAATTTTAAGTATATTGCAGTTAAAATAATAAAAAACGTACAAAATGTCAGCGCACGATGTAGGGTTAGTATACTAAATAATTCAATTAAATAAAACGTTTGCTGAAATATTTTTACAAAGAAGAACGCAAATGTGACCAACTCTTTTTAAATTTATAATTACCCTCTCCAAGCTCCAAATTGTCAGCAATTTTCTTCCACACTTTCTCCTTGTATTCTGTATTCCGATATTTGTCATTCGACTGGTCATAAACTACAGGAAACTTCCTTATTTCTTCAATAAGTTTCTCCACATCCATGGCTGATGCCGCTCAAAAGAGATCTCTCAGACCGCACCGTGCCCGTCAAAATTCAAACCTGAACTATCGGTGACGGTGCGGCCACGGTGCGGCCACGACGGTCTGGTGTCGGTGCGGACGTGTCTGAACTTGCAGGTTAAATACTGCGCAGCAATTGTTTCACCGTGTGACGGCCAACAATCGGCCGACTCACGTGTCGGGCGCGGTGCGGTTATGTGTGTCCCAACCTTTAGGCGTGCCACAACGCTTTAGTAAGATTTGTTTATTTTAACCTAGTTTGTAATTATGTATTAGGTTAGTTCTTTACCTGAAGAAGAGATCAGATTGCAGATCTCGAAACGTAGTGTTTACTGTTTTCTTGTTTCACTGCACGAAGGCAAATGTCCGGAAAAATCCTGTTTCTTTCACAATCCTTCCATCGTCAAAAATAACCTTCAAACAAAGAACACATATTTAAGATACGACGTATACATGTAAAAAATTCTATCCTTAGAGTTTCTGCCTGATAATACATTTCTATATGATTGGCATGTAAAAGATAATACGTAAAATAAATAGTTTTGGTATGATAATTTTCATTGTTGCCGTGAAGACTGTTAGTAAAGCATAGCTGTTAATTCACAAAAACATAAATTATTGCTTTAAAAGTAGCCACACGCAGTTTCTTAAAACTATCTTTGCAAAAATTTAGCAATTATTTGCATTGTAATCAGTTTGCTTGAATATTTATCTATTCTACAGTTTTTCTCGTTTCCACCACGATAACAAAAATGTAATAATTTTAGCCGAACTGATTTCCAACTTTGTTGGAGTGACTGCACTATAATCGAAATCGATTATACCTTTATATAAATTAGTTGCATGCAAATTTCAGGTCTATGGGTTTGGTAGTTCTCATTATATTGTTTGAAAATTTAGACAGACAGAAATAACATTTACCCAGCTCTCGAATCTTCTCATGTCTAAGTCAGTGTAAACTAGAAATTGTTGTAAGCACGTTCTTGGAAAATGTAATATGACTAGTACCATCGCACATATAATTTTATTCATAGGATATTAAAATATAAATTACAAAGTAAAATAAAATTCTATGAACTAAATTTTAGTCGTTAAATATTTTAAACTACAACATAAAGGTACATATATTTAGAGGAACATAATTTTATATGCTGATAAAGAAAGATAGCAGATAACGTTTTAGAAATCATTGAAATGAAACTGTTCTCTTAAAAAGCAGTTGAGGGGACAAAGAGTAAGTTACATTGAGTGCTGGGTTTACATTCCTGTGACGCTCGTATAAAAAACTTGCACTGCGCTAGTTTAAATTTTTTTGTTCCATTACGCTATAATCGGCGTAGAATAATCCTACACTATCATAATCTAAAGACACTAATTGTTTTAAATAAATGCATGAGAAATTGCTATACAAAAGGTATATTACTTACTGATACACAATAAAATGCAAAAATAGCTTCTATTTAATTTTTTCTTCTCCACTTCAAAAAACATTACCACTCATCACACCATTATACCCATGCCAATAATATTTATCAGAACATTTAATATGTACGAAAATAACATAGAATGTGACATAAAGTAGGAGTAGGTGGAAAATCAATAATCATAAAACATTTTTAGCTTTACATATATTAAAGTTTACTAATAATATATTAGAAAATATATACACAAAAAATACACATTGGCAGTTATTTAAGGTTTTATTACATTTACATAAACAAAATATTTTATTGAACACATCTCATGTTATTTTTTCCCACAGTTTTGGATAGCAGGTTTCTTAAATTTTAAATGTAAGTAAGAAGATACTATAATATGTTCGTTTATACATTTAACTGCCTTAAAAATTTGTAAGTCTGTAGAAGGAAAGATTGTGATCAGAAGTACAGTTTCAGACAGAGAGAGTGAGATGGAAACAGTGGGAAGGTAATAGACTCAGTGGGGTTCCTCGCTCTGAGTTGGCATGTTACTTATGTTACTTTCTTTGGTTTGAAATTACATGTACGAGAAAGAGTAACAAGATCAAGTACATCTAAAATCTTTGTAAAATATCCTCAGCTGAAAATTCTCTTATACGTATAACTAGTACATGTACATAATCCTGTAATTTGTGATAATGTTGAGTGACTCAATAAATATTTATGTAATAAAGCATACAATAATATGTAGTAATACGGTATAGTATATAACTAATATTTAAAAGTAACGAAAGCCAATACAAAACTATGGAAATAGTTACTATATTTTATCACTTTATTTTGAAATATAAATACACGTTTAATTGTTATTATGAGCACAAGAAGACACCTATCATTAAATTCTAATTAATAAATTATTACAATGCTGTTTAATTACGTAATAAATGGCAGATATTACAACGTCCCGTAATAAAGAGTTAACGCTAAACCTAGTTGAAACCTTGACAACCTCTTGAGAGTAGCAGTAACGAGATTAAATTGCTACTAATAACTTCTTAAGAATTGCTTTTCACTATCTAAATTTATATACTTTTCATTACTTTAAATAATGTCTTTTAATACTTTTTAATCCTCACGTACTGTAAAAACATTATTAAAAGTAAGCAAACGTTTGTTATATATTGTGTTACTGCTTTTGATTGTTAAATATGTCCATTATTTAACATCCAGAGCGCCAAAAAGTAAAAATGTTCTAAGTTGTAATTCATATTTATTTTCAAGAAAATTTTCAAAATGTATGCAATATATAGTACAAATTAAAAATAAAGTTATAGACATTCATAAACAAAAAATTGATCTTTAGCAGCAACTACTGATTAATTTGAAAATATTACTACACTATGAATTTTGTATGATGTACTACCCAAGAAAACCAGTGAAAATTTAAATAATAAAGCAATATTTTTTAAGAAAATTTTTGAATTTTTCACTATATAATTTACATATGTATAGTTACATAAAAGGAATTTGGTCATATATTGGTAATAAACGAGATGTACACATGCAACAAAAGTTAAAAAGGACAACAGAGAAAACAGTCCATTTAAAAATTATTTATAACCATGGAAACAACAAGAAATTATTTGAGGTATTTAAATATTTGTGAATAGTAATATTTATGCTCAAAAGTGTCTTAAATCACAGCACGTCGGAGAACTGCTTTAAAATTTTTTTTTATATAATTTTCTAATGCTATTAATATGGTGTAACAGTAAAACATTTATGATATACTGTACACTGGTAATATATAACATTTAAAATGTGAGAGATTTATATATAAAAAGCTGATACCTATATGCGTACCGTTCTGAAACCATTCATAAAAAATCGAAATCCCGCCAGAGAAACATTTCCTTTGAACTAAACGTGACAGACTTAATTCATACTGGTAGACGTCCTTCCTGTCACTGAAGATGTTTACAAACGCTCCGTGTGTTCAATCTCTAACAAATTCACTCTTCAAGATTCTTTCATTCCAGGTTAGAGCATAAGTCCTTTGTTCGTTTATTGTAGTTGTTATTTTCACAATTCATCTTAGGTTAATACAAATTATAGTTAATATTTTAATATGAAAATATATTGTGTCAGAAACTTTTCACATACTCGACATTTTGCTTATATCCAGTAATATTTACATATTTAATATTCCAAGTGTTCTGTATGTACCTGTTACACAGGTGGTAGTAGTAGTCGTTGTTGCACTAGCACTTTTTAAAATATATGTTATACCCGACTAGTTTTACAAAAGTATGTGTTACAGTAACATTAACGCTAACAACACAATACAAAATGTATCACTGCGTAAGGGATTAAACAGTTTACAGTTTTAAAATTACCCATAAACAGAAGGAAGTTTAGTCAGAATTCATTCAATTCAAGCCGCAGAAGTGATGGCTTTGGTATACCTACAACCTGTATTAAGATATTTAGTGTTACTGAAAATATTGCGACTACGCATCCATACATAACATACATTATTTGTACTTTTGATAAAACCGGGTGTTTTAAGCAGTTAAAAAATTATAATTATTATCTGTTATCCCATAAAAACTTTTATGCAAAGCCACGTTTAATAGCTAGTTGATAAATAAAACTTCCATAACATGAATTTCTGTGAATTGTAACATTCTTTTATGATACACTTTGATTATGGAATTTGCTCTCTAGAAAATTGTGGCTGTTATGAATATCGATGCATTTATTTATGTTATTGTTTTAAATGCTCATGCATTTTTCTAACTCGTTGCCTTTTATTTTGCAATATAATATTTGGAATACAAAATTTTGGAATTGATCAGTTTTAAGCTTAGTGTTTAAAATGTATTAGGTACAACATATTACATTAAACGTATGACACCTTAATTTGGGAAACATATTTTTAATTATAATTAAATAGTGATACATCTGAAAATAAATACCTTACATTTAAAATATCTTAAAAGCTTTTTCTTAATTAAAGTGGTTCATCAGTGAAAAGATAGTATATAAGTTGTGAAAGCTTATACTTCCTGTGCGGATGTGGTCAAATGCCTTTCTGATCCAAAACAATTTGTATAGAATATCATCTTTTTTATCAATCTAATATGGTTAAATTTAGACTAAGCAATACCAAAGCTATAATACAATACTGTTAATTTAAATATTTATCAAAACTACAGTTGCAGAAATACTGATAATCAATAACGTTACACATTGATTAGTGTGACTGGATAATGGATCTAAAATATAATAATTTATAACGTACACGGTAATGTGAGACTAGCAACTGAAGATGTTTGTCTCTCAAGTATATATGTGTAACAGTAATCTGATAACAAGAAAATCGGTATAATCATAGTAGTAGTCGTAACGCAAGTGAAGGTATCCAGAAAAATATAGAGAGAAACAGGTAAAACATACACAAAAGAGTACATAATAATACTGTATAATATCCATAGAAACAGCAAAGTGCAAGTATTTTAAAATTTTCAATAAATTCAAGAGAGATGTTTACAAAATTCATCGAAAGCACACTGTATTGGAATGTAAAAGCACGACCAAGAACCAGTGCGAAGAAAAAGCTTGATAAGGACAAGGACATTTTTCATAGTTCAGTTTAACGTTCGAGTCGTTTAATCACAGTTGTCAGAAAATCAACACCAGGAGTACAAGGGCGAAGACCAGAATCAAGAAACAGACTTATAGATGAGTAGTTTTTAATTAGTTTAAGAATCAAATATTCTGCTCTTACTATTCTTCTCAAACAAAGCATATTACATGAGAGTTTTAGCGATTATTACTCACAGCAAAAAAAAGAAAAAAAAGAACAGTGGAACAGTTCCTAAGTAGTTATCAACAGGATTTTAATATTTAAGGAAAATTACATTTATTTAATTGTATGTTTTAGTGAAGATGTCTTGATCAACAAATAGCTTTCGTACATTAAATGGGCAAACTGAGAGAACTGATTATTTATAGTTTTGAATCCTTTCAGTACTCTAAGTGTACATAAGGAATCAGTTTACAATCTTTTACGATCTTATTTCTAAATTGTCAAGTCAAGTCAAGTCGCTGTGACTGTGGGGGGGGGTGGATCCTCCACATCTTACAAGGCCTCTGTCGGCTAGGCTTTTGCCTTGTGTCCCGAGGGTCATAGCCCAAGTAGCTTTCGCTACCTGTCAGTGGGGTGAAGTGTAGTGGTGCAGTCGATGTCATCAGTCATCCATAGGAAGACGCAGTTGGGGGACCTCCTGGGCGCGAAGCTCACAGATGTGATCCCACGGTGAGGACTCTGCAGCTTCCTCAAGGCTCGATGTCAGGCCTTCTACGAAGCTCCTGATGGTAGGGACGTTGGACGAAGCCCTGACTACGGTGTTCCTCACGAACCAGGGCGACCCAGTGGCCCGCCGGAGACACACGCTCTGGACAGCGAGCAACTGCCTCCTTGCGGTCTTGCAGGTGAGGTGGTACCATGCTGGGGCCGCATATGTGAGCACTGGTCGTATCAGAGCCGTGTAGAGCAGGACCTTCGTCCTGGTCGGTAACTTCGTGGAGTTGAGCAGGGGGCCGATGCTGCCGAAGCCCTTCCTCGCTTGGCCACAGATCCTCTTGACGTGGGGTGTGAAGGTCAGCTTGGAGTTCAGGAGTACCCCTAGGTACATGACTGAAGTCTTCCACGGTATGTCGTCGCCGTTGAGTTACAGGTGACGGCCGTCCGCTTGTCTCCTTGTCCTCGTGAAGTTTATGGCTTCACATTAGTCAACGTTGACCTTGATCCTCCTCTTGGTCAACCAGGGCTCCAGTAGGTGCAGCTGCCGCTGGATGTAGAACCCAGCCATCCTCAGGTTGGCAGAAGTGGCCGTGAGAAGCGCATCGTCCGCATACAGGGAGAGCTGCACTCTCGGAGCGACCGGAAAGTCGTTTGTGTACTACAGGTACAGGATCGGGCCGAGGACTGATCCCTGTGGCACACCAGATGTCACTGGGCGGGTCGTGGAGGTGGATCGGGCAACGCTGACGGAGAAGGTCCGGAGGTGGAGATAGCTGCGGAGCAGCCGGAAAATCCTGCCAGGCAATGGAGACGATGAAAGCTTGAAGAGCCGTCCCTCGTGCCACACCTTGTCGAAGGCTTTGCACACGTCTATCAGGACCGAAGTGGAGTGGTGCTTCCTTCCTACAGCTCCGGTGATGTTGTTCAGGACTCTGCGAAGCTGAAGGGTGGTTCTAAATTGTTTAAGATCAGTTCATACATATTTGATTAAAAGTATAAAGATTACTTGGAGAACTATTTACTTAAATATGTATCAGAGATATCACTCAGGCATTTTATAGCAGGGAAATATTAAAAATAGTTTGAAATTAGTGACTGCTAGTAGAATTAGGATTAAAAATTATAACTTAATTAACTGTAATTGTTTAAACTCAAGATTTAAATAACGATATTGTTCGGATTTGAGGAGAGATATGTTCTATAACGTTTGACTTATCCAATTTAGTTACCGAAATTACCACAAGAGCTCTTTAAATTTACAATGGGTAGTAAATGGCTTCAATAAGCCACTTCAATAAGTGATACAGTTACAGAGATAACTTTTTAGATTCCATTTTCACCATTATTACATTTTCACTATTATAAAATTATATTAACCTTTTGCACGCCAAATTATAATAAAATATAGAAGGCAACGAGGACGAGAACCAGACTCCTTGTTTAGTTAGTTTTTTTTTTAATATTTATTGAGTTTCTTTCTTGGACTAAAAATATTACTGTAGTCATAAAATTACATAATACTTTTTGTACACATGCTAGTACACTTTTATCTTTGTTAAGTTAATCCCCTTACCCAAAGCGTACAGAGCGAACTGTTTTACAATTACCCTAGAAAGAGAAATCTATCATATGAATTATGGATTTGCTTTTACACACAGTACTACTACTACTACTACTACTACTACTACTACTACTACTACTACTACTACTACTACTACTACTATTACTACTACTACTACTACTACTACTACTACTACTACTACTACTACTACTACTACTACAACTAAGTATAACTACTAGATTTTAATTAAATGAAGACAAAATCGTATTGGCCAAAAGTCTACAAATATCGAAACAATCTTGAAATTCTACACGTAAAAAAGAAATGGCACCTAATGACCACTTGAAAACATTTTAAAAGTTTACAAAATTACCAGAATAAATCCCGATGTACGATTAATTTAAAAAGATGCTTTAAAAACATTTTATTATATAATAGATTTAAAAAAATATCATGTAATGAATGTAGCTACCATTGCAGATATAACACATATTAATTTAGTTCTATATTCAGCTATATTTTCATTTTAGTTGTCTGAACATAGTACATCTAAAAAAGTGCTATACGTAGCTGTAATTTATAAATAAAAGTATTTACCTGATCAACTGAAACGTTTCTTACATTTTACAGTCATAATTATAACTTTTGTTTTGGCCACTGAAATAAAACCTGACAAGATAAGATTTTAATACTTACCAGGATTTGCTATTTTACTACAGTATGATGGTATTTTGTAGCCGTCTCTAATGAGATTATTCTTTATCTCGTGCTTTGTACTTTATGAAATCAAACCTTAAATCAAAACTTGATTTTTTCTACCCCATCATTAATATTTGTTAATCTAAATTGTAATACAGATATAATTAGATATAAAAACGCGATGTAAATTATATTGGGTATGTTTACAATATTTGCATATTATTAATATGATAAGAGTGTACTTAATATCTTCTTGAGAAAGAACCTGCATGCACTTTTTCTATTGTATCCCTAGTCCAACGTTTACTATCAATGATATAGTCAAAGTTTAATATCTTAAATTTGCAATGGATTTGATTAACGAGGAGTCCAATGTAATTAAGAGTAACCTCTTGAAAATGAATTAAAAAACTTATTTATTATTTATATTATTTATTTATTTGCATTATTATAATATAACCTTATTATAAATTATAATAAGGTTACATAACTTTGGAAATTAGTATATAATTATGTGTTATAACCTTTTACATTATAACCAACTAAGACATGAGGAAATATTGATTATTCATGAAAACACAATCAAGGATTACCTCATATAAACAAAACATTAGTCACCATTAAGCAGATATTACCAAATATGAATGTGTTTATTATATATTATGTTAAACAATTATAAACAGTTAATGTGTAAATATAACACATTTAAAATTAACAGGATTTAAATCTTTTAGGAATTTCACAATTGTATTTATTACGTAAAGATTATCATAATCAACAATTAAAGTTAGTATGCTTTGTAGGCCAACAGTATAAATTCAGACTTAAGGTTTTTAATCCTTTCAGTACTCTAACTGTAGTGAAGGAATCAGTTAACATTGTCTTTATTTAAAGATTCAAAATTACTTCCAAGTCCTAGTCCAAGTCGCTGTGACTGTGGTGGGGGGGGGGGGGTGGATCACCCACATCTATCAAGGCCTCTGCCGGTTAGGCTTTTACCTTGTGTCTCGAGGGTCAAAGCTCTAGTAGCTTTCGCTACCTGTCAGTGGGGTGAAGTGTCGTGGTGCTGTCGAAGTTGTAGTCGATGTCATCAGTCATCCATGGGAAGACGCATTTGGGGGACCTCCTGTGCTTATTATTATTCCTTAAATTATTAGGGCTTAAATCAAAATTACTTAAGATCCCTTCATAAATATTTAATAAAAAGAGTAAAGATTAATTATAGAATTCATTTTTTAATTGTGTCTGAGAGTCATCTTTCAGGCATTTTATAGTAGCGTAAGTATGTAAATAAATTTGAAATTAGTGAATGCTGGGTGACTTAGGACTAAAGTTGGTAACTTAATTAAGTTTAGTTGTTTAAACTCAACAAATATAAAAACTTAATTGTGCACATCTCAAGAGAAATATGGTCTGTGACTTTTAATTTATTGAATTAGTTGCTGATATTACAACCAGAGCACTCATCCATTTCACAAGAGAAACGAAATAAAGTGATATAGTCATAGAAACAACTTATTATTTTACATTTTCGTATTTCAATATTATATTTTTACTATAAATAATAATGTTGTGTCGAATAACAGTTCCATTGCAGAATATAATAAAACGTTCTTGAGAATATTGCATAGCATATATTAAATAATGATAAGTAAAATAGCTTCGTTTAGTTTTTGTGAGTACAGTGATTCTTTGTTTAGATAAATTATTAATAATAACTGATGATTAATCATTAAATGTAAAATTTGCTGTGATGAGTCAATTGAAAAATAACAATAATAAAAATTGTCATGATATTTTCACGTTACAATGAAAACTAATCAATGTATTCTGTATAAAATACACGTAAAATAAAAAATATTTTTGTGATAGTCCCGTAAATAAAATCGTACACTTATTATTAAGTGTTGAAAAAAACATAATTTTTAATATTTAATTTTTTAAAATAAAGTATTATAACCTTTAATTAAGCTTACAATAAGACGTTGCACTTAGTCTCTCTTACGGATAGCGCAAGTTCAAATTCTGCCTGTGACCCTTGCACTTTATCAGTAGTAAATACTGTATCGGCTCTCCCCCTTATTCTATTTGATATGGCCTGTGAGGACGCGCAATATAAGGGTTAAAAAGGGCTGAGATTCTGTAACACCAGATTATATGATATACTATGCAAGCTCATGCACATATCCATGAGAACAAATACAACTAAATGTATGTACAACCTACAATCTCCTACAGATATTTAAATCTTTAAAATTTATAGGTTTTAAATTGTTCAATTTTGGTAATTTTTAGGATTAACGAAATGACTGTTAAAATAGATTAGGATATTTTTATTGGCATATACAGAAATTCCTAAAATAAAGGTATCCACTAGTTGTTCATAAAAATCACCTTCGCAAATTATAAATTATTTTTTCGTACTCATTTTGCTCAAAGTTTTATCTCCTAGGACATTTTCTCTTTTCATTCATTGTTTACCCTAAGATCAATGTGTAAAGATTTGCAAATGATCAGCCAATCCTTATGCAGTGGTATGCACTATAATCGAACTCGATATTGCCTTCATAGGAATTGACCTAATAAATAACCTGCCTAGTTTTTGTTTCGATCTTATTTTAATCCTCTCTGTACCCAAAGTGTGCAGGGAGAATCTTTTTAATATTTCATTAGACATATATATTATCCATAGTGGTATTTATGTGTTTTGTGCATACTTGATACAAATTTTATAGTTTTTTCTTGAGAAGTATATTCTTACGTATGTCACACAGTAAGAAGCCTTTCAGCATTTTTTAGAAAGTTTTAAAATTTTTTACAATTAAGTTAAACTAGTGCATGAACACCAATAACGATTAAGAACGCGTAACTAAACCAAGTTAAATGTAATAAATTCAACATTTCAAAACAAGGAGTGGAATTTAGTAAATACACATTAGGCCTATAATTTTTTAACCCATTCAATTAGTTACGGGAGTTTAAACCAGAGCACTCTTCCACAGAACTTTAAATGTACAATGTTTAGTTTTTAACTAAGATTAGGACTTATTTGTCGCTTGTAATACTGAGGTTTTCACCATTAAGTAATAATTATTTTCGGTGTTACGACGAAATAAAAGTAGTTGTGCAGGATATGCGATAGCTTTAGTTTTATTTCAGGTGAATACCTACTTGAGAAGACCACCCGTGATTAGATATTCGTTAGGAATGTAAATTGAATAGCAATATCAATAAATCTCTGAGAATTTGATTTTTTGAGACTTTATATTATAATACTGATGATCATCCATTTATTCAAGATTTGTAAGTATTTGAGTATGTAAAAATTCCATGAATAAATAGTTGTTTTGAGATCTAATACCTGATTTAAATTTCACCCTATAAAAGTAAAAGGTGATTAAAACATACCTCTACCTGTCAGTATTGCTGGCCATAACTGAAACGTTTTATAAAGTAATCAAGCGTTTATTGTATATTGTATTAATACTTAGGCTGTTACATAGGTCTATTATTTAATATACAAATAGAAAAACATTATGTTGTATAGTAATATTATTTTGTAATCATATTAGTAAGTAAGAACATGTAGCCATGATTGTATGTATTATTTAATGTGTACCAATAACAAGAATAGTGTTAGCGTGAGAAGAGTAGACGTTAGATAAGTAATAAATATACAACATTATCATTAACAAATTGTCACTGCTCACAGAGCAATCTACAGATCATTAGCACTTTGGACAATGATATGTACAGAGCGATAATCGCTCTTAATGGGTTGTGTTATTTAAGCCCTGCAAGGCGCAGCAGTAATCATCAGTCTCCGCAGACTGCACAGTGAGGAACGGTCACGGTAGTAGGCTGAATAGTTAGATGTTGGAATTGTGAAACATAAGTACTACAAAGTATGGTGTTAAAAGTTTATTATCAATAGTAATTTTATACAGGTGTTTTCATTTTACATGTTGTGAACAGAGTTGTGCCAAGTGACTATTTTCAATAAACTTATTTAAACCCGATGTAACGACTCATATCTTGAGTTCCTACTCTTCAAGGTGAACATTTTTACCGGTTATCTTGCCACTCGGGTAGCCCGCTAACCGTCCCCGCAACAATTACAAAACATGAATCAAATACTGAAAAAGAATGTGTCCTACCTTTCGATATATGCTCCTTTCAGGAACAAATTATTAAATTGAGTAGAAATACAACTACAGGCACTTGTAACTAATAACATGGATTTTTATCTTTAACGATAACCGTTAATTACTGTAAAAATCCTATCATAGTACGTATTTGGTATGATACTACAGAAGAAACCCAACTACTAAACCTGCAATGCGAAAAACACAATAACTTATTTAAACGTAGTATTACACAAAATATTGGTATAGGTACAATAAATATAGACATAATATCGCACAGTAATTATCATAAACTAGTTTATACGTTAGCCACACTCAGTGCAAGGATTATTTCATATTTAAAAAAAAACACGTTGGAGTACGATAAACCTCACGTTGCACCCCCATTGAACTCTATCTTATCTATGGAAAATTTTAATACTGGCTATTAAATTTTATAGAAGCTTGCATTAGGCTTCATTCGGTGACTGTAACACTTGCTGCAACACACACTCTTCCGTGGTTTTCCTTTGTACATACAGGAGTTGGCGACATAAAAAGCCAGGTCCTACACCTGTTCCTCGAAATTTTTCAACAACACTAAGAATCACAGCATTACTAGGCGAGAGTTTGTGGAAATGTTCCAGAAAAGGTAATGCAGAGTATGCAAGCTTGGCCTACCCGCTCGTCCAATTCCGTATGAGCGAAAATAATGCTCTTCGATAAAAACTTTCTCTACCATTGTTAGCACCATGTTAGCAAAACCTACCATCAAATAAGAAAGAAGTAATGAACACGAAACCGTGGCAACAATCATAAATTTAATTATAAGATCGAGAAGCCTACTACAGCTGGTTCAGTTTCAGTACTATTTATTATGGCTAATACTGTAGTTACAGTCTCTGCTGAAACTTATTGATACTCAAAACAGATCAAATGAAATTATGAATTATTTATAATTAAATTAACTTGAATCTAAAAGGGATTTTTAAAGAGTTTATTTCATGTTTCATAAAATAAATCATAATTTACAAATAAGTCTTGTTTTTAAGCATAAACAATTTATGTTTTTGGCTGTCATTCTCTTGTACCATAAGTGTACAGACAGAATCGCTTAACAATGTGTTTTTTCCAAACCTATGCTCAGATACGTTTTAACTTATTCATACATATTTTATAACAAGCGATAATATTACTAAGAGATTTATTGTCTTATAGATGTTAAAATATATTTTTCTGACATTTTATAGTAGGGTAAATATTGGCAACAAGTTCAAATTAGTGAATACTATTTGACAGGTTACAATTAATATATTAATTAGGTTTAATTTTTTGAACACAATAACTTCTGAAAACGGAATAGTATAGGTTTGAGAAGAAATATTGCCTCAAAGTTTTACTTTATTAAATTAGTTACTGTGATTGCCACCAGATCTCTCTTCCACATAAAAGAGAAATCAAATAGCTAATTGAAGTGATACAGTTACAGGAACGCTTTATTATATTATATTGTCACCTTTATATGTAATCTCACTACAAATAACAGTATAATTTATTTCATGCCTAAATATAATAAATTGTGTGGGGAAATTTGGTGAGCATATTTTAAATAATGATGGGTTACGTTGTTCCTTATTGTTTTGATCGCATTTTTGTGACTAGAAGCAGTGGATCTTTATTTTACATGACTGGAGAATATTTACATTTTCCGAATATTTTCCCTGAACGTTGTTTTATTTTTATAATGAAATAACAAGAATTAATTATCATTCAATCAGTCAGTGAATTTAACAACTTTAGTGGAGTTAAAATAGTTTTAAATGTAAGTGTGTAATTTGGAAAACATAAGAAAATGTTAGAAACTTTATTTTTTAAATCGTATGCTTTAAACATCCTCAGCCTATTGTAATTAAGATAGGGATTGGGAATTTTTGGGCATTTATGTGGTTCTGTTTGATCACTGAAATTAATAAAAATTGTCTTTCATTGATTGTGTACGACAGATGTAAACAATGGTATAATTCTTGATATTACTGTATATAATACGCTAAACATCTGATACAATACTGAAAATCACTTACATATCATTATAATGAGAAAGCAATTACTTAATTCAAGCAGAAGTTAAATATGCGTGCAAAGCCTTTATAGTGCTTCTATATCTTCTGCACATTGTTACATCCAAGTCAATCTAGCTTAACCAAAAGGTATTAGAATACATTTGTTTAATAGTATGCGTATTTCTCTTTTGAGATAGGAAAAACTGTACATCTAAACAGGGATCATACAAACATATTGCCTGCTAAAGTAAACTTCTCGATTTTAACATTAATAGTTACTGTCTCAACACTTGTAAAATTTTTGTGACCCTATTAGCACGTCTTTTGGTGTGTAAAAACTATAGAATTCTTAGAAGTAAATTTATTTTTCTTCACTAAATTTCTTTAATGTGTATTCACACTTTGATATTTCATCATTGTTAAGAGCGTAGGCAGGTTTTCTTTGTCCTCAGTGGCTGACACTTGGTTTTCATCACCCCAACACACGTATAGGGGCAATTGCACCAAAGTAAAATATTAATTTGATCAATCGCAACTTCTTTATTAGTCATTTAACTCAGCATTCAGAGAAGCACTACAAGTCCTGGCAGGACCAGGACCAGCACTCACATGGCTGAGTAATCTTTTACTTTTAGGCCTCACTATTTATCCTCTTACTATATCTTACTACCCAAAGCATTTTTACATCCTATTTGTATTGAAACATTTATATTGGTTTATTATTTCATTCAATTCCTTTTGTGTTATATAGGTATTGTAACTTTTAACGAATTTCCCTTCATTTTTTTGTATAGGGAAGTTATATAGGAAGAACCTTAGTATTAGATGTTATTAATCCTTTCTGTGACAAAAGAGCCCAGGGAGAATAGGTGATCAATAATATTCTTCATTCTCAAATCGGTGTTAATTTTTAACACTTTTACGTACTTTGTAAAACATATACACCTGTTTGTTTGATGTATTTCCTCACTTATTGTTCATATCAATTTATTTATAGTTTTGGAAGGCTAAAAATTAAAATTAATAGAAAATAATATGTGATAGCTGGCTAACTTAGTATTGACTTACTAATTCATGTTAAACTGTGAAACTCAATAACTTGTAATACAGTGTTATAACGTTATGTAAGGAAACGTAGTCTATACACATTTATTCATTCGATTGGTTACTAAAACCTACACTAGAGCTCTCTTCCTTTGCAGAATAGATACAAAAATATTCATTTGATGTGATAAGTAAGAGATAAGCAAAATTATATGCCATCGCCAACTTTAAATATTTAATAGTTTCAAAACTTGCATTTTTTTGATATTTTTATTCGAATTTCAATTATTATGTAAGGATTTTTAACAAACTTCCTTTCATTTTGTATAGAGAAGTTATTGACCGTAGTTTTAGATGTAATCCTCTCTGTAACAAAAGAGTCCAGCGAGAATAGGTGATAATTAAATTCTACGTAGACAAATCAGTGTTGATTATGTAACTCTTTTACGTAGTTGATAAAAATATACAGCTGATTGTGAGAAGTATTTCCTTGCTAATTGTTTAAAGCAATCTTTTTAGCGTTTTAGAAGGATAAATAATAAAAATAAATTTAATATAATTTGTACCAGCTGACTAAGTTAGTATTGCCTTACTAACTAACGTTTAATTGTTAAAACTCAATAACTTTAAATACAGTGTTATATATAAAGTTTTGTAAAAAATATAGTCTATACATTTTTATTCATTCAATTGGTTACTAAAACCTACACTAGAGCTCTCTCTCTCTCTCTCTTTGTGAAATAGATAAAAAAATTTCAAACTGAAGTTATAGTGAGAGATATGCAAAACTATATTTCATTGTCAAATGTATAATTAAATAAGTTATAACAAAATAATACTTAAACTTCTCTTTCATGAATAAATAGAATGAGTGTTTATCAAGAATAATGCATCTCTCTGCTTATAACTTCTAAATCGACTGCGCGACCTGCTGATCTAAACCATGACCAGAAAGGTTAGTACTTAATATTTAGGACTGTAAATTAAGTAAAAGGAATAGTAAAAACAAAACTCACTAGAGAGTTTTGATTATTTGTATTTTAACATATTCTAAGTCAATGATTATGGTTATTGGGTCTCGGACTAATAAAAAATGTTCTGAACTGGACTAGTAAACATTGACGTCAACTAAACCATGTAGAAACTAAAGCGATTGTGATACTTCATTACCGATCTTTGATCAATTTTACATCTATTCGTAATGTTACTGAAGATGGAACTGTACTACCTTAATATGATAAAGTTGAAAAATGGAGACAGACCGTACTCTAAGATGGACTGATTGAGAGACTTGTAAGAAAGTTTTTGCGTCAATACGTTTAATAAGAGGTTTTAGCCGCTTCACATAAAACTGTTAAATATACAAATTGCATAAAAATGCATTATATTTAGCGACCATATTATAGTGAACCATCGATGTTTTTAAATATACTCCTGTCAAATCAAGATCTAGCTCTGAATTATTAAAACAAAGCACATGTGTAATATATACACATTACAAAAATTCATGTATTAGTCTAGTCCTATCTATAAAATGTTGTAGTTAATAATTTTCTACAATTTATACTTTAAATATAGTACAATATAAAACATTTCTGATGTGTCCAGGAAGAGCATTAAAACTAATGGGGGCTGGTATACGCGAAGCTCCTCCTCCCAACTTCCAACCACAGCCTAGGGAAGTAAAGCTTTACATCCTGGCTGGATTTCGTTCAGAAACCTCCCCACGCACGGTACAAGAGTCTCTCGATTAGGTACTGTGGATCTCCAATCTTGAGTGCCTTTATTCTTATTATTCTTGCTTCTATTAGCTTTTATACTGTAAAATTCTAATACTATGATAATAAGGTTTGAAAACTCGTTAACGTCAAAATACTTTATTCTATTTCAATGTGATGAATGCAAATATTAGCGAGTTTTGAGTGGATCACGACGTTGGGTAAATATCTGTATATTTTAGGTAACTGCATTAAGTGAACGACAGGATGCATTGTTACTTCCTGGGACTGTTTTTAAATATGACGTAAGGGGGAAAAATAATTCCCAAATATGATCATTGCCATCGGTTTTTTTAATTAAAATAATTTATCTTCCAATTATTTAAAAAAAATCAGAAAAATACTAATGTAACAATCTTCCTGCTCCAAAGTTCTCAATATAAAAATACTTCTAATGTAATGCATGAAAATAAAGGGATTGAGGGTACATGCTTTGTAAGCAATGGATATTATTTGTGCATAAAGAACAAATAATACCTTACTATAATATTCAATATAATATTCAAGTCCTTGAATAATATTCAGTAAAAAACCATTTCGACATCAGATAGTTTAAAACAATATTTCTCTTAAGACATGTATTGGAACAGATTTATTCTTATTAGATTAACGGTTAAATTACAATATTAATTTAGGTGTTGAAAATTTTTTTAGTTATTGTCGAAGTGCCACAGCGATATTGATAAGCGGCTCCACTAATGAAAATTATTTATATCCAATCTTCAATACTGTGAGTACGTGAGGATATCGAAAAAAGCACAGAAGTAATATCATATTACTTATCCTCTTATCCGATATAGGTTGGGGAGAATGTGCTGTCGGTTGTGTTGTTTACGTTGTGGAATACTTACCTGCAACCTAAGGATCCGTGTTATACGGAACTATTTTAAACACAAGATAGCCAGAGAAGAACCTTTGTGTAGTATAATAATTTTTTGAAACATATCTTCATTCTATCATATATAGAGGTTTCCCAATCCTCAAATGAACCTTTCTTCTTGCTCACAGAATTTATATGTTGAATATATAATCATGGAATATTGAAAGAAATAAGGCTTTCAAAGGCCTTGTGTCCCAAAAATAGAGAGACCTTCCATAATTTAATAATGCATTAACGCCAGGGTCCTTCATACCCCATGTAGCACCTGAAGTTTGAAAGTTACACGAAAGAATGATTTCAGTGGATTAATGATAAAACCCAAAATTATGGGCCTTCTAAATGGTGCCCATCGAAACGGACTTACACCTTAAGACGGTTAAACAGTATACTCCACAAGCAAGGGGCAACTGTCAACACACAACCATAATACACAATCTAACCTTAAAAAAATCATGTACAATTTTAATTTAAGTTTTTTTTGTAAGATAAGAGTTTACATTTTACAGACAGGTTAATCTAGCGCTATTTTGGGCTTAATTTCCTGAGTATACACGTATACTTATTTTAGATAATATCCCTATGTAAAAATAATTTATAACAATAAAATTACGAGTAAATTGACTAAAGTAAATAGCACTACAAAATAAAAAGACAGATTAGTGTTTCAGAGTGTTTCAGTATTATTGGTGATATTTTATAAATTGTTATCTATCGATCTTCTGCTATACCTTTACGTTTTGTACCAGCTTTGTGCCGTTATATTGAAAAATAACTTTTTTGTACATTAAGTTATGTATAGAGCAGTGAATTAAATCTCAAAAGCAAAATTTATCATTTAACTTTCGAGTTTTAATTTATACTAACAGTAGCTTGGTAAAATAGGCTTGTTTATTCTTGTTCAGTTTGTATTAACGTATTTACAACTTTAATGGTAAGACAAAAAGTTTGCCTTTAAGATTATTTTAACAAATTCTGAGCTTCCTTTTTTTAAATCCGACATTGACACTTCCTCGTTGTATAGAACTCGAGTAGTTGGTGTCAAAGTGAAGTATTTTCCAATTTCCCTTTGATGACTGACGGCGAGGCGCTCATATCCGCTCAGTTTATTGGCTATAAAATTACTAAGGCGAAGACCTGGAGTAATAGCAATAACAGACAATAAGCATCTGAAATAAATGATGAAGTAAATGATTGTATTCCTTTTCATAAATACGTATTACATACAAAATTTAAATCAGGAATCATATACTACCACAATAACAAGTTGCGTGGCAGCATTACTTATTTAAACGTACAGTTCTTTACAGGGAAACAAAAATGAGTCCAGTCCAACATAAAAACAAAAATAGCTCAGTGACGTCTGCACTTATTGTAAAATCAAACATACTAATACTTACTATCTACCAAAAAAAAACGAAACTTAACTTAAACCACAAATCTTAATAAAATATAGTTAAATATTATTCCAGTACGAAACTTAAAAAACTAAGATTTTCTTTTTCAAACAGCCAGCTTTTTACAGCTTTACAAAATTTATTTAAATTATTATTTTCTTTTACATTTATTGGTAATTGATTAAAATATTTGGGAGCAACATAGGCAAAGGATAACCTGAAAATTGATTTATTTACTTTGGGTAATCTAAAGTTTAGTTGGTAATTACTTCTAGTGTTGAAAGCAGTGTTAAAAGTACCTCTGTTCCCACTTCTTACGTAAAATATTTTTAAAACTTTGAATACATAAAGATGTTGCACAGGCAATATTTTTAAGAAATTAAAAAGGGGGAAAGAACTCTCTCTTTTATTTTTATTCAATATTATTCTTAATAAAAAATTTTGTGTTCTTCTAATTTTTTTTATCAAGTAATTAAAAGATCCTCCCCAACACGTTATGCCATACTGAATTTTCGGATCAATTAAAGCAAAATAAATGGTTCTCATTAGGGTGACATCACAAAAATTTAAAAAAAATAGAATGTTCTAACAGTAGATCTAAGCTTACTATGCAGGGTATTTATGTGTATATTCCAAATTAAAACTTATTATCAATAATCACACCTAAGTATCTAAAACTATCAACTTTTTATAAAGGTTGGCAAACACATGGATTTAAATTCAATCTACATCATGGTATACCAAAGGTAAAGGCAAATCAAAGCCTCTTTTGTCAAAGTTAATAAACTTAGTCTTCTTCACATTTACTTGCATCATGTTTTCTTTGCACCACAAACTCAACAATGAAAGGTCACTATCAATAACCAAATATAGTTCGTGTGGATCAGGTTTTGAGTATAAAAACGCAATATCATCGGCAAATGCACTTACACTCCCACCGAAGCCTTGTTTCCAAAGATCATTTATAAAAATCAAAAAGAGGGTAGCAGAGATGACGGAGCCCTGTGGAACCCCTCTGGTGACCGGCAGTGGCCGGCTTAGGTGATCCCCCACCCGCACCCGCTGGGTATGGCCGGCGAGGAAACTCCCGAACCAGTCCAAAGCCACGCCCCTCACCCCTGCGTCCTCCATTTTGTCCAAAAGTATTCGGTGGGGTACAAGGTCAAATGCCTTCTTAAAATCGATAAAGAGCCCCGTGGTCTTCTGACCCGTATTTATACTACTGTAAATTTAGTTCGTGAATTGGATTAGGGCATCTTCAGTAGATTTATTTTTTGTGAAGCCAAATTGGTTCGGATCAAAAAAATTTATTGAAGTAAGATAAGCAATTAAATTTTTTCTGATGATTTTTTCTATGATTTTAGAAAAAACTGAAAGTAAACTTATTGGTCTTAGGTTATCAACTCTTATGGACTTTCCCGATTTTAGAATCATAATTACAACACTAGATTTCAAAAGCTCAGGAAAAATACCGGTACTGAAACTAATATTTATTATGTGAGTTAAAATGGGAGCAATAAAATTGGATATGTTTTTGACTAAATCAACTGTAATTCCGTCAAAACCCGATGACTTCTTGTTTTTTAAAGAACGGATTATATTTAGAACTTCAAATTCATTAGTAGGAGGAATGAAGAAAGATTGCGGATAGATTTGTCGGTGTAACTGATTAGCTGTCTGAACTATCTGATTAGTGCTGCTATCAGACTGCACTGAAACTAGATAGTTGTTGATATGGTCTGCAACTTTGCTGGGTTCCGTTACGATGTCCCCGTTATCTAGCTCTATCTTATCTACCGACTTGTTTGAAGACGACCCGGTCAACCCGTTAATAACCTTCCATTGCTGAGCCGAATCACCATTACAATTTTTTATCTTATTTTCAAAGTACACGTTTTTGTTAGTTCTATTTCACTTTTCAGCCTTTGACAATACTTATTGTAATATGTACGAAAATTTAAATCATAAGGTCTTTTTTTATAGTTTTATATAAGTTCTTTTTCTTTTTCATCTTATATAAAATATTTGTATTAATCCAAGGACAAATTAGTTTGGCTTTAAACAATTTAATATTGGAATTTTTAATATTGCTTTTACAGTTATTTAAACAGTTATTTAGCACAGTGATAAAACTTTCAAAACAAATATTCACATCACTAACATTAAGAAACAGATTAGGGTCTACATCTCTGACTCTCTCCTCAAAAAGCTTCATATTTATTACTGGTTTATTAATCGTATTATAGAGAATATTTTCAAAATCAGGATTATTATTTAATTTTCCATTGTAATTACATTTTAAGGCAACTAAGCAGTGGTCCGTTAAGTCAATATCAAAAACTGCGCTTTGAAAACAATCAATATTTCGACACTTAACAAAAATGTGGTCAATACAGGTTTTGGAAGTCAAGCTTATTCTAGTTGGAGTGTTGATAAAAGACATAAAACCATTATTATACATTAGACTTAAATAGTCTTGAACATGAGGTGAAATAGTATCCAAAATATCAATATTAACGTCCCCTACGTAAAAAGAGCTTTTATTAATTTTTACAATGGTTTGTTGCAATTCGGTTACATAAGCGATCTCAGAGAAACTATGTAATCTATACACACAACATAACTGATAGTTACAATTTCCTAATTTAAAATCCAATAAAATAAAATCAGCAGTGGTCATGTTTACATCTAGCTTACTGGCAACGATATCTTCCCTGACAAAACACATAACACCTCCAGCTCTATACTTGTCATTGCACTGGGTAAACAAATTATAGCCAGGAATATTGTATAAATCAGATTCATCAGTCCCTATCCAGATTTCACTAAGAACAATAACAGTGATTTTGGTTCCTAACTGGTGCAATTCGGCAATTAAACCATTAAAATTTTTCCTTACACTCCTTATATTGACGTGAATTAAGGTGAAAAAGGGTTCACTATTGGGACTTTGAAAGGCAAAAAAACTATTAATATCTGTATCTACAACCTGACTGTCTGAAATTATCATTTATTTATAAAACTAGGTTAATATATACAGCTTATAAAACCATTTATGAATTTTTGCCTTGCTTTCAGGTTTTAAACAAGATTTTCAATGTCCTCATAGGTAAAAACCCTTTTAAGCTTTTCTCCAGATGCCTTTCTCGCATAGAATTTGCCGTCTCGGCACCATGCATAAGTAAACCCTACCTCTCTACACTTCCTTTTAAGTTTGGATAGAAAGAACTTGTTTTCAGGCGACAGATGATCGTTAACATATACCAGATCGTTAGGGAAAGCACCATTTACCTCCTTAGCCCTTATTGTCTTCTTCTGCTTAAAGCTGCCGATCCATGTGCCCTTAAGTTCTTTATTCAGGAGTTGTACGACGATGGAGGGGATGCGCTCCTTGTTGTGTGACGGAACTCGGTGAGCTACTGCGATGTGGCTGTCTAGGACTTCAACGCCTATCGCCTTTCCCACATCCTTTACCACGCTGACGATGTCCTCCCTCGGTGAGACAGGAACTCCGCTGATCTCTACGTTGAGGCGCCTGGTGTACTGCTCCAGGCCTCGCACCTTCTCCCTCAGATCCGCCACGCCTTTGTCCAAATCAGTTAACTTAGCCCGTAGAGACTCATTTTCCTTTTTCAAGGAAAGTATTTCCTCTCTCAGAGTCTCCATTAGGTTGTTAGAGTCGTCCACCTTATCAGACAGAAACTGCACCGATTGAGTGAGCGGGCTGATCTCATCGCGAAAGCTTTTTAACTCCATAAACAACTCCTTCTTAAAACTTTCTAGAACACTGATCAAAAAATCCTTCGTAATTGAGGTACCTGGCTGAGATTGAAGGCTAGAATTTTGGCTTTCACAGTTCTTACATTTCCAATCCTTTGCAGATCTAGTTTTTCTTACTTCACCACCATCCTTAACAACACAGTTCAGATGAAAGGCAACGTCACAACCACTGCACTTCAAAACTTCAGCACTCGAGTCACACTGTAATTCACAGACGCCACAGGCCGACATTATTAAATATTAAACATAAAACTTAAAGTAAAATCACGTTATAAGACAAATGTGTAGGTTGAGCTGCACGATTAGACAAGCGCACGTGACCTTGAAGCGGAGCGACACGAGCTAGTTGTTATCAGCTCGGCTACCGGAGCTGGACTGATTTTTTACATGCCTGACGGTAATACTAGTTGACTTCTTTTTGAAACGGTCAACTATAATAAATTGTAAAAATTTTGAATGCATAATGTAATTGTAATACTAGGCAGTCCAATATTTTTTTTCAATAATTAACATGTTTTCATAGAGTGTGCCTGATAATATATTAAAACGTTTACGCAGTTAAAATACATACGTATTGGAAGAAATTTTGTATAAAACAAATTAAAATTTTACTACTTCTTTACGTAACTATAAATTATCTAATAGATCCAAACCGTATTCCCCGAAAAAGTCATAGCGACTTTTGCACAAGTAATGCGATAGTAACTGTATTTGTTAAAGAATTTATTCCTTCTAGATTCAACTACTGGACCTCAGTCCGTGTTCCACACAGTAGTGACATGATCGAGGTTGCTTTTAGGAGGAAATCCTTTAGGGCCGTCCCGATGTGGGTTAAGGTAGGGATTTCATCCGGTTCTAAGGATGAGTAGACTGGTTTTGCAATCACGTTTCACCAGGGTAGCATCTGATCTTCTATCCTTGTGTAGACCACTGTATTCTATAGTATTGGGTCTGATTACGGTACATGGAGACTTGACGAAGGATTCGCACAGAAACTACCTCGGAGGATAATGTTAAATGTTGCATTAACATTATATGCATTAAATCAACTCATTTATTACAGTTGAGTTTTTTAAACTATAAGCATTACATAAGTAGGACATTCAAATCATCTTACTGCTGGTATACTTTACTTGCTTGCATAGTAAAATGCTGAAGTCTCATTTCTTAAACTGATTTATAATAAACGTGAATTTATCATTATAATCTTCCGTTATCGAGTGATATTTACGTAATCATCTTACTAGGAAAGACAAGTTATTTAAGAAATCAATTACTTTTAAATATAAAATTGTACTTTACTTTTATTACACGTTTGTGTTAACTTATTTATCTATCTGTTATGTGACACTCTGGTGTTTATTTATTAATACACTGTTGGTGAATAAGTAAGTTTTTATCAACAATTGCATTTGCATACACGTTCCGCTTGCAGGTAGGCGCAAACAACAGTAATTTATAACTACAAGTTAAACCCGTATATACCTGTAAATTAAATCAATGTATTGTTTCAAAATATCAATCATTGCCATGTTTTACCACTAATTTGACGCTGAACTTTATTATAACTCAGACAATATAAATTAGTTAGTATAGTGTTATTAATAGCTATTGGCATAAACTTTAAATGGCAGTTATTTGACAATGTAAACTGTGTCTTGAAATGATAGCTTGCACTATTGTGTACAATTTTAAAATACTAAGAAGAGCAAAATCTGTTTATGGATAATCATATAAATATTTGAAATAAAAACGTATTAAAGAGACGTATTGTGCTCTTTATTTCGGTTGCAATTTTCTTCAGGAAATCAAACAAAATATAACATCAACACCTATAAAACTATGAGTGCTATGTATTTATATAGACGTATATTAAAATAATTATTTTGTTGAGACATAACCAACTGCGTGGAGTGAACCATATACCGCATCGTGTGGAAGTCACATAAGAACGAGATTTAATTTTATAGTTAATTATTTGCTGTTTAGGTGAGACTATGTTTCTTAAATTTTATACTACTTGACTTAGCCTGCTAATTTTATAAGTAATAAAAAGTGGTGAATTAAAAGAATATATTTCAAAGTGTTTACAGAGATTTTGCTATGTTTTAGAGAAACACGGTACTTTGATTTTCCGGGCCGTATAACTTCTTAAGGCCTAACTATTTAAAAATAATAATCTATTTTTAATTCCATCACTATGAAACATGACGTTGGATTTTTGGACGTTTGAATAAAACTAATTAGCTTAAAAAATCACTTGAATACAGTTAATTTAAAACTATACAGTTAATAGTGAGCAGAACACTGTTAAAGTTAAGGGTAAATACAAATAAAAAGTGAAAATACTTGACAATATACAGTATAACTTTTAATACCGCTCGAAATGTGAGTCGCTGCTTGCAGGGTTGGGATTAAACGGTAAAACTAATGTCTATAAGATCTTAATGATGGCCCCTAAGGGGCTAAGCTTTACGACTGCAGCAATTAAACATTATTTGGAGGGGAGGAGTTGAATATTCATGTAGTATAAAACTGTTCCTTTACAAATATATATATATGTATATATATATATATATATATATATATATATATATATGAACAAAATACTCATACGAAAAATCAAAAGAACTAGTTGCTATAGGAATAAACATTATTACTAAAATATTGTCACCTTAATTGTAAATTTATTAATTTGAACTTGTTCCAAAAAGAATTGCAAAAATAATGAATGTAACGAAAATCCACCTCCGAGAGCTTATAGGTTAGATAATAAACATATTTATATCATGCTTGTTTCGAAATCAAACCCACAGGCACATTTGACATGACATTTTACAATACAGCTACACCTACAAAACCTACATAACATCATATCAGATTCAAGTAGTCTGCCATACAATGCACTTTTAAATGTCCCCTAAGAATTATTCCTAACGTTACTTCATGAATTACTAGTAACATTTTTGAAGGAAACTGGATAATTCCCGACTTTTTACCATCGCTCAGTGATACAAAAAAAACATATATACAATAAAAGTCTACATATATTTAAAATCTACAATCTGATCTCTTCTTCGGGAAAATGACTAAATCAATTCATAACTACAATCTAGGTTAAAGTATACAAAAAAGTGCTAAAGCGTTGACACGCATAAGCCTGGAACTACAACAAACATGTTGTGTGTCTATTCCATGCACCCGTAATCTAAAACATGCACTTAATAAAAACTAAATACTAGTTATTACAACAGAACCACAGAATACATAAAATAGCTATGGAATTTTATAAACATTTAACACAGAATATTCGAAAATGTATTCATAAACTGTATATTACGCTTCTGAAACGTATAGATTATAGTAAAGCGTACATAATTCAGGTTAAACTTTTATAGTGCAAATAACTTTCCATCCATATCAAAAGAATAAAAAATATATTTACTTTTATACGGATTTTATAACGTTAATATGCCTATCCTCTAAAATCTTTGTAAGCTAACTCACATTTGGGCTAAGTAGGTATTTATAAATTTCAATTTTATGCAAGTTAAAGATATGTAAACGTACGGCTAGTTATTTAATCAAGAAGGTGTTGTAGATACTGTTGTCGCAAACAATTTAACAACTATTTGCTTGCTCATTTTTAATGTTACGTGCTAGTGGGATGATACTTGTATGGGACTTCTACAATCCTAGAATTCCAGAACCTGGAATGCCTGGTTTTAAAACTATTGTGCCTTAAATTATTTATATTGTTATTTGCAAATTTTAATTTGCCTTAGTGCATTTTTTAAAAAGATATACAGGCATACATAAGTAGGTCGTACACCCTATTTAAAAAAAAACACGTATATTTCCGACCTTTATAATTAATCTGTGACCTTGACAAAACATTATTTCCATAAATGCCTCACCATTCAAGAGACTAAATTTGGTGAAATTTATCCAGCCCCTAGGTGTGAGCGTAAGAAGAGCAAGTCAGCTCTGAGCCAGCCTCTCCAATCAAAGTCGGTAAGGGGTGGCACACCCTTGTCTAGGCTGGCAAGAATCATTGACTCATAGGGAACGAACACTACAAACTCTAAAAGTCATCTCCCGCAGTAGATCAGACCTACCGAATCACCCTTGCACAATCTCGACATTTGAGGTTAGTGATGTACCGCTTCAGAATATACATAAGGTTGTATAGATTTAAGTGACGTCAGTTTTTGCTGTACCTAGTGTGGGTTCAACCGGAAGGAATAAACCAACCAGAAGAGAACCCTCTGGGGAAAGTAAATGTATAAATAAATATTCCGTGTTATAGCTAGCAGATACATTACATGAATTCTTCATATTGTTTTCAGAGGAAATGAGTACAAATCTTCAGAGAAAATTTGTCAAAAAAAAACAAAATTTTCATGGAAAAACTAGATCTTAGGAACACAATTTATTTTAGGCTCTCTAAATATACATGCTTCAGCCTGTTCTCACTTTCAGATTTTTTTATAACATTTCATTTATAGTATGAGAGAGACGTAGTAACACACATATTCAATACAGTCATTTTAGTTTTTAGTTTTTTAAAGCAATAGTTTTTGTAGCCTTCAGATTAAACGTAACAGGTATTAGCCTAAATATATTATTTTAAGCCATTGGTAAATTTGATATTTTAAGCAATGTGATACCTAAACATTCAAGTATATGAACAGTTATAATTCCTGAAGTGGAAAGATATTAAACAAAGTCAACAAAAAGCTAAATTCTGCAGCGATTTTTAGGTTTTATTGTTAGTGTTATTTAAATTCAAATACTAGCGAAGAAGTTTGTTTATTTATGTAGTCGTTGTTACTATGTGAAAACAGCGTGCAAAAACCAGAACTCGAACTCTGGCCCTTGAGTTGATAAGTTGAGACAGAATTACTCAGTTACGTTAGAAGGCGTCTAATAGGCACATTCTGGTAATTTTTCAGCATATGCCCACTAGATATACGAGTGTACCATCGCAGTTATAAGCATAATTATGATTGCTATATCGTATTATTATTGCTATATAATACAAATTTTCTTATCATGAAAAATAAATTATAATGCAGTTTAAGCGAAAAGTTTAAGTATTTGAAAATAGCAATGTCGTCCAGTACGGAATTACTGGATTGACTGATTTTATTTTCGTATACAAAGAGAAATACAAAACAATATGGGTTAAAATAATGTTCATTTGCTAAACTATTCACAGTTATATGAATTATTACATGTAAACACTTAAACATAAACTACTCAGGTGTTTATTAGTCAGGCAGAAAAGTGTATTAATGGCAAGTATTAAAAGATTAGTTACAAGAACGTTAGATAAAACTTATGCTAACCAGTAACGAGTAATATACTTGCGAAAATATGTATTATTGAAAATGAAAATAATAACGAGACAGCTTGACGCTCAGCCTTATTCCGAGTTTGGACATGCACCATCATATATAACTCATTCTTCTCTATGTGAAAATTTCATTCAAAGTTTTATACCAGTTTTCTGGTAAGCAAGCGATAGGCAAGAGTGCGATAAAGTACAATATTGTCACTAACTGACAAACTAGTACTGAGTTTGTTATTTTTTTCAATATTTTGTCGTTTCCATTATGGTTACCTTTAACATCTTTGCAAAAATATTAGCTGAAGCTCATCCAAATCCAGTCGGTTAACATGTACTAGTATAAAAACACAGTGTTCATCAAATATAAATTAAACTTCATGCAAATTTTGAAATCTAAGGTCAGTTCGTTTTCAGGATATCGTGCAAACTGACAGACAGACAAAATTAAAATATTTCAAGCCTCACGAGTGATGAAACTTCACTAAGCTCAGCGAATTGTTTAATTTTTACAAATATAACAGAACTAACATAAGTGTAATATAATGAGACAATATAAGGACGCAGAGCTGAACATAACGTATACCTATTACCATTATAACTTAATTTAAATCGTGGAATTAAGGGTGTAAACTAAAAAAATTGCTTTTGTGATAACTGTTAATTTTAAGTAACACCGACATCACCTATAACAACAAGCTAAGCACTGAATTTAATTTTTAAGAATACAATTTCACAAATAATTTCTAATAACCCAATAAATTTCTAATGAGCCAGTCTATTAAGTCTACTAAAAACTATTTTAATACTATAAAAACTTAATTTTAAACTTAGAGCTAATATAAATGTTGTCATTATGCGAGTTAATTTATCTGCATAGTTATCGAGTCGTTACGTTTCTCAATAAAATTCACCATTACAATGTTCCAGTTAGTAAGGAACCATTTCTGATATGTCTGTGAAGCAGAGTGATGACTATATTATTTATTCAATATTGAAAATTTTATGTACTTATTGAAAAAAATGTATTTACCTCAGTTTCCAGTTAAAAATGTTTGAGTTTCTTAAAAATTCTAGTTTACAATTTACATTCTTTATTTCAAATATCTCCGTAAGAAATAAAGTTTACAGTATAACTACGACATGGGCTTATTCAATAACACCAGAAATATTGAATAGCAATCTTTACTAGCATTTAATTAGTTTAATGTAATATGTGCATGTGAAAACCAGTGCCTCAGTTATCCCGGTCCCGGTATCTGGGTATAAACACCTCTAAAGTTTAATAGCTTGTGACTTCTAAACAAACATTTGATTGTTTTTCATCTGATTTTCCAGTAGATTGGCTTTCGTGTCAGTGTGTGATGAAAATTATATCCCGATCAACAATTTTAGTGAAAAAATTGTATAAAAACTAGGAGTTGGCATTATTTTCAAAGATAGCATTTTTGAATTTTTCAGAGTAAAATTATTATTAACAGTGTAAATTAACCATGTAAAAGGTGACTATGGAATTTAATGAGTTGTTTCTATAACTGTATCGCCTCAATCGGCAAGTGATAATCTCTTGTGAAGTAAAAGGAAATTCTGGTGGTAATCTCATCTACTAATTGAATAAAGTAAAAGATATATACTATAATTCTCCTCAAATCTGGACAACAACGTTTTTAGAAATGATTGAGTTAAAACAAATTATTGCAATACGTTATGAGTTTTAATCCGAGGTTAGCTAAAATTCACTAGTTTTCAATTAAAAAAAATTTGTATTCTACTATATAATGCCTGAAAAATTTCTCAAGTCACTTTGCAGTAAATAATTCTCCTAGTACTCTTTTCATTTCTTATAAAATATGTGAGAACGGACCATAAAACATTTGGATTTTGTAAAATATGTAATTTTAGACTGATTTTTTTCTGTACATTTATAGTACTGAAGGGATTTAAAACCATAAATAACAAGTTGTTTCTGCTTAAGCATAAAACATAATAATATGTTAATCATAATAAGTATCACTACACGAGAAAGTAAATTCATTGCAAAAGTCCCTAAAATTAAAATCCTCTTAACTGAAAATGCGTTATAATAACATAGGAATTGTTTCACTGTTCTTTTCCTTTAATTGAACCGCAAGATTAGAATGTAAATTGCTTTGGGTAAAAATAATAGTTAGAGAAAATCTTTGAATTGTAAATAATTAAGTCGTCCTAAAATCCTTGTCTCGATCCTGGTCTTCGCCAGCGTACTCCTGGTGTATATTTTCCACGCCTTAACGTCTTTGAACATTAAACTGAACAATTAAAAAAGCCCTGGCCTTTATCAAGCTTTTGGCCATTGCACTTGTTTCTGGTCGCGTTTCTGCAATCTACCGTGGTGTAAGTTTAACGATTTGTATTTATCTAAAGCTTTGTGATACATGTCCTTTGTTGTTTCCATGGATAAGAATTATGAATAGTACACTGGTTACGGTTTTTGCCTTTACTTGCTTGTTTACGTCATGACTATTAATAGCATTAAGTACACGTTTTCATTTCATGTTCAATGAAATCTTATGCATTATATATATATATATATATATATATATATATATATATATATATATATATATGACAAAATATTTATCGATGTTATAAACGTGGAGGAATTTTAATTTAAAAATTAATTATTCATAATATAACGTTTTTCAACAATTCACCTATACTATGTACTGTTTCCATCATTGAGAAATCTTATACAGGAGGTTTTTGCTATGAATAAACTTTAAATATTCTGAGTCAATGTTTAATATAATTTTATTTGTGTAATATGGCTTGTAATAATTTTGAGAGATGTTTTAAAGTGCACTTTTTTCTATACAGTAAATTAGGTACGTAAAAGCAATAATCTGAAAAATCCAAGTTTTTTTTGTAAATAGACAAATTATCAATACCGTAAACGGTTATATCGATAAAGATTTCAGGGTAATAAGTCTTACACTAATATATTGACAAATAAATCCATAATCTAATAAAGAAATAGACCTTTAATATAGGGTGTTATTTAAATGTTTATATTGTTGGTACTCATGTTAATATATAGTTTAATAACATGTATTTCGTTAAACTTTTGGTACTACACATGACTAATTAAAAACATTATTTCAGGTAGAACTACCTGATTTCAGATCATATGGTACACCTATTCCTACTATATGTTTTGTGTACAGAGAGGATGAAATAAAGTACAAAACACAAATTAGCAGTTCTATACAAAACGTACCTTAGAATGTTACAACTATAATATAAACTCAAGAAAAAAATCTGCTTAATATGTTAACTGTTCTGGTGCTTTATGATGTTATAAATATTCGTTAAAACTAAGACCTAAACTCTTTTAGGTAACAAGTGATATTGAGATCATAAACTGTGATTTTTAAGTAGTGAAAGTACCTCATCCATGTAAGTCCTGGTCCTGGTCGTGCTTCTCGCCATCAAATAGTGTTCCTGGCTCTACTTCCGCGACTAGTTGTGAGTTGGACGAAGATTAAAAACGGTGCGACATTTCACTTTCAAATTATTAACAAAAACATTAAATTATTTACCTACGTTGTTTTCCATGGATATTAAATAATATGTTATGTATCCTTTTGCACGTTTCTCATCTGCTTTTCTTTTCTTTGCGACGTCACGACTGCTACTAACATTTAACCGATTACTTGTTACACAAACATATGCATTCTAAGGAGACAAAGGTTTGAATAAAACACAATAACATAAGTTATAGTTTAATTTATCCCTGCCTCAAGTTATGTACTAGATTATTATTTATACATCATTATATAGGGATATTATTCGACATGACACTTCATACTCTTGCTAATAATAAAATAAAATAAATAAATAAATAAAAATGCCTTTATTTTCAAGCGATTTTCTGTATAAACAGCTTTTCAAAATAACTTTCGTCAAAACAAACAAAACAATAAAAATACAAATTCCGTCTTAACCTAAATACTTATCTAATTAGAGTACATTTGATTTTTTCTCTAAAACTTGCAAGACAAAGGTCTTTCAGGCTCGCCGGGAGTCCATTGTACAATGCCGGACCGAAATAGGCAAACCCCCTCCTGCCAACCTCACGACTTATCCTCGGGAAATGGAGGAGCCCGTCCTGCCGGGTGCCTCGCAAAGCGACATCACGCCGAAGGGGAGAGTTTCTCACAGAGGTACTGAGTCACTCCAATAATGAGAGCTTTATGGACCAAACAGCATGTCAGCACTCTGCATATGACATCCATGGGGAGTATGTGCAGGGCCTCCCTGAAAGGCGACACTCGGTCACGGCGGCTGAGGCAGAACACAAACCTGATGGCGCTGTTCTGAACCTTCTGTACCCTCCCCATATTCTCTTTTGAGATACTATTGCCATACGCAGGATAACAGTATTGAAATACTGATAGAATCAGTGACTGTACAAGCTGAATATTTGCTGCCTCTGGCAACAACTTTCTAAATCGGTAAAGTACCCTTAATCTACCAACTGCACTTTGAATATTCAGGCTAATATGGTCAGAAAAAGGAGAGATCACGATCTACTGTGACACCTAGAGTTTTGACCTTGTCACTTGTCATGAGTGCCTCCCCATTTAAAGTAATTGCCAAGGATCTCTCGTTAAGGGACTGTACAAGTTGTTGTGGCGCTTTGTGGACTGCACTACAATTCTTAACGTTTCATTTTAGATAATTTTTGGCAGACCAACAGGATATAATCTGTAGGTCATCATTGATGTAGCCGATTGCAAAGTCGAACCGTCTTTGGGCAGTAAGCTAACTGCAGCTGACAATCATCAGCGTACATGTGGACCGTACAATGTTGCACACATCTTGGTAAGTCAGATGTGTAAAGGTTAAACAATACAGGCCGAAGGCAGCTACCCTGAGGTACACCAAGATCCTTTATAAGCAAACCCAGATGTCTCACTTCCCACTCTGGTGACCTGCGCTCTGAGAAATAATTACGACCTAAACCAATTTACTGCATCTCTGCCGATCCCGTAGTAGTGCATCCTTGCAAGTAACAGTTCATGATTCAGAGAGTCAAAAGCTTGCGAATAGTCAAGCATGACAACAGTGCTATTTTTACCTTCATCTTTGGCTTTTATCAAATCATCAAACATATTCAGCAAAGCAGTGCATGTACCATGGTTCTTTCTAAACCCAGGCTGTAGTTTGGGTAAAATATTTTCTGAATTTAAGAAAGTCAACATCTGTTGTATGGCAGCTTTCTCTAATATCTTGGAAAAGGCAGGCAATATAGATGTTGGTCTTAATTGTTGCACACTTTTTGGATTCACAGTTTTAGGGAGTGGATGCACAATACTTTTCTTCCATCTCTCAGGAAATATCCCTTCTCTCAGTGATTCGTTCACTAGGTGTGTGATGGCTGTAATTGCAAATGGGCTAACAGATCTAATTATGTCAATGGAAATCTCATCGCTTCCAACTGCATTTGATTTAATTTCTTTCATCACTTCTATCACCTCGTTTTCTGAAACAGCTCTAAAATTGAAGGTGCTCTCAGATGTGTTGAAAGTATTGTTTCTGAAAAAACTTATATTGTCATCAGAGGCATTTGTATCATCACCCATTTTCTGAAAGTAGCTGTTTATCTCATCTGGGGTAATTTCAGTTGGTAAATCGTTGTTCTTGCTTTTCCCCAAAACATCGCACTGCTTGAAGCACGACCAGAAATCTTTTGGATTCTTGCTATTAGAAAGCTTATCTGAGAAATACTTTTCCTTCTCAATCCATATCAACCTATTTAAATCATTTCTTACAGTTTTGTATGTTTGCCATTCACCATTGCCCATGGTCTTCCAGTATTTATTCCTAAGCTTATATTTAATCTTAGTTAGTCTTTTTATCTCATTTGATCTCAATTAGTCTACATTAAACGTGCTTTTAAATTTATAAAAAACATAATATAACTAATCACGTAAAAAATTCATCAATAACCAAATAAAAATGTATGCTTATGTTAAAAATGCGAACTTTTTAGAAGATTTTAGGATGTATATAATACCTCAAAGTAAAACTGAGACATCGGAGAGCTTATTACTTACTTATTATGTCAGCGTCTTAGGTAAAAAAAGGCACATTGTGGGAGAATGTACATAGCTTTAATATCAAATACTTGCAATGAATTCCTTATAAAAGCTTCAATGCTTGAAAATGAGTATAATGATTTAATGTTAAAATACGGCAAGATAGTTAAGGTATTACATCCTGTTGGATTGTTAGCGCATAACCTTAACTATTAAATATGCAGATTAAAGTTTATTAATACATTTACATAATTCAATGAAACACTTAAAGGATCCTTTGATTTATTTCCAACAAATCAAGAAAACAGGCAGTTTATTTATATACACAAGATCCGTGCACACGAACCACAGGTGGTGGACTGAGTATACGGGGCGAGTAACGCAACTGTTGATTTACAAAATATAACATTTTTATTTTTATGAGTATTTCATAGAACGAAGTCAACAATAAAATATCCTTATTGTCTAAACCAGTGACAAGAGTCTATCATTATTGAAAATCTATTTGATGATATTAATTCCTTGGTTGTAATAATAATGTTCAAAGTGAATTACTATTATTTAAATAAGTTTAAATAAGTTTATATGTCCAGTACCTTGATTGCTAGATTACTAAATGTTCAAATGATAAACAGTAAATATAACACATTTAAATCAATTGGAGATTTTCTAAGCGACTAAATGTATTTGGGCTGTATCGCCAAAAGAGTTGGATATTTGGGGTGGTTAATTATATATAAAAACGGTTTAACTGCAGATTTTCGTTATTAAAAAACCATAAAAGGTTTGGAATTTCAAAACTCTTATTAAGCATAACTTAAAAAAGATTTCCCTTAGTTTTTCTTATAGAAATGTGTATTACATGTTAAAATACAGTTAGGTATTGAAAAATATTATCATTGCGTTTTATATATATATATATATATATATATAAAACGCAATGTATATATATATATATACAGTTAATATTTTTAGAAAATCAAATAAATGTGAACTTACTGAAAAATAATCAAAATTTAAATGTACCGAATTCTTTTGACACCCTTTTTTCTTAATCTGAAGAAATTACAGAACACAAAGTGTGGTGTTGGCTTGTGACACGGAAAAACCTATCCTCTAGAATTCAAATAAAAAAAAATTTATATCATTTTAAAAACTTGATTTCTATATACTTATCCAATATATTGTTGACGGATACTGATAAGCAGTTTTCCATGTTAGTCTGTGTACACTCATTGCACGGGCGAGCGTTTACGGTATCTCGATTGCTTAGTAAGGTAATTAGAGTTTTTTTTTTGTTTTATGTAGCATTTTTATAGTTTTCAACACACACGCTAATACATTTCATGAGTTACAATTTGAGTGAATTTTCTTAAAAAATGCCGTTTTTCTAATTCATAAAAAACTGTGATGATATTTTTCATTTACATTTATATTCCATTGTAACCTACGATTGAAATTAGGGAAACTTAGATATTAATAGAACATACTTAAATACATATAGGTACAATAATACATTAACATAAGCTAACATTGCGTTGGGGTATTATATAAGGAATCCACAGAGAAGTCAATACATTATCTTATAACAGTCATAAGGTGAAGATTTAACATTGTATTAGCACTTAAATCTGCTCTTTCTTTTGAAGGGATAGAGGAATTTCCCGTAAGACAGGAAACAATCTTTGCTACAGTTTTTTGTGGAAGTCCAAGTGGGAGAGGATAAAGGGTTAAAAAATTTAATTTTCCATCGATCATATTTACAGTAGCTAGACACACATGTCCAATGTAATGTAATTTTAATTCAAGTAATCAATCCATCCAGCTTGGGTAATGATAACCTCAAAGGTTTTACTCTTAAAATATAAAGTAATAAGTGTCTTTAACAATATTGTACAACTATTTTACTATTTAAGATTGCCCTCTATAATTTTGCTATTCTTTAAATCCTCAAAATTTATTTAAATAGGTCCGATTTTTTTAACAAATTTTAACATTTCATAGTTTATTAAATGTTCATGTACTTAATTTAATTAATAATCTATAATAATATACATTCAACCTAGAAGACTCATTATTAGTAGAAACAGTTGCCAAACCCTATCCGATTTCGACTGCAGCAGTTTTTCAAAATTTCAAAGTAAAAACCTCAATGAAATCCTGCTAGTAAAGTTCAACACCCTTGTCCAGAATGCCAAAAATACAAAGCTCTTTACTATGACAGAGTAGTAAAATTGGAAGAGGTATTTCAGATATTTTATCCTGTTCTTTACATAATTTATAAAGCAAATCATCATAATTTATAAAGCAAATACATCTAAAATTCAGAGTCTTCGGATATATTTTTACTCATGACGTAAATCCTGTGATCTGGAAACACGTGTGCGAAGAAAACTATTTATGTTAAATGGCTTAATGTAGTCGTCCACATTAAGATTTAATAGGGGATTATAAATGGTGCTACCCTTAAGGAAGACTCTAGTCCCCCTGTTCTCAAAATAGTTGTTGTTACCATTCTAAGCATTATGATGGATTCAGGGAAAAACATGTAGAATATTTTTATCTGCGTAATTCAATTAATCCATCCATATACACATTTTAGTTTGAAAAATTGAGGGTCTTGAAAAGAAGGAGAGCTCACTAATGCAGGGATCTCAACACACTATTTTCCGTGAAATTAAACACCAGTTCTTTTGTAAACATAATTGAGTGCTAGGGTTGTAATTTACCTGAAGAAGAGATTAAATTGCAGATGTACTGTTACTGATTTTCTATATTACTTAAAGTTCAGAAAGCCGTGCATGCCTTTTCTCAAAAGTAAGCAACTGTAGATCCTCCTAAGACTCTAGATATTAAAAATATTTTTATACCCTATGTAAAAGTGTGTTTTGACCAATGGCCGAGACACACACATGCAGTCTACCGCAATGTGAGACAAAGGACAGTGGTTCATAACGGCCTGCTCTAGCAGGCTGTAGTAAATGTTTTTAACATATTGCCAAATAAAAATCCTCAAAGTTCAACACATTTAAAAGTATTTTGAATCCCTGTTTAATGTCATACGCATTTTATAATTTAGCCAAGTTTTTAGGAATTAAAGTGGGCGTAATTGGCTATGAATAAATAGAAAAAAAATGTCTGTGTGAGAGTATATTCAAAATGATGTTTAATATACTATTGTATTATTTCAGAAATTAATATATCACAATTAACTACCATTGACAATGGTGGTGAAGGAACGAAACGCATTTGTAATAAATTAGATATAGCTTATAATGCAGAAATTGCATTCAGAGAACTGCTATATTTCTAGAGGTTTTGGATCTCTCTAGACGACCCGTGACTCCAGGAGCCAAGTCTGCGAAAGTGCCAGAATTTAGACGCTGCACTAAGTGGAAGAGAAAATTGTAAAAGAAGACAAAGATTCACTTGAAAAGCTATACGTTCAAATATCTAAAAACATATAAAAATGTAATTGTTTTTACTCGTGCTATGTACATTTTAAATTTAGATAATTCAACTTTCGGTGGAATGTTAAGCTAAATCGAATAAATAATTGAACTAACAATAAAACTACCATGTGATGAAATTAATAGCTAAATTTATTACTTAGTTTATGTTGAAATAATATTTTTTTAAGTCTATAAAAATATTAAACTATTTTTAAAACATATTTGTTATTTAATATTATGCGATAATTTATTTTAGTACTTTTGTAAATTTGAAAATATTCCTGGTTTGATATTAGGCGTATTTTATTGTATATGTGGATTTTCATTGTTGTTCTCGATATTTGTGGATTAGTGGCAACTATAATTTAAATAATCTTTATATTTTGATTTTTATTATTAATTATATTTTATGGTTTTATTTCTTCCGTAAATCTAATTTTTTAGGTTATGTTACTGGTATTTATAAACCAATATAACATTAACATAATTATTTGCTGTCATTTGAGGAAAATTTTAAACAAGTTCGCCCTGAATGCTTTGCGTTACGGGATTGACACTTTCACAAACTCAGTTTATACCAGCTTTTCTATAAAACGTCTCAATATAATTTCATAACTACAGTAATCTTTCTAGTCCAAGAAATAAGTTCAGCAAAGATTAATATAAGTTTTGAAAATCCATATCTTAAATTTTACTCAAGCAATTCCTGTCCGTGATTATTAGTTGATAAATTTAGCATGTACATTAGTTTGGTTAACGAGAGATGATGAAGGTGGAAACTGTGATATTTGAACAATAAAAGTAACTCATCTGCAATTCTTGATCCTGGTCCTGGTCATGGTTGTCCTCTTTGGTAATGATTACACTCTGCTCTGCAACTTTCAGGCTTGACCAAACTAATATATACAAAAAAGTAAAACAAGTAAGTCTTTCCTATATTGTTTCCCTAGATTTACATGAGTTTGATATCGATTGTTGAGTATTATTCACAAGCTTTCTAATTTGTATCTTTTACCTTCAGTTGTGGTTTAACCTCAAGTGAAATTTAACGAAATGCATGTCATTGGCCAGGTTTTATGGGTCTGGTAATTGTGAGTATTGGACACTCTCTTCCAAGTTTAAGCTATGTAAAATCCCAGGCTTTTATAAAACCATAAGATCTGTACAATGCTTACCTCTCCTCCAATATCTCTTCAATACGCCTAAGAAAACAAAAGATCCTAACTAATTACCTTTATCACTGACTCACAATACATAATAAGGAAATTAAAGGTTCAATTATATAGCGGGTTTTTGGATGTATTAATAATGTCATTCAATTCACAATGGTAACAAAGATGCTTACTAAAGTAATTATGTGCTCTCACATTTTAATATTTCTGCTGATAAATCTTTCACTACGATAGTTCATTTTAGTTTGACGTAAAATGGAAATAAAATAATTATTAGTTACAGTGAAATGTAAAATTCGTAAAGTGATTAGGAAATATAAACATTTCTCTTAATTTACCACTTCAATAGATTATATGTTATATCTTGTACTGCGAGAGATAACTCTGGTGTTAAACTCAATAACTACGTGAAGACCTCGAACATTATACACCATATGTCTATCAAAACTTGTCAACACAGTTTTAGACAATTATTAAATATAATAAATAATCATACTTTACTTACAAGTTTAATTGTCATCCTGCAATCACAAAACTTTTTCAAGGCAAGGTCTATATTTATGTTACTTAAAATTGCCAAAAAAATTTCTGACAGACATATTTTAGGAAATAAATCTACCCTTACATTTAAAATTCACATCTAATTTGTGATATGAAATATGTAGTGTTAATGTGGCCAGATCTCATCATTGTTACTTCAGCTGACTTAACCGTTACTGTGTGGTGGAAAATCTGTTTACATATAAAACAATGGATCAGCAAAATAGTAATAGATTTAATATTTTCAAAGTATTGATTGATAATAGTGATGACATAGATGAAGACAAGAACTATTCACCCTCAGAATGTTCTGAGAGTTCAGACTCAGAAAATCAAAGGAGATTAAAAATCAAGAAAAACAAGAGCCCCCATAAAGTTTACATGAATAAAGGGACTACTGACCGATCAAACATCCACCTCGACTTTTAGGGTTGATCCTTCTGAAAAAGAGGCCTGGATTGCGGCTCCTGCTGCCCCAGCGACCTCCCACAGCCTGATGGAGACCTCCGATGGCCCATTGGAGACCATCCACGGTCTGCCGACTCCAACTCGACCCAGCAATGCCGTGCCACTCGGGACAGGAGAACAGGGACCAGGTGAAGTCGGGATTAACCCCCGAGAGCTGCCAGGGTGAAGCGACCAAGTGCCAGGGAAACCCACGCCAGTCGGAATCACAAAAATGCCTTTCCAAAGGCTACCTGACACCACCGGGGACTTCTGCTCCAGTTGCCCAGCTAATGGATCCAGCTACTTCTGAGGCCAACTCTGGAACTTCAGGCCGTCCCGCCGCGGGTCTGCGGAAACGACAAGCGGCTCCAGCTCCGACACTTCTGCCGAAAAGCCGACGGACAGACACCAACGCAGGCGAAGACATGGACGTCGAGCGAGGACCACGCATTCCTCCCGTCATCCTGGACGTCCCCAAAGGATTGGCCGGCCATGCTGTTACCATCAAACACCTGGTTGGGGGCGACCTGGAGGGAATCTGCACCGCTCGGACGCTACGGTTAAAGACGAGCACCGTGGCCCAATTTCGGCAACTACAAAGGTACTTACAGGAAAAGGAGCTGAAGTTCCACACTTTCGCCATTACCACTGAGCGCCTCCTCAAGGTGGTGGTCAAAGGTCTCCCAGCCACCCTATCGCCGGAAGAGGTCGTCGAGGCTTTCCAAGGAGATGGCTATGGCATCGTGGAGGCCAAGCTCCTGAAGACAAGACGTGGACAACCGACCAGCTTGTGGCTTATCACCCTACGTGGAGGTGATGGGCTCCGGCCTCCTACTGATGTGTACACCGCCCGGACAGGCTGGAGGTCAGGAAGTACACCAGGCCTAGTGGACCAATCCAGTGCCACCGATGCTAGTGGTTTGGGCATAGACTCCAGCCACTGTCACCGTGAGCTCCGCTGCGTACGATGCGGTGATAGTCATCCGTCCAGCCTCTGCTCGAAGGAAGCTTCAACCCCGGCAAGATGCTGCAATTGTGGAGAGGCACACTCTGCCAACTATCGTGGGTGTGTCACCTTCAAAAACGAGAAGCAGCTCTCGTATGCTGCCGTTGCCAGGAGGGTTCAGAGGCCTGTACCTTCCAGGATTGAGCCTCCTAGCCCTCGAAAAGCTCCTGCTCCTGCTTCTCCTGTCACCGTAGATGACACCGCTGAGCCCTCAACTACAAACCGGGACGAAGACGAATTCGAGATGGTAAGGCGTCGCCGTCATCGCCCAGCTCGGAAGCCGGAAAATCGGGGGGCTCGTTCTCGTTCAACCCGGAAGACCTCAACCTCCGAGACACGTCAACCCCCTGCCTCTCTTCAACTAGAGAACCCAACAATCGAACACACTCCTGCCCGTGCCAGACCAACACTACCCAGGCCCACACCGAGATCTCGTGCTGAGCCACCTAAGCCTTTTTCCAGCTCTGAACTACAAGCTCAGCCGCCCACACAATACATCACGCCGGCTTCTCACCCAGCTTCCCCCCTGCCTCAGGATCTCAAGGTAAGACTAAATCAGATTCTTTCTCAGCTGACCAACATAGTGGCGTTGATGTCACGCCTCATGGACATGTTGTCGGCCACCGTATATGGGTAAGCTGAGAGTGGTCAGCTGGAACGCCGACGGGCTGGCAAACAAGCGGCTGGAACTCGGTCAGCTACTAACTGAAATGGATACAGACGTCGTTCTTCTACAGGAAACTCACTTCAGGGCGACAGATCGCTTCAATATACCCAATTACCAGATATAACGCACCGACAGGTAGCTGCAGAACAACCGACCCGGCGGAGTCTCGGCGATCATGGTGCATCGGCGAGTGACCAATCGTCTCCTGGCAGCAGTCCCTGCCCCGGGAGGTGAGATCACCCGGTTTGCCATCCACTACAGCGGAGCCGAACTGGTGATCGCCTCCGTCTACAATCCACCTATAAACACTCTGCAAACTCGCTGCCTTGATGCCCTGCTGCGTCCTGGTTCCCCTGCACTTGTTGCTTGGGACCTCAATGCAAAGCGTCTTGACTGGGAATGCCGGAACACCAACTCCAACGGCAGAAGTCTCTACCGTCTCCTGGACAACCGACTCCATATCCAACTACTGACACCTGAGGAGCCGACGCACTATAACCACAATGTACGGCACCTCCCGGACATACTGGACATCGGTCTAGCTGGCTCGCTGTACACGACTTGACTTCCATCCTTTTAGAAGCTATGACTGCCTCGTCATCTCCTCTCTCCCGGACTGACATCACTCCACCTCTAGCCGAGGAGTTGAGAGAGGAGATTCTCCTTCGTTCCAGATTGCGAAGGGAGTATCAGCAGTCCCGATGTCCCCACGCCAAGCAGACCTTCGACCGCCAGGCCAGGAAGTGCTCTCGTCTCCTGGCTGAACACACAGCGGCTGCGTGGGATGACTTTGTGGAACATCAAGCTGACGGTGGTGACGGCGGCGTCTGGAAAATCTCCAGGGCACTTTGAGGGGAGAAGAAGACCAACCAGCTACTTCATGGACAACTTGGTATTGTCTACTCCCCTGGAGATCGAGCAGAGTACTTCGCCGACACCATGGAAGACCAATTCTCTCCACACGCGGATGTATACGACGAGGACACGTGCGAAATGATTAAAAATTTCCTGGATTAATACCAAGCTGACGAAGACGACCTACTGCCCACTGTGACTACACTTGAAGTGCAAGACCACATTCGCCACCTTCACCCAAAGAAGGCCCCTGGCCTGGACTCCTTAGGAACTCCAGCATTGAAGAACCTGCCGGTTTGGGTGATCGTCACGATCACCTGCATCTTCAACTCTGCCTACGCCTGGCTCACTTCCCGACCACCTTGAAGGATACCATGGATACCAGGTGAGTGTTGGTAGACCTGATCCTACCCTACAAACACTATTTTACGTTCGCTCCCTGGTTAAATTTAGATTTTGTGTGATTTTAAGCCATAACGAATATTTTTAACTCCGGAAATTGTTTGTTTTATTTACATAGTTATGACCTCACAGTAAACAGGACATTTTATTTTGTTTCCGTAAGTAAATACTAGCTGTACATCTAACCACCAGACTAACAAGGTTAGACGTGCATACAGCAATACAATCCACGTTTGACGTAACCAGGAGCGACGCGACTAAACATAGATTATCATCTCACTATTACTACACGTCCACTTGGTCAAGACGGTAGTGTCACAGTCTCGCATTAGAGAGTTCGCTGGTTCAAGTCTTCGACTAAGTAGAAACTTTTTGCACAAGATTTTATCATCATATTTATTTCTTGTTACTATTTTTTAATATTTATATATATATATATATATATATATATATATATATATAAAACTGTAATTAATTTTAATTTATTTAACACTTTTAACCGTATTCAATAGGTTGTTATACAATTTTATTACAATCGTTCTTGTTAAATTAAATATATGTTATTATTGTTAAAAATACTTGTTAGCTTTATATTTTGAACTCTTGTTATTTGTTAAAAAAAAATTATATTTATTCGTTGTTTGTTTTTAATATTTTACTGAATTTTAAACCATATATTTATTTTATTCTATTTTATATATTCATATCCTTAATTTATTATGAACATGTCGTTTAATGTTAAAAAGACGAAGACTGGAAAGCCGTGCATTCTTTTTAACGATGTTAAATATACTGTAGGCAGCAACGGATTCTTAAAAATGGTGAAGTGTCTTGGCGCTGTCTAGGGAAAAGCTGTGGCGCGTCTATTAAAACTGATGCGGGTATGACAAAAGTTATTACTTATAACCAAAAACATAGTGGCGAACATCCTGTCACGATGCGTACCCTCCTATCACCACTGCTGAAGTCTCAGTCTGCGACCCCCGCGCTACCTGCGGTGCCTTCTACGCCGGTTACACCACCTGTACTGGATTGCTGTAGAACGCCCGTCTGCTCCACACCCGCCTTAGATCTCTCACTGTCTGACGATCCGCCTGGTTCAACAGAACAAAGAGATATAAACAACATAATATCTGAAGATCCGGTAGCGGAGATTTCCCGACTCAGAAAATTGATCGAGCGCCTTCAGAGTGAATACCAAAAGCTGCTAAACCACACAATAGAATCGTACACTCGTTTGCTTGAGTTCCCGGACCAGATCTTTCAAGTGAACGAATCTCGCGTCGACCAGAGCGCCCGCGCTTCCGCGACGGTGGACTGCGGTGTCCAGTGCGAACCGTCACCCACTGCTGCGGACTTCGGTGCGCAGTGCGACCTATCGGAACAGTCTGTCAAGTGTGCGCGATGTGCCGGAAACACTGAGATTATTCGCTGCATGAAAACGACCATAGAAGTTCTAGAAGCAGAAAACCAGTGCTTAATACATCAGCAAACTTCGTGCAAGGTTTCAAGTTTTAAATCTGAAGAGAAATGGGCCAAAGTTAAAATTAAAAATAAAAACAACAAAAGTAATAAACAATCGTTAACAATACCTATACATAATAAATTCCAAATTCTATCACATGAAAAACAAATACCACCGAATCGCCAATCCAACAAAACATCTCAAAATGTAAAAACAGATAAGAAAAAAAACAAATCTCACCATTAACAGGCAACCTTCTCTAAATCATAGCACTCATTTTACTCATAAATCAATAATTATCAGAGGTGACAGCCACACCCGTCACATCGCTGGACTGGTGAGTGACTTGACCGCCCCTGGAACCTCAGTTGATGGCGTGGTGTGTCTGCCAGGCGCAAAGTTGCTTGACGTTATAAACTCGGACCAAACATCCCCTCGACCCGGAACGCGCTGTGAGGTGTTGATCGCTGGCACCAATGACCTGGCAGTGGGCAAGCAGCAAAATATCTACCGTCACCTAGAGACATACATCACGTCCCGATCAAAAGACACCGAGATCGTTCTAACCACCCTTCCACGCCGTCACGATCTGAAACCAAACCACCCTATCCACGATGAGACCGTGCTTGTGAATGCCTACATTGAAGAACTGGCAATCCGACACAACATCCGTGTCAAAAACTTCTATGACATCGGCCGTAGGTATTTCACGAGACACGGTCAGCATCTTTCAATGCGGGGCAAGAAACTACTGGCGAGGATGATGTGGGCGGCCTCGTACTCCCGGGTTCTGCCGGTGCAAGACTTGAGACGCGTTCTCCACCACCACTCCTAGTGACTGCCCCAGCAGTGGCCGTCTCTCCCCCCATCTTGCCGACGTCTGCTGCTACCCACAAGGAATTCTGTTTTGCCCCTCGGCGGTCATCTGGTCTCCAGCTACTCACGTACGCGGAGGTGATCAGAGTACCTTCTACACCGGGAGGTCCGGGAAAGCCTGCGCCTCCACAAACACAACTGCATGATGCAAACATTTCACAGCAAACTGTTTTTTAGGGACTCCACTTGCCAACAACAGACTAAATTGACAGACACCTCTCCATCAAAACAAACAACCACTTCAAAATTTCTTAATCAAAACAATTCAGTCCGACTGCTTCACCAAAACGCCCAATCAGCGAGAAACAAACTGGAGGAACTGCAACTCATTTGTGAGGACGAAAAAACAGATATCCTCGTTGTGACCGAAAACGGTTTCACCGACAGAAACATTGCCCTCTGCAAAATTCCAAATTTCACTTTGGCCAACGCATTCTGTAGACAACTCTCCAAAGGAGGGGGTTTCGCCATTTTTATGAAGGAAAATTTTAAGTTCAACCTTTTTCCAGTCAAGGAAACCGTGGAAAAAGATTTTGAAGCAGTTTGGAGTCAAAATGTACACAAAAAAGTCAAAATAAGTCGTCGTTGGTGTTTATAGGTCTCCCAACGGGAACGAAGATGTTTTCATGTCAAAATTTGAAGCATTGCTGACAGAATTGACTACCCAGCAACTGAACTTCGTTCTGATGGGTGATTTTAACATCGATGCGATGAACCAAACTCATCCGTCGACTAAACGCTTTGTCGCTATGCTACAATGCTTTGGTTGGAGTTGCTGGTCAAAAATCCAACGAGAGTGACGCCAACAACACAATCTGCTATCAACAATGTAATTTAAAATCTCCCAAATGTCGAAGTGTCCGTGATCAACACAGCAATCGCGGATCATTATGGCCAAGAGGCTATAATTAACAGGACAACAAATCGAGAGGGAGCCCAAAATTAACAAAACAATTAGAGACATAAGGCCTAGCAACATTGCTCTCCTAAACGCCTCTCTTTTTAAAGAACAATGGCATTTTCTAAATTCAAGCCAAACTGTAGAACAGCAGTTCCAGGCATTCAATAATTGCCTAAATTTCCATCTAAGTCTTTGCTGTCCTACAAAAACAATTAAAATATGTCAAAAAAAGACAAGAAATACTTGGATCATGAAAGGAATATTGGTTTCAAGAGATAAACTAAAATTCCTTTCAAAAATTTATAGATCAGATTCAAATAAAAATTTTATAATTTATTACCGAAACTACAAAAGAATTTACCGAAAAGTGATCCAAGCCGCGAAATCATATGATGTCTCACAAAAAATTCTTTCTTCTAAAAATGTTTCTATAACTGTTTGGGACATTATTAACAATAAAAATAAAGCTCACAAACAGATCAAAATTAAAATTGGAGATACCTTGGTGCAGGATGAAGCTGAGATCGCCCACGAGTTTAATAGATTTTTGCGTCTGTTGCTTGTGGGCGAGGTCCTCGACCGTCAGGGCCCCAGGTTACTCACACGCGAAGACGTAGTCCAGTAGAATCAATGATACTGGCACCTGTACTTGAGGAAGAGTTGGAAAGAAAATATTCAGCAGCTCCCGGCCAAAAAATCAACCGATCTAAATTTATTGTCCATGTGGATTTTGAAAAAATGTGCCAAGCATATTGTGAGCCCTCTGACTCAATTGGTAAATCTGTCTTTTCAAACAGGAGTTTTCCCCTCCCTCCTGAAAAATGCTAAAGTACACCCCATTTTCAAAAAAAGATGACCCATGCTCCCTTAACAATTATCGGCCTGTCTCTATTTTGCCAACTGTGAGCAAGATTTTTGAAAAACTATTTTTGACAAGAATGCTTTGTTTTTTTAGCAAACACAACCAGCTCTCTGAAGACCAATTTGGCTTCAGAACGGGAAAATCGACGGTAGACGCTGTGGTGAGTCTGGTCGAAATGGTTGTTGAGGGGTTAGAGTGTCGGAATCCCACCATAAGTGTGTTTCTCTACTTATCCAAAGCATTCGACTGTGTTGACCATAATACACTTCTTGACAAACTTGAATCTCATGGCATTCGAGGTGTGCCCCTGCTATGGATTAAATCATTTCTAAGCCGTAGAACACAGACTGTCCAAATTACAAATCACCTTTCAAGTCCATTGGATTTGAGATATGGAGTTCCCCAAGGCTCCATCCTCAGTCCAATCCTTTTTCTGGTCTATGTCAATGACATCGAGTCATCACTTCTGTACGGGAATCTGTGCAGTATGCTGATGACACGACTCTCTGTTTTAACGAAAAATCAAAAGAAGTTTTGGAACAAAAAGCTTTTGTTGACCTTAACAACTGCGTCCAACACTTTCATAGCCTCAACCTGACAACAAATTCCACAAAAATAAATATAATTATCTGAATTTCGACCTGCGGTCAATGGACGTTGGGTGTGGACCTTCCGTCATGCTGGGAGACTCCACATTAGAAGAAGTTTACTCCTCCAAATTCCTTGGTATATACCTTGATCGAGGTTTGACATGGAATGTTCACATTGATTCAGTTTGTTCAAAATTAGCATCTGGCGTTTATGTTTTAAGATCTTTAGCCAAATACTGCCTAAGTCAGGTGCTGATGGCGGCGTATTACGGCCTGATTTACCCACACCTTTCCTACGGAGTGATTTTGTGGGGAGCTTGTTCAAACAATCAAATTTCGAGAGTTTTCAGGCTTCAAAAGAAAGCGATCAAAACAATCGCCAACATGAACTTAAGAGAGTCGTGCAGACCTGCTTTCAAAAAATTGCAGCTGTTGACTCTGCCATGTCTCTATATCTTGGAGGCAGTTTTATTCTGTAAGTCAAAATGTGCCCTGACTAGGGGCCGTGACGTGCATGAATATGAAACGAGAGGCAGAGACAACTTCCGTTCTGGGCGACACAGAACGGTGGTTTATGAACACCTGCCCTCGCAGGCAGGTGTCCGTTTCATCAACAGTTTGCCTGATTCCATGAAAAACGTACAAACGCCCAAGGCGCTAAAAACTCGTCTAAAGCGCTTTTTAGCATCTAAAGCATTGTATAGCGTCGACGAGTTTTTTTAATTATAGTTGGGAGACCTCCAATCTAGAAGACTGTCACTGGCGTTGGAGGTGGAGAGAATTGGCGAGTAAGTGGTATGGATGAATGTAACGATTGTATGTCTGAATGTGGTGTTGTGAACGAATGTAAAAATTTTAGATTTATTCGGTATGACCTTTGCCACATAATTGTATTATTATCAACGTCAATAAAAAACTTGACTTTGACTTTGACTTTGACCAAGGTGATCATGATACCCAACCCCGGCAATGACCCTCTTTTCCCGGCGAACCACAGGCCGATCTCCCTCCTGCCTGTGCTCTCCAAGATTCTAGAGAAGATCGTCTTGGCGAGATTCCCTGAGGAGCTCTTCACGTCTATCAGGACAGAACAATTTGGCTTCTGCTCCGGCCACTCCACCACCCTTTACTTTCGCAGAGTCCTGAACAACATCACCGGAGCTATAGGAAGGAAACATTACTCCACTTCGGTCCTGATAGACGTGATCAAAGCCTTCGACAAGGTGTGGCACAAGGGACTGCTCTTCAAGCTGTCATCGTCTCCATTGCCTGGCAGGACTTTCGGGCTGCTCCGCAGCTATCTTCACCTTCTCCGTCAGCGTTGCACGATCCACCTCCACGACCCGCCCAGTGACATCTGGTGTGCCACAGGAATCAGTCCTCGGCCCGATCCTGTACCTGTGGTACACAAACGACTTTCCGGTCGCTCCGAGAGTGCAGCTTCGTAGAAGGCCTGACATCGAGCCTTGAGGAAGCTGCAGAGTCCTCACCGTGGGATCATATCCGTGAGCTTCGAGCCCAGGACGTCCCCCAACTGCGTCTTCCCATGGATGACTGATGACATCGACTACAACTTGGACTGCACCACGACACTTCACCCCACTGACAGGTAGCGAAAGCTACTAGGGCTTTGATTCTCGAGACACAAGGCAAAAGCCTAACCGGCAGAGGCCTTGAAAGATGTGGGGGATCCACCCCCCCACAGTCATAGCGACTTGACTTGAAATTGTTAATGTGGAAGCGAAGTTTGAAGAATTATATTCTGATTAAATTCTTTCTGTACTTTTTTTATACAGACAGAATTCAAAACAGCTCAAAGGACAAGTATGAACATAAAAATTATTAACTCAATTCTTTGGTTAAGGATAATGTGTACGAAACAAGAAGATTTTACTACCCTATTAGAGCTTGTATTATTTAATCACCGCTACAAAAGCTAAGAACAATAGCACGTGTAGAATTATGAAAGAAATTATGTATTAACTTTTTCTCCATAGAGAAGAGCAAGTTCTATGACGGTGCATGTCCATACCTATTGCATTATTGATACCTATTAGGGGCTACTAAGTAGGCTCAAACCATTTATAATATGTCTGCTGGGGGAAGTAAAAATGTCTGCAAGATATCTCAACATTGTAATGAGCAACAGGCATTAAATTTTGCGTGAAATTTCAGCGAAGCCTGTTACGTGACACGTGTTGTGGCATAATCCTACCTTCATGTAAGTCCTTGTGGAATAATACTTGTTCAATGACTGGATGTTCTATGAGAATATCAAAACTGAGAACTGTTCTTGTTAGAGACAGGTTTATGTGAGTTGCCCCTTTTATAAAATACATTTTCAATACAATTTATATTTTGATTAAACCTTATTGTTAAGGATACGTATCCCCGAAATATAAGAATAGTGTACTAGAATCAGTTTAAAATATTTAATTTGCAATAAGGAAAATCAAAATATCAGGTTTTTAATCTAAATACCACTGTTTTCCCCTTATAAAATATGTTTAATTTCGCCTAAATTTACACCTAAATATTTCTTTAAAAACTAAACATCTTAATAATTGAACTAAAGTACTTTATAAACCAATAAAATATTAATAGTTGTGGTTGATTCTATGTAAGTTAATAACTAGAACACTAAAGACCATATTAATCTCGGAAGTGACCATGTATATTCTTAAAAGGCTACATTAACAGTTTTCAACTCAAGGTCAGTGCTTATACTACTAGAAATTGCCAGAAGATGTCTGATAGATATAATTTAGGAAATAATACTAAAATGAAACTGTAAAAACTTTAGCAAATATTATGTATTCACAATACGAAGTAAGGCTGAGAAGTTCAAGATTTTGTGTATTAAATTTGGATTCGATTCTTTCTGTACACGATGAAAAAAAAAAACGGAATGAAAAACAGCTCAAAACACAAGTATTGAAATAAAAATTATAAATGCAATTCATTGGCTAAGGAAAATACCTACGAAACAAAAAATCGTAAAATTAAAACATATATAAAGATAACATCTTTTTTACACCATTAAACATTACTGTTCCAGTGTTTTTTGTTGTGATTAATTATGATGAAAACTGCTTTGGGTAGCTAGAGATGCTATGATTAAAAACTTGGAACTCTAAATAATAACAGTAATTCATCTATGATAGTCTTGGTCCTCGTTTTAGCCTTCCGAACTTATTCTAGCTGATGTATTACGTACTGCATGCATGAATTCTGAACACAAAAGCTTTTGAATTATCTAAAGTAATTTATCTGTCCTTTGATGTTTTCATGGATATTAAGTAGTTTTTGTACGTACGTTTCACGTGTTTACCTAAATTTCTTCTTACCAATATTGCTTAGCAAATATGTATTCACAATACGAAGTAAGGCTGAGAAGTTCAAGATTTTGTGTATTAAATTTGGATTCGATTCTTTCTGTACACGATGAAAAAAGACGGAATGAAAAACAGCTCAAAACACAAGTATTGAAATAAAAATTATAAATGCAATTCATTGGTTAAGGAAAATACCTACGAAACAAAAAAATCGTGAAATTAAAACATATACAAAGATAACATCTTTTTACACCATTAACATTACTGTTCCAGTGTTTTTTGCTGTGATTAATTATGATGAAAACTGCTTTGGGTAGCTAGAGATGCTATGATTAAAAACTTGGAACTCTAAATAATAACAGTAATTCATCTATGATAGTCTTGGTCCTCGTTTTAGCCTTCCGAACTTATTCTAGCTGATGTATTACGTACTGCATGCATGAATTCTGAACACAAAAGCTTTGAATTATCTAAAGTAATTTATCTGTCCTTTGATGTTTTCATGGATATTAACCCATTGGAGACTGAGATTTTAACGCTATTGTGACAACCCAGGACTGAGTTTTTTTTTGTTTAAAAAACGTTTAATAGTTTTTTTCAGTTATGGTGGTATAACTTACCTGTAAAAAGTTTTTGTTGTGGAATTCATGTGTGGTATATATTTACAAATAATTACAAATACATTTTTACTTTTTTTAGTATTTATTTACTGTATGAAAAATTTCAAAAACAGTTCTCCAAATGTAAAGGAACTTTACATTTTTTACATTGGTAAATTGTTTCTGATCGCCTTCCGTGATCATAACACACTTTACATCTTTTGGATGGTCTAGCTTTGTTTGTTGGAGGAATTTTTTCAATGAAATGTCCCCATTGTTTACATTGTAGCCTCATTGGTTGGTCTAGTGAAGGCCTCCCTCCTGTAGGCCTATCAGGAAGCTGAACTGTTGATAGTAACTGGTCAACAATGTTTAGCCTAAATTCTGAAAGATGAATTTTCTTTTTAGTGACCAAGTTGTGTACAATACTAGCATTACATAATGCAATATCAAAAAGGTAAAAAAAATATTTTTTTTGTACCCTTTGGCACTCCTACGCATTACTGGAAAGGAGGAAAGTTTTTGGTCCTGCTTGTCTACCCCACACATATACTTGTTGTAATCTACAACAACATTTGGTTTGAGGCTTACTACTGGATTTTGTTTTCTACTTTCTCGCTGAGAAGTTACTTCTTGGAAATCTGGTCTCTCGTGGTATGTTGAAAGCATTGTCACATCCTTCCTATCTTTCCATTTCAGACACAACATGTTATTACTTGAGCGAAATGTTATTTCTCCTTTCTTCAGTTTTTCTTTTTTTATTTCCTTGGGAAACATTTTTTCTATTGGCTCTCAATGTACCAATGCAATAAGTATCTCTGTTTAGGAGCTCCAAAAAAAAGGTTTGGCGATGAATACCAATTGTCCATAAACATAAGTCGACCTTCACCAACTAAGTCTTCTGTCATTGTCAAAACAACTTGTTCACTAACTAGCATTGTAGTGTCATTGGTAATTTCCTTCCCAGTGTATATCTTGAAATTGTAGCAGTACCCTGTTACAGAATCACATACCTTATAAATCTTAATTCCAAACCTAGCCCTTTTTTGAAGGGGTTGAATTGGATGTAGGCTAACCTTCCTCGGAAGGACATCAAACTTTCGTCAATACAACAAAACTTTCCAGGTTTGAATACCCTTTTGAATGATGTCAAAAGTAATTCAACAACTGGTCGGATTTTCCTTAGTTTGTCAGTTTGCAGAAGTGAGGATGAAAAGTGTAAGTATCTAGAAATAGATTTGAATCTGTCGCGTGACATAACCTCACTATAGATAGGACAATGAATTATTTGTCTGCGAGACCAATAGTCAGTTACTTTTTGTTTTGGGTTTTGTGACATCAAAACAACAAGGCTAAAGTAAGCCTTCATTTCATCCTTGGTTACATCAGTCCAATTATTATTAGGCCTAACATCACCTCCACCAAGAATTTTCTCCCTAGCATACTTGTTAGTTTCACTTACAACTTTATCCCAGAACTCATTGGTTAGAAATTGATTCAATACATCTAGCTCTGTACAATCAGCATTCAATTGCCTGGAAACAATTGGATTTATACCTGAATTTCCAGTAAAGTTGATTTGCCTTACTGTGTTTGTGTCATTTGTCCAGGTCCAAGTTTGGAGGTTTAGGCCTATTGTCATTGTCGTCGTCATCGTCATCACTACTATCACTTCGCCCGTCATTGTCACTGATTTCATCATTATCGTCATTGATATTCACAGTTTCGCCATCTAAATCACCACTATCACTATCACTTTCATTCAGTACATTATCCACATACGCAGATAACTCCGACGAACGGAGAAACACTTCATCGCGAGACGCCATGTTGCTCGACTGATCGCTGTTCTATTGCAAACAGTTACGGTATTCAGGTTTATGTTCGGTTTTTGCATTCAGTTTCTTGTATTCGGATGTTAGATACCGAATAATACGATTCAACTATCGATCGCTTGTTGGTGAACGGAATAACCATACAAATAACCGAGAATTATATCGATTGAACAAATCCCAAAATTCATGACGGACACTGTCCGTCATCCGTCTTTACGCGCTGTATACATGATGATGGGCAATATACGTCATCCGTCGCCAATGGGTTAAGTAGTTTTTGTTCGTACGTTTCACGTGTTTACCTAAATTTCTTCTTACCAATATTGTTTATTTACGTAAAAACAAGTACTTACATTAAAATGGGTTCTCTTTATATAAATGTCTACCCACACATACATTACATGTTGGTTTTTATGAAATTAATTTTGTTTAGTTTTTTTGTGTGAACTGGTAAACAAGCATTTATTAGGCAGTTGCTCAATATACTAACCAACTTAAAGGTTATTTAGTATGCATATATTATCCAACTTGATATCACCTTATTGTATATAGTGGTTTACACACATATGTGTTAATTAAGATATTTCAATTGGGTATTATATTGTTTTACTTACTGTAGCTAAAAAAATTAACATTACTTATTTTTGACATAAATTAGTACTTACTTTCAATATATTCTATGCGTTATCTAAGTAACTGATGAAAGAAGGTACAAGGATAATCCCCTTGAACATGAAATGGTGTGAAAAAAGTTGGATTAAATGCATACCTAAACCTAATTCTCATGACCAAGTTTAGCTAACATTTATTACATTTACAGAGGTAATAATATTCCATAAAGTTAGATAAACTAAACAATCAGCATTCATCCAGAGCAATAAAACAGCAAAATATTCTTTAAAAGCGTAGTTTTATACATCTTTAATGATGGTACAGGAAACAATCGAATCCGTCTCATTTCCTATTCAGTTCCTTGGAGACGAGTTGGATACTAAATGACAGATGTTACAGTCTGATACTGTTGTCATATAATATCGGCGCTACTACAACAAAGTGTTTTGTTCCTTTGGCATTTGTAAAAGGAAAGCTAAGAAGAAAGATTATAAATTCTCTTTTTATAAACGACAACCCTCTTCCAAACCTTTAAGAGCCGTCTATAAAACTTAAATTGGAGGTCAACGGCTTATGACTTCCGAACCACCACCAATGGCCGGGCAGGCTGACTGCTTGCACGGACAGGATCGATCAGTGGCCACCCATCCAAGCAGCAGTCACGCTCGACGTTGCTTGATATATGTTGTGAAATATTACAGTGCGTTTCGAGAATTTAAATCCACCCTCTTACTCAAGTGTTAAAATACTCTAACACTTATGGTCAAACTTGCAATGAAACTTAAAGTATAAAGTGCGGCAATGAACTTGCCTACTATTATACAACATTAGTGGCACAATATTATCAGGTATTATGAAGCTAATACTATTCATTATAACATAATATAGTAAACATTATGTTAACAAAATAGAAAAGATAGACTGTGCATTTAGGCTGAGTTAAATCATACTGGACTTACATATTATTATTTAAGATCAGAACTAAGAATGTGTACGCAGTTGTGATACTTAATCTAGCTAAGGGGATTAGCTGTTGTCTTGAAATTGATTTATTGCAACTTCAAGCTTCCCACACACTGGGCATCGTGTGTTCCCATTGAATTGCTTTTCCAAAAATACCCGTTCATTGGTAGTTTTTACACTGCAATGTAACAGCTAAAGTTAGTTTATAAGTATGTATGACGAAAAACGTATTTATAAAATTTCAAAGAATAAAATAGGTAACTCCTCAGCCAAAGAATTGTTATAAAAATATAAATATATACGCAATAAGTTTATATTTCTACTGCATTTATTCCAAGTATAATGTAACACGTTTTATATAAGTTTTATTTTGATATTATTATTTCACAATAGTGCGACTACTTAAAAATATATTCCTTTTTTAAATATACTAGTTTTTGAAATGATTCAAACAACTTCTGATAAGACCCTTTACTGCAACCTAGAGTTTCAATATCTTAACATTTTTTGATAATTAGATTGTTATTTAAATTAGCGCCTTTTAGAGTTTTAAACATTCGAAATTGGAGTTAAACGTTCTCAAACCGTCACATTCAATCTATTTGTAACCCAAATGTTAATTTTACAAAGAAGTTTCATGTAATAATCTTGTAAATAAATAATTAATTCCAAAAATGTTTAAAAATTACAAAGTACCTATTGTAGAAATTAAATCGTATTGCTCGAAACTTTACAGTGTAAAGTTTTTCTCGTGCGAATAAACATAAATGGATTAATAAAAAATGTTAAGAGACGTCCATGGGAAACATGGAATGTTATACGCACACCAAAAACTAATACGAAGTTATTTAAAACATTCACGAATAACATTGATTGTTCAATGAATAGCAATTCCTTCACTTCAGAATTGTATAAAATTGGTTAAAACTTTCTTAAGTGTTTTTTATGAATACAAATTTGGTATCTCTGTAAATGCTCGATATATTTTCAAATATTATTCAAATACCACAAAGATGTTGAGAAGCAACCTTACTGGTACAATGTCTGAAATACAATCTTCAATACTGTAAGTACCCCATGATTTCAATAATAGAACATAAGTAATATAGTTGGGTTCATTTTATTTCTTCCCATATTCGCTAAATATTATTTATCCTCATATCCGCTAAAAATTTATGAGAGCTTCCTGTTTACATGAAAAACCCCAAAGATGATGAGTTTTTAGAGACATTATATATAAAAAAGGAAACCAATGAGGAATTTTTTTAAGATTTTCTAATCTCATAATTATGCGTAGGAAGTACTTTATATTATTCAATGTAATAAATCATACTGATGCAGTTTATACAAATTAATAGACCAAATACTAGAACAAGAGTCAATTACTGTTGCCATAAATATAAACTTTTTGATAAATTTTCTTGATTGTGCCAACAAGGCAAACACAGCGTTTGGGTCGAAACTATAATTCACTCTAAACAGGGCTGATACATGTGTAAATCCAAGTAAATTGTTTGCGACACCTCGGGTAACGGTTACTTTCTTTATAATAATTTTGGGTTAATTATTAATAGTTAAGTTCAGTCTAATCAGTATTTTTCTGAAGTTATAGTAACACAAAATACAACATATGTGTACATGCATTGACTATTAAAAATATATGTAGACCTGTTTCAGTAATAAAAGTTTACTGGTGTAATAAGCACAGTAAGCGTTCTGCCTACATGAGCATCTTTATATTTTAATTGAGTGTATCTTTCTTACCACTGCACATATCATAGCAATAAACCTTTGTATTAATTACTAATTGTTGTTTCAAAATAGGAAACGATATATTTGCTGTTTCACCTTTAAGTGGGCATTTAAAATAATGTTTCACTTATTAATCACATGATCGCAATTGAAAAAAAACTGAACGATCTTGAACAACTTTTAGTAGTAATTATTCTTTCAATAGCTTTTTAGTAGTAAGATATTTAAATAGAGAATAAATGATGATGAACTGCAGTAAATGGGACATAGATAATTATGAACTACACAAACACGTGCAATCTTTGTATATAAAGCAGTGAAAATCAGACGTTCATTATCAACTACAGTCCCTGTTTTTGGGTAAGTTAATATAAGCTAACTAACCACTTTATTTTTAATAGTTGATACTGTAAACAGGGTGTACATTAATTACAACTACTAGTTTACCAGAAACTTGTTTTTGGAGGGCTTACATTAAAAATGGACATCCTTACAGAATGATAAATTCCTGTAAATGCTTATAAAGGGAAGTATATGGTTTTAGTGTTGAGGCGTTAGCCTAAAGTGCCTTAAACTATATGATTAATTAGATTTGTTAGCTTTATGCCTAAATTTGCAACTAATCACATAATTAAGTTGTTTAAAAATATTGTTTGAATAAATACAAGACTCAATTTAAAAATTATATATATATATATATATATATATATATATATATATATATATATATATATATATATATATATGTTATGTGTGTGTGTGTGTGTGTGTGTGTGTGTGTGTGTGTGTGTGTGTGTGTTTCAAACATCACTTAATAAGAAAAAGGTAAAAGCTTAATTTTTTCGATATATCTCGAACTGAGTGAATGCAAAAGTTAAAGTGAAGTTTTAGATATGTTACACATATAAAAATATGTTTCATGAATATCTAACAACATGACTATTTTCAATTTTGTATTAGTAGTTTCTAGATTAAACAATATTTCTGGTCTTGCATTTGTTGCATGATACTGGTCATCTGCTGCCATTCAACTTTTAAATTGGCACACCAGAGCTTCAGATAGTTCTGAAGCGTACATAAATACAGCTTTTAAAATTGGACCAAAATAATTGGTGTTAGAATAATATAAATTATACATATTGATTCCTTGTATATTTTTTAAGTTTATAGTAAAAATGTTAAAAGACATTTTAAAAAATGGCCCACTTATTTCACCTTTATTATTACAAAAGAAAGATTTTTCATAATTATTTAAAAGTTATTTATGGGGTGATATGAGAGCCTTAACAAGCTCAGTGCATTTTCCAGCTCCAACTTCTCCCATTTTGAAATTATTGACGTATATCTCTGTGTCGCAATGAAACCATGATGTGGTATATTGTGCTAGTCGTGAGCCTCATCAACCGCAGACCTGTTTCATCTGCTTTTACTCCAATTATGTTACTTACGACATACATCTGTCTGTTGCAGTGAAACCATGATGTGGTCTGTATTGCTATTCGTGACTCTCTGCATGGTCCTAATGGAGGTTATCCCATCCTCTCAACTACCAGCTGAGGATAATGAAATGTTCGCCTTCCAAAATGGACATTTAGGAGACGGGCCGCCTGGTAAAAGAGGTGTGAGTTTTGGTAGGTACTCAAATTAGTAATATTAATACACACTAAGTACTTTATAATATGATGGCATAATTTAAACAATAATATACCCAGTGCAGAGCTAAATATCTCCTTAAAAATGTCTTGTTAAAAGAACTGAGCAAAATTTTACGAAAGGTGCTGTTAGAGTATTAAATTTTCAGTTTTTGAGGATAATGATGTGTTCGCTTTTCCAGATGGGCAATCAGGAGACGGGCCACCTGGTAAAAGAGATGTGAGGTTTGGTAGGTATTAAAATTAGTAATATTAATACAAACTAAGTACTTTATAGTATGATAGCGTAATTTCAACAATGACATATACAGTGCAGAGCTAAATATCTCCTTAACAATTGTCTTGGTAACAGAAATGAACTAAATTTTACGAAAAGACGCCGTAAGAATATTAAATTTTCAGTTTCTGAGGATAATGATAATTATGTTCGCTTTTCCAGATGGGCAATCCGGAGACGGGCCACCTGGTAAAAGAGATGTGAGTTTTGGTAGGTACTCAAATTAGTAATATTACTACAGACTAAGTACTTTCTACAATTATAGCATAACTTATACTATAATATAAATAGTGCAGAGGCTTATATCTTCTTAAAATTTTACTTATAAACAGAACTGAACTAAATTTTGCGAAAAAAACGCTGTAAGAATATTAAAATTCCAGTTTCTGAGGATAATGATATGTTCGCTTTTCCAGATGGGCAATCCGGAGACGGGCCACCTGGTAAAAGAGATGTGAGTGATGGTAAGTATTCAAATTATTAGTATTAATACAGACTAAGTACTTTATAATACGATAGCATAATTTAAACCATAGTATAAACGGTGGAGAGCTTAATATCCCCGCAAAAATTGACTTGTTAACAGAAGTGAGCTAAACGTTACGAAGAGGCGCTATAAAATTCTTATATTACTTAGTCATAATTAGATACTAAATTGAAGTATATTTTTTGTAAAATTTTTTAGCACTTGTAAGTCTATAATTCTTAAGAGGGAATGGGAACCTAGTTTACGATTACGTGATTGTCGGATAAACCTCATTCCTCAAGGTAAACGCATTACACCTATTCAGCTACGGTTAGTGTATGTTACGTTAGGTTATAGGTAATAGTACGGGAGCTAGCAACGTTTCTAAAACAAGAATTTCAGGTCAGCTGAAATTTTGATATGCTGTCTTTCTTGCTCTTTCGGTTGGAGTCCGGGCTATCTGGCTGGCGGTAGTGGTTGCGTTTATTAATGCGCATCTTACCTGCACAGGTAAAAATCCTGGAGCGCTTCGGCAAATGGACAACATGGGCGTCAGTCTAAAGTCATATGTTTGTTTTGTGTTTGTGTTATTTGTGATGTTTATTTATTAATTTCGCAACAATCGCCAGTGGTAAAATGAAATGTGTTTCTGTAATTAAAAAAGCACTTCAAACTGTCTCTCTCCAACCACCTGTCTCATTTATTTCAGTAGGCAGTTCAATGTCACGGTACTTTAATTTATATTTTAAACGTATATTCAAAACTTCCTGGCACTTCTTCAGTTTATCAACCATGAAAAGAATGATTTTATCTTTATGTCCTTTACAGATACACATTTCATTTTACCACTGGCGATTGTAGCGAAATTAATAAATAAACATCACAAATAACACAAAAACAAAACAAACATGTGATTTTAGACTGACGCCATGTTGTCCATTTGCCGAAGCGCTCTAGGATTTTTACCTGTGCAGGTAAGATGCGCATTAATAAACGCAACCACTACCGCCAGCCAGATAGCCCGGACTCCAACCGAAAGAGCAAGAAAGACAGCATATCAAAATTTCAGCTGACCTGAAATTCTCTCTCGAAAACGTTGCTAGCTCCTATACTATAATGATAGATTGGTTTTTGTTAGCTTACGTATGATAACGTAATTTACACGTAGGTGATATTCACTGCTGATTTACTAGCGCTGATAAATCCATATCTTGTGATGTTAGCTTCTCACTTTTGGAAAATCGTAAAATAATTATCGTTTGTTTTTTACTAATAGTTCCCTTCTTATATACATTTTTGTTTCTATGTAAACATTTAAAAATATTCTTTGTATAATATTCTGATTTGAATATTGTTGATCATGGTATTTATTTGTTAAAATACTATTGTGTTATGTTTTTAATTCTTGGTTTGGCTCCTGTTTCTAGGTTTAATTAAATCAGTGTGTTAATTATAAAGAGTTCTAGGATCTCAACAATTAAAAAATGAACACTGGGTTTCATGTTTTATTTAAACATAGAACTACTTGGCAGGGAATTGAGGCAGATTAATATTATTATAATATATTATATAACTGTATATATTATATTAAGAATCGCCTCGTAAATGCTGCGTAAATAGCGGATATTCATACGGTAGGCAGTTGAAAAGTATGTTTTATCCAAAATAGTATAAAACTTGACATATGTAACTTAATTATTTATTTAAATTGTATTGTCAATTTTTTATATCTTACGTAACTCCTACTTATTATTACTTTATTTATATTTTTCTGGTAACACTAGCTTAATTCGTAAATTTTAAGGGAAATAAAAGCGATAAAAAATTTAAATAAATTAATAATTATTCTTGTCTGAAATTTTTGCCTTTTAAAATTTGTTATTAATTTAACATTTAAGTTCAAATGTTATAAAATATTTACATACCAAAATTAGTTTCATGTAATTATAAGTGCATGATGTAATGAATCTCTGTTAAAAATAGGAACAAATTGTTTAATCAACAGTCGAGAACAGAAAATATCCTTAGTATCATTGCCCTCATGTGAACTAGTAGCACAAGATTGACCACGAGATTTCATAGTTCTAGGCCTATGGTGTATCTCTGTGCATTTTCTCATGTTCCATGTACTTTGTTACGTATAATGAAGATGAAACTTTTACAATTAGAACAATTTATTACCAATCGCAGTCAGACGCCAGTACATCCTCCGGAGTCTCGGCTGTGTTGGCCTAAAGCCACGGTACACAACAAAATAGTATTACAGTAGCTCAAGACTGGCCTTATTGTATTGCAGCTCTAATCCAACTTATGATTGTTTTTCTTAGCCCTGATACTTGTACTTTGCGATCAATACTGTATAATCACGATGAAATTTTATATATTTAGGTAACGACAAGGGCAGACTGTTGCACGAAAAAGATTGTTGGCCTCCGTCATTGTGCAGAAGACGTTAGTAACGTAACAACTCAAGACTGGCCTTATTGTATTGCAGCTCTAATCCAACTTATGCTTGATTTTATTAGCCTTGATACTTGTACTTTGCGATCAATACTGTATAATCACGATGAAGTTTTATAGAAATAGTTAACGACAAGGGCAGACTGTTGCACGGAAAGAATTGTTGGCCTCCGTCATTGTGCAGAAGACGTTAGTAACGTAACAGCTCAAGACTGGCCTTATTGTATTGCAGCTCTAATCCAACTTATGCTTGTTTTTTCTTAGCCTTGATACTTGTACTTTGCGATCAATACTGTATAATCACGATGAAGCTTTATAGAAATAGTTAACGACAAGGGCAGACTGTTGCACAGAGAGGATTGTTGGCCTCCGTCATTGTGCAGAAGACGTTAGTAACGTAACAGCTCAAGACTGGCCTTATTGTATTGCAGCTCTAATCCAACTTATGCTTGTTTGTTCTTAGCCTTGATACTTGTAATTTGTCAAAAATACTGTATAATGACGATTATGTTTTATATATAAATAGTTAACGACAAGGACAGACTGTTGCACGGAAAGGATTGTTGGCCTCGGGCATTTTGCTTACGACGTTAGAACTGTAGCAGCTCAAGATTGGTCTTGAGTCGCAGCTCTAAGCCCACGTTCTGCTTGTGTGTAACTTTACCTTAGTCTATAAACTTTGTGAATAATTCTGTTTATGAATTGCTAGTTATTTTTCCCTGTATTGATCATAGTTGTAATATTTTAAACTATCATGATAATGGAGACGTTTTTTTAGTCACCTTGCAATCCTGAATGTTTTTTCAATAATTTCTTCATTATCTCTGTACAATATATACGAGGAAGACCAGTATCTAAGTAATCTTATAGCCTGGCTATACAATGTATTAGCCAGGCATAGCCTGGTTAATACATTGTGGGAGTCGAAGCTAATTGTGAAAGCCTCAAAGGTACTACCGCACGAAACACTGCCAGCTCATGGCACAATATTAATTCTTCGTCATCGATCACATTGGTAGCAAACACGCTTAGAGCTTTTTCAAACATTCAGTCCCATTTTCTGAAGTGAGGATATAACCAAGATTTAACCTGCAGTATCTCGTCTCCCTGCTTTGATTGAGGAGAAGGTACCAAAGACTAAATACAGAGTTCTGCGTTTATCTCCTTTAAAGTGTGTATCACATAGAGGATAATTGATACACCCTTTTTACGGTTGTATATTTAAAGTTAGCTATGACTATCTACTGTGGAGACACTATCAATGTTGAAAAAAACAAGCCTCTCCACCATCGGCATTTACGGTAAATCGGTGTCTGTGTAAACATACACGCAAGAAAGTATTAGCCTGGCTTCCAGATAAAAATGGACTGCATTATCGGTCGCTGGTTGTTAGGCTGGTATACTTTTCCAGACAGAAATATTCTATTTCATAGCTATGCTTCCCGTAATGGAACAGGATCCTGCTTCGGTTTTCCGGTCTATGTGAAACTCTACTTTTTAATAATTTTAGTACTAGCAACGAAATAATGTATTGGGAATTGACACTCCACTCAAAAGTTCAATCGTTATTGCTTGGTAGCTTAAAACTTTAGGAGAGGAGAGTGAAGTCAGCCTCCTTATATTATGTAAGAAATGAGAAATTATCAAAAGTATTTTATATTATTCTTCAAATTTATTACGTGTTATGTAATGGGAATCGCTGAGTTTGCATGCCAATACTTTAACTCTATATAGCTTGTTTCATTTTCGATCTATCCTGTGGACAGATAAACAAACAATCATACAGGAAAGAAATGTTAACATTCACGGTGACCTAAAAGAGAGATCGTGTGAGCTTACATAGTATTGGGCTTCTATGACGCTTAGTCTAATTCAATGTTTGGACAGCACCATAATATAATTCATTTTGCCTATGTATAAACCTCATGCTAGGTTTTTTATCAGTACTCAAATAACATTTCTGGTAAGCAAACGAGGGTACTACCACAAAGGTGTGCAATGGAATCATACATTGCCAGTAACTTCCAACATTAAGCACAATATATTATAATATATATTTACTCTGATATTAAATGTGGCATTACAATATCACATGCTAGTACACAGTTTGTTAAAATGTTTAATAATTCACCAATCATAGTTGCAAATTGAAACCGTACATCGCCGCTCGCACACCTACAGCAAACCATCAGGGAAGCGCGCCCCCATGGTGGCGAACGGGAAGCCGGATCAAAACTAAACTAGGTAAAATAAAGAACACCGTGGTCAGTATACTCAGGTTCATTTACTATGACATAACATAGGCCTATCCAGCGAGAGAAAAACAATATTTTTCAACAAATTTCACACCAAAATGAACCTTCCCAAAAAAATCATAAAAAAAGGTGCCTGCAGTAGTATATACCTCAAACAATCCTTGTCAGGTGCACCTGCATACAAAAAATTAGAAAAGCCATAATTTGAAACAAGAAATGCCAATTCCACCCGGTATCCTTCGGCTAAGGGCGGGCTCCTAATGAAATCCAAGAAATAACTAAATAATATCTAAAACTAACTTAAAATTAAATAACAAAATATAAACTATATAAATGGTAACAATAACAAATAAATAAAGAATATGAGCAGCGTATCACAGATGTTGACTAGAAGATATTGTCCATCATGGTGGCCGTCCTTCAGCAGAGCGCAAAAGCGAAGGTTCTCTGGGACCACGCATGATGGAGAGATGACAGGAGAAAATCAACTCATCTCTTGGACCTCATCAGTGAGGGGCCGTAAACTTAGCCGCACATGTCAGAAGGAAAACAGCTCAGTAAAACTAACAAAAAAACTTAAATAAACAAAATTTTCAATCTGGAGCTACTCCTAACTTGTACACCAAGGTTCGTACTCTTGACGCCACCCTCCCGGAAAGGCCAAACGCCTTCAAATGGTCAGTGGCCTCTGCAGCCAATAAACCACACACACATACACTATATAAAACACACATGAGCCGGGGAGATATAGGTATTGAACCGGCTCAGACTCCCCCCCCCAAAAGGAGGAACTCCCCTCTGTTAATTTCTTCAAAATGAAGAACCAAACGAAATGCCTCTCCCCCCAATGGTTGAAGAATTATAAACCGGAAACCCTGAAGTCTGCAGAAGGGAAAACCAAGAAAATCCAGTTGGAGGCAAGAAATCCCTCCAAGAGTTGCGTGGGTACAAACGAAGAAAACAGGATCCTTGATCAGGAAGAAGGAGCAGAGGTAGATCAGGCCTCTGGACCTAAAACCCTCCCGCACCGACTAAAGAGAAATCACGGATGACTCCGGCAAGGCTTCAGATGGGATATGTGCGCCTTTCTGAAAATCTTCCCGGACTGAGGATCTCCCAGTCGGGCAGTCACCGGAGTCAGAAACTTCAAGATGCGGTGGGGACCAGTCCACCTGTAGCAAAGTTTAGCAGCTCTTTTATCCACAGCCGAACTGACTGGGTGAGCCTTGCAGTAAACTAGATCCCCCACCTGGAAGGGATTGGCAATACAACCTCGGTTGTACTTCCTCCTTAATAACTCCCTAGCCCGAATGAGATTCCGCCTGGCTGCCTCCCAAGTGGCTTTCACATTGGGAGTACCAGGAGGTGGCAGAAGATCGCTAATTTTCCAAAGGTTCGCCAAAGGGTTGTTTGGCGGAAAGCCAAATAATAACTCGAAAGGTACCGCCTTGTGACTTTCATGCTGGGCCGTATTAAAGGCAAATTGGATCCAAGGTAGTTGTTGATCCCAGGTGGTCTGATTTTCCGCATGAAAGGCAATGAGAGCAGATCGAAGATTGCGATTAAACCGTTCGGCGTGAGAAGGCTGAGGATAGAAAGGGGAAGTAGTCACATGGCGGATTCCGTGCCCAAAGCACATTCTTTTAAAGATATTGGAGACAAACTGTGAACCATTATCGGAAACTAAGGTGCCGGGGATTCCAAAGTGTTGAAAAAAAAAGGTTACGAAGTGCTTGCACCGTGAGCTGCGCGGTAGCACACCGCAATGGGAACAACCAATCAAACTTGGAGAAGGCATCCACACAAACAAGTAGGAACTTATTTCCGGACTTGCTACGCGGGAGAGGCCCAACATAGTCAATGAAAACCTTCTCCAAAGGTTTTTCCGCCACCTCAGATGACAAAAGACCCAACTTGGTATTTTGAGCGGGTTTGCTTAGCGAGCACAGTTCACAAGAACGTACTCGAGCTGCAATATCCCGGTCCATACCTTTCCAGATGAACTGATCCCTAATCTTCGCGATGGTCTTATGAATTCCTAGATGTCCGCCCACAGGAGAAGAATGAAAATACTGAAAGACCATCGGTACAAGAAAGCTTGGCAGCACTAACTTAGGTTCTCTCCGCTGCTTGTCACGGCAGCATAGAGCACCTCGGTACAGAAAATAAGGAGGGCGGGCACCTCCGTTTTTAAGCTCATTGATGATAGCAGTCAGCTCGGGATCCTTAAGTTGGTGTGGAACAATGTCCGAAAATGCCAGAGGAAAGTCTAGGAGCACGCCACAACATGGCGGCTCTGATAAATTCTGGTGGTCGTTGGGTAAGTGATACATGCGTGACAGAGTGTCCGCTATGATATTTTGGGTGCTGCACTGTGAACTTAAGGGCAGAAATTTGGACTACCCAGCGACCAATCTTCCTGAGCTGACGGGGGTGGGCAAGGAGCCAATAAAGTGCCTGGTTGTCGGTTTCCAACAAAAATTCTTTATGTTCTAGGTAACGCCTGAACTTGTTAATTCCAAACACGACAGCCAAACATTCCAGCTCATAAACAGAACAACTCTTCTTCTCACAAGGGGTTAACGTGCGTGAAGCATAAGCTATGGGCTGCCGGATACCATCTACTTCTTGCGATAAAACAGCAGCAACGGCTAAGGAGGAAGCATCAGTGTGCAAGACGAACTTACGACTGAAATCAGGCATAGCCAAGACTGGAGGCTGCATCACTGCTTCTTTCAGCTGCTCAAAAGCAGTCTGTTGCGCTTCACCCCACTCAAACTTGGCACCCTTTTTCCTAAGAGAGTTCAGAGGGGCCGCCACCTCAGCAACATTGGGGATGAAACGACGATAAAAATTTATCATTCCCACAAAACGGGCAATCCCCTTGGCATCCTTAGGAGGAGGAAACTCCCTGATTGCCTGGGTTCTCTCTGGATCAATACCAACACCTCGAGAAGAGACAAGATGACCCAGAAACGATATTTCAGGCTGAGCAAAACTCACCTTTTCAGGATTGACGGTAAGGCCAGACTCTCGCAGCCTAGTTAGAACTTCCTCTAGATGATCCAAGTGCTCCTCATAACTCTCACTGTACACAAGCAGGTCATCCAGATATTTGAACACGAACTTAAATTTGACATCATGAAAGATAAAATCCAGGAGTCTGGTGAGTGTTTGGGCCCCCACAGCCAAGCCCATTGGCACTCGGGTGAACTGGTACAAATTCCAAGGCACACAAAAGGCAGTGAGAGGTCGAGACTCGTGTTTTAGAGGAATCTGATGGTATGCCTGATTAAGATCAAAAATGGAGAAATACTTGGCCTTACCAAACCAGTCGAAAGCAGAATGCAAATCGGGGAGAGGCACGGAGTCAATTTCTATCTGAGCATTGAGCTTTCGATAATCCAGGACCAATCTGAACTTCCCATTAGGTTTCGGCACTAGAAACGCTGGACTGGAAAAATGTGAGCAAGACGGCTCGATTACCCCACTCTTAAGTAAATCATCAATCATATTTCTCAGAATTTCCATCTTGGGCGGAGCAAGCTTATATGGATGGGAACGTACAGGACGGGTGTCTGTAAGACGAATCTCGTATTCCAAGAGATTGGTCGTGCCCAGTTTGTCAGTTAGGACTTCAGGAAAACTGGAACAAATCTGCCTTATGTCCTCAGCCTCTTTCGGCGTAAGATGTCCTAGTTGGTCAGGAGGAGTCAAGCTCTTATCTTCCATCTCTAAGGCAGCAGTCCCACGAGACTCGACATCTGAAAAGGGAACGAGCACCCGCCTGGCGAAAGCAAAGAAAACATGACTGGAGGCCAAATCCAAAATCATGCCAGTTTTTTCGATAAAATCTGCTCCCAAGATGAAAGGAAAAGTCAGGTCCTTAGCCACCAAAAAGCTCCAATCCCAAGATAAATAATTAATTTTGATGTGAATCTGGGCACTACAGATAATAGGTAAAGGTGTGCGTGAAGCAGTCCAGCAGATACGTGAACTAGGCTCAACCTGCCGTATTAGCCCAGAGGATTTTAGATCTTCAAAAAACGACAAAGAAATCAGGCTGCGTGCTGACCCAGAATCAACCAGGGCCTTCTGCACCACATTCCCCACAAGCACATCCAGTTGTGGGCAGGTTGAGCGGGCAGCCCTTACTCCCTGCGCAGCCAGAGCAGCAACCTCCCCTCTCGGCCAACGATGATAACTGTCCCCAAGTCTATTTCTTTCTGTTTTCTTTCTGTTCTGTATTAAACCAGCTACCTTTTTACCATCAAAATTAGGTACATATTTGCCCTCAAAATTACCTTTACGGCACGAGTCGGGCTTACTCGTCCGCAAGCTTACTAGTTTTTTTTTATTAAGTGGACAAAACGGTTTAATATGTCCCACTTGCTTGCAGCCATAACAGGTAGGAGGCTGCCTACGGGAAGGAGCAGCCGCTGGCCTAGACTGCACCGGAGCATGGACCGGCCCCGGAGGCAAGTGAGGAAGATGCCTCAACATCGCCTCCCTTTGATCATCCGCATCCTGAACCCCTCTAGAGATGATGGAGAGGCGGTCCAAATCCGCAAAAGATGCGGGACGGCTACAAAAAATCAAACGGGAGCGTTCTTCAGGTTTAATGCCCTCCAAAATAAGGCTCACCAACTCCGTTTCGCTCAAGCTCAAGCGCAACACCCGGGCTACATCCCGTATCTCCCCGACAAAATGGCTCAACGTCTCGTCTGGTGCCTGAGGACGGTAAACGCGTTCCACCCGCAAACGCTCCCTAACCCGAGCAGGTACAAAGAACTCCAAGATCTCGGCGTGGAACTGGTCAAAAGTGGCACCTCTCTTAAGGCAGTCTATAAGGCGATCAAAAAGCGGCCTTAAGGAAAACTGCGCTAAAATCTGCATAAGCATGGCATCTGTCATACCAGGAAATTCTCTTAGCTTAAAAACTTCCAGAAGGAAATGGATAAGTAAGTTAGTGTCAAGCCCATCATCTCTGGGGAAGTGTTGTAAAACACTCCCCAAAGGATGGGGCAGTTTGCCAAAGCTAGAAAAGGAAGGCACAACTATAGATGATGCCTCACCAGCCGCTTCAGGAGGGCCACTACCCATCGGAGACATAGTAACTCTGGGAGGCTCGAAAGAAAGAGCCGGTGGATGGTTAGCAAAAGTAATAGTAGTGGGAACCTCCGTTGGAGTGACAGCGGTAAATAGTACCCCCTTCTCTTTCACCGAGCGCACCTCACTCAAACCATCTAAGGCTTGTTTTAATTTGTTACTGGCCGAAAAAGCCCAACTTTTAATATCAGAGTCCAGACTAGGAGCTGACATAAGTAAAACTATTCTGTCACGCCAATGTAAAAGCTGAGATGCCAATCTAGCCTTTGCTGACCCGGACATGGGAAGTGACTCAAAATTAATATCGTCTTCTAATTCTTCCATTCGGGTTTTACAAAACTCAAATTCTGTATTAATTTGGAACTCTGCATTCCAGCTGCGGTCCAACGCTATACAAGCCCGTAATTGAGCTCTTAATGCCCTCACATCTCCCTCGGGCTTCTGTCCTCTCGCCAGGACCTCAAAAACCAACTCGGGCTTGCGTAGATGTTCAGGCACCAGGGAAAACGCCATACCAAACAATTAAGACGAAATAAATACAACAATAAAACAACAAAGCGTACGCAACAATTACTTAGTAACCTAAGTGGACTCAACTCACAAAGGGCTTACACTGACGAGGTCCAAAGTGAAGAACTTAATACCTGCTACCTAATAGAAGGATACCCTGCAAATATACACTAACCTACACCAACAAACAAAACAACAACTGAGAGACAGCTGAGAGAGCAGCTAACCACGCTCTGCTACCATTGAAACCGTACATCGCCGCTCGCACACCCACAGCAAACCATCAGGGAAGCGCGCCCCCATGGTGGCGAACGGGAAGCCGGATCAAAACTAAACTAGGTAAAATAAAGAACACCGTGGTCAGTATTCAGGTTCATTTACTATGACATAACATAGGCCTATCCAGCGAGAGAAAAACAAAATATTTCAACAAATTTCACACCAAAATGAACCTTCCTGTCAATATAAATATATAGGCTATAAAATAAAAATAAAAAAAATAATAATAAAAAAAAGGTGCCTGCAGTAGTATATACCTCAAACAATCCTTGTCAGGTGCACCTGCATACAAAAAATTAGAAAAGCCATAATTTGAAACAAGAAATGCCAATTCCACCCGGTATCCTTCGGCTAAGGGCGGGCTCCTAATGAAATCCAAGAAATAACTAAATAATATCTAAAACTAACTTAAAATTAAATAACAAAATATAAACTATATAAATGGCAACAATAACAATAACAAATAAATAAAGAATATGAGCAGGGTATCACAGATGTTGACTAGAAGATATTGTCCATCATGGTGGCCGTCCTTCAGCAGAGCGCAAAAGCGAAGGTTCTCTGGGACCACGCATGATGGAGAGATGACAGGAGAAAATCAACTCATCTCTTGGACCTCATCAGTGAGGGGCCGTAAACTTAGCCGCACATGTCAGAAGGAAAACAGCTCAGTAAAACTAACAAAACAACTTAAATAAACAAAATTTTCAATCTGGAGCTACTCCTAACTTGTACACCACGGTTCGGACTCTTGACGCCACCCTCCCGGAAAGGCCAAACGCCTTCAAATGGTCAGTGGCCTCTGCAGCCAATAAACCACACACACACATACACTATATAAAACACACATGAGCCGGGGAGATATAGGTATTGAACTGGCTCAAAATAACAACCAAAAATATTCGCTCTGCCAAATCCGTACTATTGACCTGCACTTATATCAAACGCAGTGACGCAGTTATGGTAGGAAAAGCTGGATTTATGTGAGTGTTGAGTTTAGCTCCACTTTACCTTTCTCTTATGTGCAGCAACTGAAATCAACCATATTCCATATCAGGAAATCTTACGTGCAATCAAATCTTCTAAACAGTACACATCTATGGTGAGAAGGATGATTCAGTGAGGCTGTGAATCTTAGGTGTTAAACCGATGTGGGGATTTCCTTTTAACTTTTTTTGTTTTATCGCCGAATATTTTTGGATCTCTTTCGATGAACATGACTCGAGATTTAAGAAGTCTCAACAGCATCAGATTTTAGACGCTGCACTAAGAAGAAGGTGAACTCGAGTTAAACTTAACATACGTATTGAATCAGCCCTTCCCACCATATTTGCGTTACTGAAGATTCAGTAGCTCCACCGTGCTTTTGGATCGTGTCAGGCAACATCATATTGCTTTTAGTTGTGCACCTGATGAGACATGAGTATATAGGGTTCATAATGAAAATAATGACCATTATCTGGAAAATATATTATTTAATCATCCGATTGATAAAAATGGTAAAAATACTTCAAAATAGTCTTCTCCTACATCAATACACCTGCTTAAACAATTCTGCCACACTTGGAAAGCACGCTGGAACTCCTCCTCTGGAACGCCTCTCAGTACTCTTATAACTTCAGCTTGGATGTTTCCCACTGAATCTCAGTGCTTTCCCACCAGCTCTCTCTTCGGTCGGTGGAACAAAACAAAATCACACAGAGCTATGTCAGGGCTGTAAGTAGATTGGGGCACCACGGGGGTTTTGTTTCTTGGTAGGGTAGTTGGCAACTACGAATGCTGTGTGGCTAGGGGCATTTTCGTGGTGGAGCTTGAAGATGACTTTAATATCAGGCCGGACGCGGGCGATCTTGCGTTTCAGTCTCAAGCACCTCCAGACAAAGTACTGCGTTGACAGTTTTTCCTTGCGGTACAAACTCAAAATGGACGATTTCTCAAACGTCAAAGAAGACTATCAGCATTATTTTGATACGAGACATGCTCATGTGAACTTTTTGGGGTTCGGGAGAGGATTGTGTGTTATTCTCCAAAACGACTTATTTTATTTTGTCATGAAACAGAACTTTTAAATTTAGTATTAGAATCTAATTATGCATTCCTAATATCGCATAATCTAAATTGGCCCGTTATTATCTCTTGTATTGTAAAAGAGAGCTCTGGCGTCGATTTCTGTAACTAATAGAATGAGTTAAATCTTCTAGAACAAATTTAGGTCACAACTGTTTGGTATTGTTTTAATTTTTAAAATATATCAATCAAACCAAAAATAATCATTGTTTTTATATTTTAAATAAAAATCAACGAGTAATGTGTACTGATTACGAATTCTTCGCTTACTAGAAACGCTAGAAAGATTGTTGTAAAACACAAATTAGAAAATACCTCTCATAGCACTATATACATATTTTTTATAAAATTACGCGAAAACTTCTAATAGCTATTGGTGTCCATTCAATACGAAATATTGTAAACTGATTCTCCCTGTACTCTTTGGGTACTAAAACGATTATACATAGCACCAAACACGAATTAGTAGCTTTTAGACAAAACTTACAAGACAGTGTATTAACTATATTTAATTTGTACTTCTGTTAGCGCTACGTATGAACTATTGTGGCGTTTTTTGCTGTAAATAATCGCTAAAACTAGGATGAAACTGCTTTGTATAAGGAGAAATAGCAAGTAAAAACTATGATTAAAATTGAATTAAAGTTACTCATCCTTGTAAGTCCTGGTCCTTGTCCTGCTTCTGGCCAATCATCGTGTTCCTGGTGCTACTTCCACGACTAGCTGTGAGTTGAAGGAAATTTTAAAAATGCAGTGACGTAAAACTTTAGACTTATTTTAAAACATTAAATTATAAATGCTATTTTGTTTCCATGGATATAAAATAATATTTTACTGAAACTGCTGCTTACGTTTTAGCTGGCCCTTATATTGCTGACGTCACGACTACTAATAACGCTAAACTTTTGTTGTATGATTACCCCAACACATACATTTTAGAGGCACAAAACGGGTAAATATAACTCAACTATAAAGATTCTTAAAAGTTTTTTTTCCCCGTCTCTGATAAATGTGCTACATTATTAGTGTTTGGATGCAACATCCAGGGAAACTGTACGACAAGACATCTTTTACTATTTCTAATTATTCTACAATACACGACACAACATGACATTTGGAAACTTCATTTCCGAATGTAACTAAAAGAATAAAACTGAACACAAAAATTGAAAACATCATTTCAAAATTTAACCAAACACCAAATCTCTCTATGAGGCCTGGGGCGAGTTGTAATATTATACAATCAAATGGACACAAACCGGGTTGAGTTCTTTTTAAGTGAAGTTATCTTTAAATTTGAAATATTTTTAATTCCATATTCTCAGGAATACATAATTAATCCAATTAACCTCTGTAAAATAATATTACGTTTACAAAATAATCAAATTTATAATTTACTATTTTTGTAAATGGTAAAAAAGATAGCGACACATAAATAGATTGTTGATCTTAACACGCTTTTAAAACCTAACAAAAAAAAAATTCCACCTCTTGTATAGTTAATAAAGTTCTTAACTTAAAATATAAATCTCCCAATTGATATTAAAATATTTCTATGTTTCCATGAAGTCATTGGTAGACATTTAATTTTGTTCCTGCAACCTGTTAGGCCCAAAGAAGCTCTCAAAGTGTCGACTAGACGTTTAGCGTTAACCTCTTTATGAGAGACTTAGTAATACATGCTCTTTGTTAAGTAATTTAGCAGCATTGTACGTATTGATCATTGAGTAATTCTTAACATAATAAATAACTTATAGAGTGGTTCAGTTCCGATTAATATTTGTTATTCAAATAATTATTATCTGTTTTATTCTTAACTAATAGGAACAATGTTACTCTCAGTTACGTTTTATATTTATTTAAAAAAAGGAATTTTTTAAAGATAAATAATTTTATTAAAACTAAACTGTTTCCGAAACTAAGGATTTAATAACTGCAAGATGTGTTACAAAATGAAAAAAAAAATGTTTGTACTACGACAGGAAACAAATAGAGGAACATAAATTTAATTCTGAATGTCTGTGCAGGTTAACTTCAGATCTCTGATGTTGGTTTCAGAAACTAATTGGTTAAATCTACAATTATACAGACCATATTTCTACTAAAATCTGCATAATATTGTTAATATTTTATTGAGTGTAAACAATTAAATGTTATTCAGATATGAATTTTATTCCTAAGTCAACTAGCATTCGCTTATTTCAAATCATGTTCAATATTGCACTGTTATTAAATGCCTGAGTGATATCTCTAAGAACTATTTAAGTCAATAATTATCCAAGTAATCTTTACACTATTTATCAGATATATAATAAACGGATAATATATAGCTTGAACGATGTGTAGGAAATTATTGTAAACTAATTCTTTCTGCACACTTAGAGTACTGAGAGGATATAAAAACATAAAGCTCAAGTTCTTCTTCAGCTCACAAAATATACGAAAGTTATTTTTTGATCAAGATGATCTTCCTAATTGTAAACCCCTGCTAATTTAAAAAGCGTTGTAACTAAATAGAAACTGTTTGACTGTTCACTGTACATTTAAACTGCAATTATATAATTACTTAAGGAAGGAAAATACTATTCTCTTAAGTTAATTTAAAATGAGCAATTATTTGAAAAAACATAGTGTAAAGACAAGTTTAATAATATTTCGTTTAATTTTCAAATATTTTGCCGTGATTTTTTTGAAATTATTAACTCCTGTATATGACTGATAAAAAAAACTATAACTGTTTTCATTCCTATTCTGCAATGTTCAAACCACTACCCTAACACTAGCAGGTTAGTCACACTAGCTTAAATTATTTTCCATACTTATTACATAGATAAGGTATTGCTCAGTATAAATATAAACATATTAGAGTATTTCAAAATAATAAACTGTTTTACAGTCGACTTTGTGCTTAAAGAGGCATTTGATCATATCTGCACAGGACGTAAAGGCTTTCACCGAATGCATTATCTCTCTTTATTAAGAAACTACTTCCATTAAGTTATTTTATTTGTAATACTTAAATCAAGCATTCAACATATTTATAAAAAAAATGAAAATATAAATATAACATAACATTTATAAAATATAAAATATTACTATAAAAATAATTCACTAGTTTAGTTTTAAACACGCTTGACTCATAATAACACAATTTCCATTCATAACTTGCACCCGTTTATTAAGACTATTGTTAGTAAATAGCGCGTCCGATTCGGAACTCAAACTCTGAAGCTTTACGTGGTATAGCCGAGTCGGTAAACACATACTACCAAGACAGTAGAAGATGTTTACCAGACACATTCTAGTAATATTTCTTTAGAATGTACCCAATAGATGAGAAGGTGCAGGTTTTATAGTCCTGTCCTGAAAAGAATATTATAAAATTATTTAATTCCTAAATTTTTAATTTATGATAGCAATAATGGAGTCCAATAAGAAAGTTATTTATTAAACTCTCGACAGGAGAAAGTTCTGGTTTACGATTCAGTAACTAATTCTTAAAGTTAAAAGTTATAGTATATTATACTTTTCAAAACTACCCTATAATGCTTTTTTATATGTAATTGAAACAGTGTAACATGATATAGTCGATCAACGATATTATTATTTAGCAAGCATACACTAAGTTTACTAAAATTTTAATATTTATTCCATGGAAATACGTCAGAAAGAAGGGGGTTTGACGTAAGTAATAAAATATATAAGAAACAAATTTTCTTGTATTGATTTTTCATCAAATATTTAAAAACAGGTCCAATTTCACCACGTGTCACAATTTCGATTATGTTATATTACAAAAACGATTCTCCCTGTATTCTTTGGGTATAGAGCGGATTATAAATAGCCTAAAACACAACATTTGCAGTATTTAAACAAAGCTATGACAACCTTAATAAATCTAGAAATCAACTCAATGTAATGATTAACACGTATTTCAATGTTGTAATTTAGTAATAGTGTTGTCAATGCAATTGTTCCGGTTTTCTGTCACTAAAACTAGGATATGTAAACTGTTTGGTAGTGTGAGATCGAGGAGCAGATGCTGTGAATTCTAAGAAAATATTAAAAGTAACTCATCTGTAAGTTCTGGTCCTGGTCCTGGCCATTGTATCCTGGAGGTCTTTTCCAGACGTGCTCGAAATAGAACAATTTTCAACATAAACTGAGCTATAGAAAAATGACTGAACAAATCCTGTATCTTTTTGTTTCTATGGATATACGTAATTTGTATATATTGTACTGTTGGGTATGTTTCAGCTGTTTCCCTGTTGTCTTTTAATTTTCAACTGTGCAGGCATTTCTTACGCTGCGTCTATTACTTAAAGGCAAGCAAATTCCCATACAACATATTCGTACATTCTCTAGTTATAAATACATCAATTAACATATTTATATCGTGCTTGTTTCGAAATCCAAACCACATGCACATTTGACATGGCATGTTACTACACAGCTACATCTACAAAACCTGCATAACATCCTATCAGATTCAAGTAGTATGCAATACAATACACTTTTAAATGTCCCCTAAGAATTATTCCTAACGTTACTTCATGAATTATAAGTAACATTTTTAAAGGAAACAGGATTATTCCCGACTTTTTACCATCGCTCAGTGATACAATAAAATCAGTCTACATATATTCAAAATCTACAATCTGATCTCTTCTTCGGGAAAATGACTAAATCAATTCATAATTTCAATCTAGGTTAAATTAAACAAAACAAAGCTAAAGCGTTGACACGCTTAAGTCTGGAACTACAACAGCCTTGTTGTGTGTCTATTCTATGCACCCTTACTCTAAAACATGCACTTAATAAAAACTAAATACATATTATTACAACAGAACCACAGAATACATGAAATAGCTTAAATTTTATAAACATTTAACACAGAATATTCGAAGATTTATTCATGAACTGTATATTACGCTTCTGAAACTTATAGATTTATAGTAAAGCGTACATAATTCAGGTTGAACTATTATAGTGCAAATAACTTTCCATCCATATCAGAAGAATAAAAATCTATTTACTTTATTTTTATACTGATTTTATAACGTTAGTATGCCTTTCCTCTAAAATCCGTGAAAGCTAACTCACATTTGGGCTAAGTAGGTGTTTATAATTTTAATTTTTCTGCAAGTTAAAAATATGTAAGCGTACGGATAGTTAGTTAATCAAAAAGGTGTTGTTGCTACTGTGTCGCCAAACATATAATAAGTATGAGTTTGATCATTTTTAATGTTACGTTCCAGTACGATAATACTTGTATGGGACTTCTACAAACCTAAAATTTCAGAACCTGGAATGTCTGGATTAAAAAACTATTTTGGCTCAAATGATTTATATTTCCAGTTGCAAATTTTAATTTACCTAAGTGCACCGTTAAAGAAGATATACAGGCATACATAATTAGGTTGTGAAGCCTATTTTAAAAAAACACGTATATTTCCGACCTTTATAATTCATCTATGACCTCGACAAAACATTATTTCCATAAATGCCTCACCATTGAAGATAATAAATTTGGTGAAATTTATCCAGCCCCTAGAGGCATGCGCGTAAGAAGAGAAAGCCAGCTCTGAGCTAGCCTCTCCAATCAAAGCCGGCCTATTTCCGGGTGGCACACACTGGTCTAGGCTGGCAAGTATCATTGACTCATAGGGAACGAACACTACAAACTCCAACAGTCATCTCCCGCAGTAGATCAGACCTATCGAATTACCTTGCAGAATCTCGACATTTTAAGTTAGTCATGTACCACTCCTGGATATCCATAAGGTTGTACAGATTTAAGTGACATCGGTTTTTACTGTACCTAGTGTGGGTTCAACCGGAAGGTATAAACAAACCAGAAGTGAACCCTCTGGGGAAAGTAAATGTATAAATAAATATTACTGTGTTAGAGCTAGCAGATACATTACACGAATTTTTCATATTTTTTCAAAGGAAATGGAGTACACATCGTCAGAGAAACTAAACAAAATTTTCTTGAAAAAACGAGATCATAGGAAAACAATTTATTTTAGGCTCTCTAAATATACATGCTTGAAACTGCTCTCACTTTCATATTTTCTTTATAAATTCCATTTATAGCATGAGAGAGACGTGGTAACACACATATTCAATACAGTTATTTGAGTTTTTGTAAATCACTAGTTTTAGTAGCCTTCAGCTTAAACGTAACAGGTATTTAATAAGTATTCAAATCTATTATTTAAAGCCATTTGTAAATTTAATACCTAAAAATTCAAGTATATGAACAGTTATAATTCCTGAACTGGAAAGAAATTAAACCAATTCAACAAAAAGTTAAATTTTTGCAGCGAGTTTTAGGTTTTATTGATACTGTTTTTTAAATTCAAATACTAACGAAGAAGTATTTTTATGTATGTAGTTTGTATTTGTACTATGCGGAAACAGCGTGCACAAACCAGAACTCGAACTCTGGCCCTTGAGTTGATAAGTTGAGACAGAATTATTCAGCTACGTTAGAAGACGTCTACTAGGCACATTCTAGTAATTTGTCAGCATTAGCCCAATATATATGCAAGTGCACCTTTGCATTAATATTCTATAATTATTATTGCTATATAATGCAAAGTTCTTATTATGAAAAATAAATTATAATATAGTTAAAGCAAAGAGTTTTCAAATTACAGATTGATATTTAAGTATTTTAAAATAGCAATGGCGTCCTGTACAGAATTACTGGATTGACTGATATTTGTTTTGTGTACAAAGAGAAGTACAAAACAATATGGTTTAAAATAATGTTTATTTGCTAACCTGTTCACAGTTATATAAATTATTACACGTAAACACTTAAACATAACCTACTCAGGTGATTATTAGTCAGACAGAAAAGTTTATTAGTTGCAAGTATTAAAAGATTAGTTACAAGAATGTAGATAAAACTTAAGCTAACCAGTAACGAGTAATAGACTTGCGAAAATATGTATTATTTGAAATGAAAATAATAACGAATCAGTTTAATGACACTCAGCCTTATTCTAAGATCGGACGTGCACCATTACGTATAACACATTTTTCTTTATGTAGAAATTTCATTCAAAGGTTTATACCAGTTTTCTGGTAAGCAAGTGAAAGGCGAGAGTGCAATATAGTTCAATATTGTCACTAACGTATACAATTGGCTGCAATATATTATAAATTATTTTTAAACTGCCAACAAAAATGTAACTTGTTAAAATCTTACATAATAGTACTAAATTTTTTACATATTTATTTCTTCAATATTTTCTCGTTTCCATCATGGTTACCTATAAGAACTTTGCAAAAATATTCGCTGAAGCTCATCGAAATCCAATCGGTTAACACATACTAATATCAAACACAGTGTTTCTCAAAAATATAAATTAACCTTCATGCAAATTTTGAAATCTAAAGTCAGTTCGTTTTCGGAATATCGTGCGAACTGACAGACAGACAAAATTAAAATATTTCAAGCCTCACGTTGATGAGTTTTGCTAAAGCTCAGCGTATTACTAAAGTTTTAAAAATATAACAGAACTAACTTAAGTGGAATATAATGTGACAATATAAGGACACAGCTGAACATGACGTTAACTAGTATCTTTATAAATTAATTTAAATACTGGAATTAAGTGTACAATCTCAAAAAATGGGTTTTGTGTAACTTTTATTTTTAATTAACACGGACATCACCTATAATATTAACCTAAGCTCTGAATTTAATTTTAAGACAAATACTTTAACAAATATTTTCTAATAACCCAATAAATTTCTAAGGAGCCAGTTTATTACGTCTACTAATAACTATTTTAATACAATACAAAACTTAAATTTGAACTTAGAGCTAATATAAATTTTAAGTCATCATGCGAGTTACTTTATCTGTATGATTGTCGAGTCGTTTCTCATATATATTGACCATCACAATGTTCCAGTTAGTGAGGAACTGATATGTCTGTGAAGTAGAGTGATGACTATATATTTACCTCAGTTTCCAACCGGAAATGTTAGAGTTTCTTCAAAAATCCAGTTTGACAATTAACATTCTTTATTTTAAATATTTCCGTAAGAAATAAAGTTTATAGCATAACTACGTCATGGGCTTAATCAATAACACCAGAAATATTGAATAGCAATCTTTACTAGCATGTATTACTCGTATTTTAATAGGGGAATATGTCATAACAACTAGGAGTGGGCATTATTTTCAAATATAGCATTTTTGCCTTTTTTCAGAGTAAAATTTTTATTAATAGTGTAAGTGAACCATGTATAGGTGACAAAGGAATCTAAGGAGTTGTATCTATAACTGTATCATCACAATTGGCAAGTTATAATCTCTTGTAAAGTAAAAGAAAGCTCTGGTGCTAATCTCATCAACTAATTGAATAAAGTAAAAGATGTAGACTATAATTCTCCTCAAATCTGAACAACAAGGTTTTTAGAAATGATTGAGTTTAAACAAATTAACGCAATACGTTTTGAATTTTAATCCAAGGTCAGCTAAAATTCACTAGCTTTCAATTTTTAAAAGTTTTTACACTACTATATAATGCCTGAAAAATGTCTCTAAGTCAAATTGAAGTAAATAATTCTCCTAGTACTCTTTTCATTTGTTATAAACTATGTGAGAATGGACAATAAAACATTTGGATTTGGTGAATATGTAATTGTAGACTGATTCTTTCTGTACATTTATAGTACTGAAGGGATTTAAAACCATAAATAACAAATTTTTTTCTGCTGACGCATGAAAACTTAATTATGTGTTAATCAACTTAAGTATCACCACACAAGAAAATAAATTCATTGCAAAAGTCCTTAAAATTAAAATCCTCTTCACTGAAAATGTGTTATAATAACATAGGAATTGTTTCACTATTTTTTTTTCTTTAAGTGATAATCACAAGACTAGAATGTATATAGCTTTGGGTAAAAATAATAGTTAGTGAAAATCTTTGAATTGTAAATAATAAGGTAAGTCGTCCATAAATCCTTGTCTCGATCCTGGTCTTCGCCATAGTACTCCTGGTGTAGACTTTCCACGCCCTAACGTCTTTGAACATTAAACTGAACAATTAATAAAGACCTGGCCTTTATCAAGCTTTTGGCCATGGCACTTGTTTCTGGTCGCGTTTCTCCAACCTAATGTGGTCTAAGTTTAACGAATTGTGTAAATAAAACAATTGTATTCATCTAAAGCTTTGTGATACCTGTCCTTTGCTGTTTCCATGGATAAAAATATTAATACGTACACTGGTGTGTATATTTCACCTGTTTCTCTTTGTTTCGCTTTTTGCCTTTACTTGCTTGTTCACGTCATGATTATTACTAACATTAAGTACATGTTATCATTTTATGTTCAATGAAATGTTATGCATAATAAATACATGTCAATATTCATGGATGTTATAAACGCGAATTTAATTTTACTCTCGTACATACCGTAAACTTTCCCAGTAATTCACGTATACTATTTACTGTTTCCATCATTAAGAAATGTTATACAGGAGATTTTGTGCAATGAATAATCTTTAAACATTGGAAGTCAAATTTAATATAATTTTATTTGTGTAATATGGCCTGTAATAATTCTGAGAGAAGTTTAAAAGTGCACTGGTTTGTATACTTCGTAAATTAGGGACGTAAAAGCACAATCTGAAAAATCCAAGTTTTTTTGTAAATAGACAAATTAGCAATACCAGTAAACGTTATCGATAAAGATTCTATGCTAAGGAGTCTTACAGTAATATATTGACACATATATAATCTAAGAAAGGAAGAAATCTTTCATATAGTGTTATTCAAATAATTATATGGTAGGTACTCATATTAGTATATAATCCAATAACATGTATTTCGTTATCTGTTTTGTAGTACACATGACTAACTAAAAATGATATTTCAAATTAAACTACCTGATTTCAGATCAGAAATGATTGTACACCGCTTGCCACTATATGTTTCGGGTACAGAGAGAATGAAATAAAGTAAAAAACACAAATTAGCAGTTCTATACAAAACGTACCATAGAATCCTACAACTATAATATAAACTCAAGAAAAATAACGGTTTAATATTTTTATATTTACACTTTACTGTTCTGGTGCTTTGTGCTGTGATAAATATTCGTTAAAACTATGACGTAAACTGCTTTGGATGACAAGTAATACGGAGAGCATAAACCGAGATTTATAAATAGTGAAAGTACCTCATCCATTAAGTCCTGGTCCTGGTCCTGGTCGTGCTTCTGCCTATCACATCGTGTTCTTGGTGAAACTTCCGACTAGTTGTGAGTTGGACGAAGTTTGAAAATTTGCTTCATTTCACTTTCAAATGATTAATTAAGAACATTCAATTATGTATCCTACGTTGTTTCCATGGATATTAAATAATATGTTATGTATCCGGTTGCGTGTTTCTGATCTGCTTTCCTTATATTGGTGACGTCACGACTACTACTAACATTAAACCGATTTCGTGTTATTCCAAATAAGCAAACTGTTTAATATAACACAATAATAAAAGTTATAATAGGATTGTTCCCTGCCTCCAAAAATGATGTATATTCTGCATTATCAGTGATTGGAAACAATATTCAGAGACAATATTCAACAG